>NC_091997.1:10000733-10304082 GCF_044704955.1 Pristiophorus japonicus
ATATTATGATAATTATGGAATAATATGGTTTCAACTAGCAAAACTATATATTATTGCAAGATTATTGTAAGGTATCTCACCTTCAAAACTGCTGAAAATCAATTGGTCATAAGCTTTGAACCACCTAACTATTACCTGATTTACTTTGTCTTCATTCATGCCTTTTTCAACTTTGATGGCACCCTGAACAATGGAACTTGACTCTTCATCTCCATTTCGCAGGGAATAATATCTAATTAATTTTGAACTCCTGTCCATTATCTTTTTTGAGGGTGAGATGCCCTTTCCTTAAAGGTATACTGTCTCCTTTAGGAAAGATTCGAAGGCCTTACAGAGGGAGCAGAAAAGATTTAAAGAAAGAAAGACTTGGATTTATATAGCGTCTTTCATGACTACCGGGCCTCTTAAAGCACTTTTGGAGAGTAGTCACTATTGTAATGTAGAAAATGTGGCAGCCAATTTGTACACAAGCAAGCTCCCACAAACAGCAATGTGATAATGACCAGATAATCTGTTTTTTTTTGTTATGTTGATTGAGGGATAAATATTGGCCAGGACACTGGGGATAACGCCCCTGCTCTTCCTTGAAATAGCGCCGTGGGATCTTTTACGTCCACTTGCGAGAATGGTTCCAGGGATGAGAGACTTCAGTTATGTAGATAGACTGAAGAAGCTGGGGTTGTTCTCCTTGCAGCAGAGAAGATTGAGAGGAGATTTGATAGAGGTGTTCAAAATCATGAGGGGTCTAGACAGAGTAGATCGAGAGAAACTGTTCCCATTGGCAGAAGGGCCGAGAACCAGAGGACACAGATTTAAGATGATTGGCAAAAGAACCAAAGGCAACATAAGAAAGAAACTTTTTACGCAGCGAGTGGTTAGGATTTGGAACGCACTGCCTGAAAGGATGGTGGAGGCAGACTCAATCATGGCTTCCAACAGGGAGTTAGAAAAGTACCTGAAAGAAAAAAATTTGCAGGGCTGCGGGCAAAGGACGGGGGAGAGGTACTAACTGAAGTGCTCTCGCAGAGAGCCGACATGGGCTCGACGGGCCAAATGGCCTCCTTCCGTGCTGTAACCATTCTATGATGCTATGATGAATGCCCATTGCTGGTTCTCTGCCCTGCCACACACCATCCCAGTCAAGTAAGTATGAGATGAACCAACCCCAGCAACAATGTTGGAGTGCGTAAAACAGCTCAATGGTCGCCCCCTTCTTCAGTTTTCTCTCTCTCCTCGAGGGGAGTGTTTTGCCTCTGCTCCATTATTCTCATAAATAGCATGGCTGAGATCAGAAGCTGCTTTTAGTCCAAGCCCATGAGGTTTTCCAAAAGCTCCTTTATTTTATAAAGAGGAATCACCTAACCATGATCTGTTTTCAACAAGTTTCGGTGCATAAAATGATTCAAGAATTCTGCTTTCATTTTAATGATCTGCAGCAAACAAGGAATGCGCTGTACAGTATATCATGTGTTCTTTGTTTTCTTCAATACAGTCCTGAATATTACCATATGGAGAAAAGATAAATGGTTCTGAAGGCAGCATCTATCTACAAGCAATAAAGAATCAGGTCCCAATCACCAAGCAACAGCAGAATAAAGTTCACGTACTCACTGTGCAAACATAAGGTTGTTATACAGGTGTTTGTCTAAACCCTGCAAACCTGGCAGCTACATCACGCAACAGCTGTCTTATTGTATATTATAGTTCCTATTAACTCAGTGCGGTCTGTGTTCATTAACTGAGAATAGCAACAGCAACCTTTGTAAGTGATAGGGTTTTTAGAGAAAGATAATTATAACATTTGTGAGGTTGTAGAGATGATAACTGGAGGCATGGGTATGCAGCTTTATCGCCAAGTAAATTCTTACTTCATATTAAGGATTTTTTTTATACTACTGTATTTTAATTCCCCCACCATCCTTTCCCTCGTTGGAAAGCCAACAGCCTCTCTTACCCACAGTTACTAGCAGAGATGCCCTCTAGGGGTAAGAAGCCTAATTGTGCATATATCATATCTTCCAACTTGAGTCTCTTTTCAAGAATCCTTCAGCGTGCAATCATGATACTATCTGACATACTACACAGTCTTAGAATTCTACATTTGAAGCAACACAAATTAAATTTGTGTAATAACCGAACTGATTTGGAATATAAGTGCAGACATACCATTGCTGATATCAGCAGACAAATGCTTAACGTGTTTGTATGACATTTCTCCATCTGCTATTTTAACGCGTGCTTTAACCCATTTATTTGAATGCCTTCACTAAAGTACTGGACAAAGGAATGTGATGCATTAGATGTTGCCTGCTAATAGTGCCAATGGTAATTTTTAAAGATATGATCTTCTTGTCATTGCCATTTAAAAAAAAAACATTTTATCCCTAAAGGTCCCGACTGAGCTATTAGCTCCTGGGGTCTTCCTGGCCTGTATGGCTTGGCACCACGCTGGGAGGTGGCTTTCCATACTGAGTCATCATGGGAGTTTGGTCCGGATAAGCTTTCTTTCATGTGTTTGCAATTTCTTGGAACACTTCAGCACTTTGCTGTAAGCAGCTGTCACTGAATAGGATGCAATCAATTACAGTGCGCAGTACTAAAAGGATGCTTTGACTGACATCAAGAGGCCATGGAATGGTATTGGTAACTGTTCTGTCTCAGACTTCCTGCAGTAAACTGACTGAATGGAGTGTTGTGGCAGAAAAGCAAGAAGGCAACACATAGGGAAAGAAACTGAGAGAGAAATCTGTCCCAAACATTTACAAAGTAACCTCTATAATTGTTTTTATTTACATTAATGTGCGTATTTAATACAGTTTGACTCTTAGTTATTGAACTATAAATAATGGCCCGGATTTTACGGGGCCTATGACTTAGTACGCACAGCATACTCTGTCGAAAGTGCCCCGCATGTTCCGAATCTCTGCGTGCGAAGCGCATGTGTGAAAACCCGGAAATTGCGATGTCAAGTTTTTCTCCTTGACAGATAGTACACATCCGCTGTAAATTCACTTTCGCTGGCGCAGGGTTGGGTTACTCATCATCATGGCAGCCCTCGGAATCGAGGAAGACTTGCTTCCACTCTTAGCATGAGTTGTTAGGTGGGTGTACAGTCCAATACGAGAACCGCAGTCTCTGTCACAGGTGAAACAGACAGTGGTTGAGAAGGGCGGGCGGGGAGCCTGGTTTTCCACATGCTCCTTCCGTTGCCTGCGCTTGATTTCTGCATGCTCTCGGCGACGATACTCGAGCAGCTCAGTGCCCTCCCAGATGCACATCCTCCACTTTGGCCAGGGACTCCCAGGTGTCGGTGGGGATGTCGCACTTTATCAGGGAGGCTTTGGGGGTGTCCTTGTAATGTTTCCTCTGCCCGCCTTTGGCTCGTTTGCCGTGGACGAGTTCCAAGTAGAGCGCTTGCTTTGGGAGTCTCGTATCTGGCGTGCAAACTATGTGGCCTGCCCAGCGGAACTGATCAAGTGTGGTCAGTTCTTCAATGCTGGGGTGTTGGCCTGGATGAGGATGCTAATGTTGGTGCGTCTGTCCTCCCAGGGGATTTGTAGGATCTTGCGGAGACATCGCTGGTGGTATTTCTCCAGCGACTTGAGGTGTCTACTGTACATGGTCCATGTCTCTGAGCCATACAGGAGGGCGGGTATTACTACAGCCCTGTAGAACATGAGCTTGGTGACAGTTTTGAAGGCCTGGTCTTCAAACACTCTTTTCCTCAGGCGACCGAAGGCTGCACTGGCGCACTAGAGGCAGTGTTGGATCTCATCGTCAATGCCTGCTCTTGTTGATAGGAGTCTCCCGAGATAAGGAAAGTGGTCCACGTTGAAAGCATGGGCGTATGAAAGCATGGGCCTTACGCTAAACATCAGTAAGGCAAAGGTCCTCCACCAGCCTGTCCCGCCGCACAGCACTGCCCCCCAGATATCAAGATCCATGGCGCGGCTCTGGACATCGTTGGGCTACTACTGCCCAGCAAATACCCACCAAACCCTTCTGTCTGCTAAAAACAGGCATAAGACCTTCTTTTCCCAGCATAAGGGTTTAAATAAATGTTAAAATAAATATTTTTAAATGATTTAAATATTCACTTACACTTAAAATTAGTTTGGTCAATTTAGTGCCGGTTAAAAATGTTTAAATTAATTTTTCAAAAAATTTAATTTTCACTTTAAATGTTTAATTAAATGGTATTTTAGTAAATTTTGAACCTGTGATCATTTACTTTTATGTCAATGTTGTGAAATTGTATTTATTAGGTGATTTCTATTATGCTTATTGGGATTCCATACATAGATGGAATCCCCATGAGCATTGTAGGGATCCCCCTTTGTCATTGGTTGGCCTGGCCCATGATCCCAGGGATGTTTACGAACCACATGCGCCCCTGAGACAATTTTAACAGGCAGTGCGTGCGCCACCATTTGTCTGCCCACTTTTCGGCACAATCAAATTTCTAGGCCCTTATTTTCTTATCATTGTATATTTATTTAGATGTGTGGAGACCATCTTGTATATCATCAACAAATAAGGAGAATGGGGAACTATTTGCTATTTTATTTATTTGAAAGCGAGATTGCAAAATAGTTAAAATATCTCCAATTTTGAAAAGGCTTTGTGTACAATGCCAGTTGGCAATGTGCAACATTGGCCAAAATCTCACATAGGATTGAATAGGATTGATGGCACAGAGACAATCCATACAGCCCAACCAGTCCATGCCGGCATTTATGCTCCACTCGAGCCTCCTCCTGTCTTTCCTTATCTAACCTTATCAGCATAACCCTCTATTCCCTTCTCCCTCATATTCTTGTCTAGCCTCCCCTAAATGCATCGATACTATTCGCTTCAACCGCTCCCTGTGGTAGAGAGTTCCTCATTCTCACCACTCTTTGGGTAAAGAAGTGTCTTCTGAATTCCCTATTGGATTTCTTGATGACTATCTTATATTCATGGCCTCTAGTTATGCTCTTCCCCACAAGTGGAAACACCCTCTCTGTATCCACTCTATCAAAACCTTTCGTAATTATAAAGACCTCTATTAGGTCACTGTTGTGTAGGCATGCCTGTTCACTGTGTGATGTCTGTAACACTGTTATGCAACATTGAATGTACCCTTGTACTGTACACACCTTACCGGTACACTAGAACCAACACCCGGAGCATGAGGCCAATACCCTCCAGCTTCCCTGGCAAACCCTGGGATGACCTGACCCTCATCCCCATTGGTGGACAAGGAGCCCACCCAATCTTGTGACCCTGCCCACCACCCCACAACTACCCACATCACAGTGTATACACACCACCCACTGCTGCTGTGGCTACCTCCCCGAGGGATCCCACAACAGTGACACCCACTTGGTATGTGTGTGTGTAGGGAGGGGAAACGTACGAGGCCAGCCTCAAGCACAGGGGTCACACCTGGCAACCACACAACCCTCACCACAACCTCCCATAGCCCACCACTGATCGCCTCCCCTGGTCATGACAATAAGGATATGAAAAATGCTCAGGGGGGGGAGTATTGTTGTGTAGGCATGCTTGTTCACTGTGTGATGTCTGTTACACTGTTATGCAACATTGAATGTACCCTTGTACTGTACACACCTTACCGGTACACTAGAGGGTGCTGTTGCTGGAGACCCAGGGGTTGCCTGCACACGGCAGGTAACCCAGTATAAAAAGGAACTCACAGCTTGTTGACGTCACTCAGGAGCTGCTAATAAAGGACTGCAGGTCTGCACAGTTTAAGTACCATACCCTGCCTCGTGGAGTCATTACTAAAGGTGCCTACATGTACTACAACTGGCGACGGGAATACGAGATCACGAACTACACGCTCAACATGTCTAACCTCAGCAACTTTCAGCAATTTACAGAGGGGGAAGATTTTTGTGGAAAGAATGGAACACTTCTTTATAGCCAACGACCTGGACGGGGACACACCGGCCACACTACCGAACAAATGCAGGGCCATCCTGCTTAGCAGTTGTGGGCCCACCATCTACGGTCTTGTCAGGGACTTACTAGCCCTGGAGAAGACAACCACCAAGAGCTATGAGGAACTTGTAACAATCATACAAGAACATCTAAAACCGAAAGAAAGCATCCTCACAGCAAGGCACCGGTTCTACACTTACCGGTGACCTGAGGGCCAAGAAATTGCCAAGTATGTTGCACACTTAAGAAGACTAGCTGCACCGTGTGAGTTTGGCGACCACCTTAATGAAGCACTAAGGGACATATTTGTCATCAGAATCGGCCACGAAGGCCTCCTACACAAATTGCTCTCGGCTGACATCACAGTCACCCTGCAGAAAGCAATTCAAGGTGAGCCAGGCCTACATGGTCTTGGCCAGCAACTCCAGGCGAATACTGACCCAGGACTCTAAACCGGCGAGCTCAGTGCACCGCATGGATACTTCTAAAGGCAGAAATGCTGCCCCAAGTCCCGCAATCCTGAATCCACCACATGGGGCAAACCGGATGGCCCCGTGCTGGCGCTGTGGAAGAAACCACAGGGCCCACCAGTGCCGCTACAAAGACTATGCATGCAAAGGCTGCAAAGAAAAAGGGCACCTTCAGAGAATTTGCAGAAAAGGCTGTACTCACTGTGTCTCTGATGAGTTGGCTGATCACTGGGGCTCTGACACAGATGAAGATGAAGCTGCTCTAACCCTGGGAGAGGAGTATGGAATCTTTCCCTGCTCCACCGGAAGTTCTCCGTGGATGATGGAAGTGGACATCGACGGGGTCCCAGTCTCCATGGAGATCGACACAGGGGCGAGCCAGTCTGCGATGAGCCAAAAGACCGTTGAAAAAATTTGGAGGAATCCTGCCACTCGACCAAAACTGTCTCCTGTCCAGGCAAAGCTGCTCACCTATACCAAAGGTAAAATCCAAATCGTTGGCAGTGTAGACGTCCAGGTCTCCCAGGGCGGCGTGTTGCACAAACTCCCCCTGTGGATTGTAGCCGGCGATGGTCCCACGCTGCTGGGCAGGAATTGGATGAACCGGGTCCACATCAGGCGAAATGAGGCTGTGGAAGAAAAGAGCACCACAGCCTACCTGCAGCAAGACCACAAAATGGCTGCAGCACCACAAGCAGCAGACCTGCATTCAAAATGGCCTCCTCCATGTCATGAGTCAACATGGAGGAGCATCATGTGACAGCGAGCAGCCAATCGGATTTGAAAGCTCCCTTAAAGGAGACAGGTAACCAAAAAAATTTAAAGGGGAAGTTCCAACTATTTGAGTACACGGACTTTAAAGCTAAAGATGCAATTAAAGGGTGCAAGTATGAAAATGTATGCAATGTAACCATGAATTGTGATACTGGTTTAACCAATGTGACTAATGAGATGAATGCAGGTATCAGTAAGGTTAAGAACAAGTTTATTATGCTGAACAATAATGATAGAGATTGTGAAATGCCTAATGTAACCATGTCTGTTGAAACTAGGACACCCAAAAGTGATGCAAATGCTAGAACGTATAATGCAGGCTCAACTATGTGTGATCAGAGCCAAGGTGTCATGTATACCGGTAGGACACTGCCAAAGGACATTGGGTCCTACAGGGACCATGCTGATGCCAATGGAATCCCCCTGTGGGAGACCCCCAAGTCTAGCAGGCTACCTGACCATGAAGCCTGGACCTTTGGAACAAATGTGATGCCCCTTGCAGGACACACACACAGGCAGTGGGAGCAGACCCACTACAGGGACAGTGGTCAATGGGCAGCCCAGCCACCACCAATGGCAATGTGCACCAGACCAGCCCTACAGCCCCTGGCCACCAGGGCCAACACCTGAAGCAGAAGGCCAATACCCTCCAGCTTCCCTGGCAAACCCTGGGATGACCTGATCCTCATCCCCATTGGTGGACAAGGAGCCCACCCAGTCTTGTGACCCTGCCCACCACCCCACAACTACCCACATCACAGTGTATACACACCACCCACTGCTGCTGTGGCTACCTCCCCAAGGGATCCCACAACAGTGACACCCACTTGGTTTGTGTGTGAGGGGGGGGAAATGTACGAGGCCAGCCTCAAGCACAGGGGTCACACCTGGCAACCACACAACCCCCACCACAACCTCCCATAGCCCACCACTGATCACCTCCCCTGGTCATGACAATAAGGATATGAAAAATGCTCATGGGGGAGTATTGTTGTGTAGGCATGCCTGTTCACTGTGTGATGTCTGTTGCACTGTTATGCCACATTGAATGTACCCTTGTACTGTACACACCTTACCAGTGCACTAGAGGGTGCTGTTGCTGGAGACCCAGGGGTTGCCTGCTCACGGCAGGTAACCCAGTATAAAAAGGAACTCACAGCTTGTTGTCGGCACTCAGGAGCTGCTAATAAAGGACTGCAGGTCTGCACAGTTTAAGTACCATACCCTGCCTCGTGGAGTCATTACTAAAGGTGTTTACTTATACTACAGTCACCCCTCAGCCTACTTTTTTCAGAGAAAAGCGACCCAGCTTGTTCATCCTTTCCTGATATGTATACCCTCGCATTTCTCGTATCATTCTTGTAAATCTTCTCTGCAACCTTCTCCAGTGCCTCTATATCCTTTTTATAATATGGCGACCAGAACTGTATGCAGTACTCTTAAGTGTGGTCTAACCAAGGTTCAATACAGGTTTAGTATAACTTCCCTACGACCTTTAGAAATAAACCCTAGTGCTTGGTTTGCTTTTTTTATGGCCTTGCTAGCCTGTGTCGCAACTTTTAGTGATTTGAGTATTTGTATTTCGAGATCCCTTTGTTCCTCTACCCCACCTAAACTCTCACCCTCCAAGTAATAAGTGACCTCCCTATTCTTCCTACCAAAATGTAATACCTCACATTTATCTGTGTTCAACTTCATTTGCCAATTAAATGTCCACTCTGTAAGTTTATTAATGTCGTCCTGTAATTTGTTGCAATCCTCCTCCGTATTGACTATCACCCACAATTTGTTGCCATCCGCAAATTTATAAATTGTGTTTTTGATTCCAAAATGTAAATCTTTAATATAAATTGTGAACAACAGTGATCGCAGCACTGATCCTTGTGGAACACCACTACCCACCTTCTGCCACTGTGAATAGCACCCTTTTACCCCTACTCTCTGCTTTCTGTCTTGAAGCCAGCTAACTATCCATTCTGCTACTTGTCCCCTGTCTCCGTATTCTCTGACCTTGTTCATCAGTCTATTATGAGGTATCTTATCGAAGGCCTTTTGAAAATCTAGATAAATTACATTTACTGCATTACCATTGTCTACTCTCTCTCTTACCTCTTCAAAAAATTCTAAGAGGTTGGGCAAGCAAGACTGTCCCTTTTGAAATCCATGTTGACTACTCATTACTATATTTTTGGTTTCTAGGGGCCAGACTTTCGGCTTCATTGTTGACGATTTTCTCGGCATTACAGCTGGTTTTTCGTCCGGCGAGAGTTTCCACGTAAGTTTTTGAACGTTATCGCCCACATCTGAAGTCGCCCGCCGGGACCAAACCGCCCACGTGCAATGCCGAGAGCAACCACCAGGGTGTAAGTTTGGCCTCAACCGCCGATGTCCAGATCGCCGAGAGACCCGCCCTGGAAAAGCTGCTTAAACAGGTCGGTAAGGGGGGACCCTGCAAAAAAAGGTAAGTTAACGGTTATTTAATAGTTTAAAAACGTTTTTACACGGCAATTGGGGTTAAAACTGTCTTGGGAATGGTTTGTACGTGTTTATTTTTTTTTAATGAACATTTTTTTATTAAGTTTTCCCCCCTCCCTAGGCCCAACCACAGCCAGGACTAAATTTTTCTACTTACCGTCCATTCCGGTAACCACCGCCCATTTGTCTAACTTTGCACTTACCCGCCGAGAAAACCGGCGAGAATGAGTGTGCAATGCCCATTTTCTCGCCGGGCAATCAGTTGTACTTACTTTTACCTTCAAAATGGAAATTCTCGCCAGCTCTTTTTGCCGAACGTTAGCGGTCCTTCTCAACAGGCAATCGGGCATTAAGGGCCTTTATGGAAAGTCTGGCCCTAGATGTTTTTCTATTTTCTCCTTTAGTAGGGATTTCATTATTTTTCCTACCACCAACGTTAATCTGACTAGACTGTAATTCCCTGGGCATGTACTATCCCTCTATCTTGGTGACAAGCAAGTCACTGCTCGGTATTGTTTTCCATTGACTAAGGGTTAGTGAGTATCCCCGCTGTGGACTCAGGCCGGGGAAGTAAATAGGTCATAGGGAGAGTGGCAACACTGAGTGGAAAGCAGACGTGCCAGGTCTGATTTATTCCATGTGCATCAAACGGTCACACTCTGTCTCACACAAGCGTGTGCAGGGTGTAGCCTTGTACTTATATGGAGATGGAGTTTCCCATTCTACTAAGTGTAGATCTTGGTGAAACCAGCCAAACACCATAACAGAACACTTTCCTTTACATTAAGGAGCATGAAGCAGGCATGGTGAAAGTGTACTTACTGTTACTCATGCTCCTTAGCTTAGGTGAAGCTACTCTATAGGAACATTTGCTTTTGCCAATTATAGGTTATGGCAAAACCCCTGTATCGAGCAAGTTCACAGACACTAAGAAGTTTGAAGTATACCAGTGCAATGGATAGCTGTTGTCACTCGGTGAAGGAGAATTTGTTCTATAAACCTTGTACAGTAGATTCCCTTATTAGGATTTCTATACTGTTGAAAGTTTCATGCTTGCCAACTTTAAAAAGTTGGCATCTTTCAGGAAGCAGTAACTTGGGGACAGGATTGGAAATGGAGAAATGCGTTGGGAAGACACCACTGTCTAGTCTGATTTAGATCACCTGTTTTTCTAGTCTTACTTACAGTCTGGGAGAGTTGGCTTGAGTGAGATGACATGGCACATTTACTTTCCAATAAGCACGAGCCAGACATGATGTATTCCACGCTTCCATATACCATAAACCTGATACTCTGATATTTTTTCACTTGCAGTGATTAAGATCTCTAATAGATGAGATTTCTTCAGGGCAGTCTATGTTTATGTAACTTGAGCATAATTACAGTTATTACGCACATTGCAACAACCCCTTTTCTGTGTCACGCTCATAATTTCTTTCTCTACAAGTTAACTGCTAGATTTTTTTTCTCACAGAGCATTTTACACTTTTGACAAATGAATTTCTGCCCTTAAATCAAGTGCAGTAAATTGTTAACATGCCCTCATCCAAGAGCATTAGTGTTTTGTTACAGATTCAAGGCTTCTTTCTCTTTCTCCAGTTTGTGTCAGTGTCCTTACTCCAGTTCTAGTGCGATTTTCATCTAAGTAATGCATTCGAGTTAGAAATTGGTTATATAAACATATTCTCCCATTTCTAAACCTCCAGTGATACCCCTCCTACCAGCACTATTCACAGCCATCCTGGCTTTACACATGTAACAGACCAAAGTGTAGCAGTATCTCCAAATTTGCGGATGATACTAAGTTGGGTGGCAGTGTGAGCTGCGAGGAGGATGCTATTAGGCTGCAGAGTGACTTGGATAGGTTAGGTGAGTGGGCAAATGCATGGCAGATGAAGTATAATGTGGATAAATGTGAGGTTATCCACTTTGGTGGTAAAAACAGAGAGACAGACTATTATCTGAATGGTGACAGATTAGGAAAAGGGAAGGTGCAACGAGACCTGGGTGTCATGGTACATCAGTCATTGAAGGTTAGCATGCAGGTACAGCAGGCGGTTAAGAAAGCAAATGGCATGTTGGCCTTCATAGCGAGGGGATTTGAATACAGGGGCAGGGAGGTGTTGCTACAGTTGTACAGGGCCTTGGTGAGGCCACACCTGGAGTATTGTGTACAGTTTTGGTCTCCTAACTTGAGGAAGGACATTCTTGCTATTGAGGGAGTGCAGCGAAGGTTCACCAGACTGATTCCCGGGATGGCGGGACTGACCTATCAAGAAAGATTGGATCAACTGGGCTTGTATTCACAAGAGTTCAGAAGAATGAGAGGGGACCTCATAGAAACGTTTAAAATTCTGACGGGTTTAGACAGGTTAGATGCAGAAAGAATGTTCCCAATGTTGGGGAAGTCCAGAACCAGGGGTCACAGTCTGAGGATAAGGGGTAAGCCATTTAGGACTGAGATGAGGAGAAACTTCTTCACCCAGAGAGTGGTGAACCTGTGGAATTCTCTACCACAGAAAGTAGTTGAGGCCAATTCACTAAATATATTCAAAAGGGAGTTAGATGAAGTCCTTACTACTCGGGGGATCAAGGGTTATGGCGAGAAAGCAGGAAGGGGGTACTGAAGTTTCATGTTCAGCCATGAACTCATTGAATGGCGGTGCAGGCTAGAAGGGCTGAATGGCCTACTCCTGCACCTATTTTCTATGTTTCTATGTTTCTATGTTTAATAGGAGTTGTGTTTAACTCTTTTTATTCATCCATGGGAGGTGGGCATCGCTGGCAAGGCCAACATTTATTGCCCATCCCTAATTGCCCCTTGAGAAGGTGGTGGTGAGCCGTCTTCTTGAACCGCTGCAGTCCATGTGGTGAAGGTACTCCCACAGTACTGTTAGGGAGGGAGTTCCAGGATTTTGATCCTGCGACGATGAAGGAACGGTGATATATTTCTAAGTCAAGATGGTGTATGAACTGGAGGAAAACTTGGAGGTGGTGGTGTTCCCACGTAGCTGCTGCCCTTGTCGTTCTAGGTGGTGGAGGTCGTGGGTTTGAGATGTGCTGTTGAAGAAGCCTTGGCGAGTTGCTGCAGTGCATCTTGTAGATGGTACACACTGCCATCACGGTGCGCCGGTGGTGGAGGGAGTGAATGTTTAAGATGGTGGATGGGGTGCCAATCAAGCAGACTGCTTTGTCCTGGATGGTGTTGAGCTTCTTGTGTATTGTCAGAGCTGCACTCATCCAGGCAAGTGGAAAGTATTTCATCATACTCCTGACTTATGCCTTGTAGATGGTGGAAAAGCTTTGGGGAGTCAGAAGGTGAGACACTCGCCACAGAATTCCCAGCCGCAGACCTGCTATATTGTAGCTACAGTATTTATTTGGCAGGTCCAGTTAAGTTTCTGATTAATGGTGACTCCCGGGATGTTGATGGTGGGGGAATTGGCAATGGTAATGCCACTGAATGTCAAGGGGAGGTGGTTAGACTTTTGCTTGTTGGAGATGGTCATTGCCTGGCACTTGTGTGGTGCAAATGTTATTTGCCACTTATCAGCACAAGCCTGAATGTTGTCGATGTCCTGCTGCATGCGGGCACGGACTGCTTCATTATCTGAGGAGTTGCGAATGGAGCTGAACACTGTGCAACCATCAGTAAACATCCTCACATCTGAACTTGTGCTGGAGGGAAGGTCATTGATGAAGCAGCTAAAGGGGGTTGGGCCTAGGATACTGTCCTGAGGAATTCTTGCAGCAATATCCTGGTGCTGAGATGATTGGCCTCCAACAACTACAACCATCTTCCTTTGTATGGCCTAGCCAGTGGAGAGTTTTTCCCCTGATTCCCATTGACTTCAATTTTACTCTGACTCCTTGATGCCACATTCAGTCAAATACTGCCTTGATGTCGAAGGCAGTCACCTCTGGAATTCAGTTCGTTTGTCCATGTTTGGACGAAGGCTAAAATGAGGTCTGCAGCCGAGTGGTCCTGGCGGAAGCCAAACTGAGCATCGGTGAGCAGGTTATTGGTGAGTAAATACGGCTTGATAGCACTGTCGGCCACACTTACCATCACTTTGCTGATGATTGAGAGTAGACTGATGGGGAGGTAATTTGTCCTGCTTTTTGTACAACATACCTGGGCAATTTTCCACTTTGGTACCATATGTTCGTTAACAACACATACACAACAGAGGTGGTGCTGTGTGAGGTGGTTGAGAGGATGATGGTCCTCCGTGCAGCTCCATGACACCAGCCCCATAGGTCAACATTGCCTGTATGCAAGTGGAGACAGGCTTGAGGCTGCAACTGATCATTACTTTCATCTGATAGACCATCAGGGGAGCCAGAGGTGACTTTGCAGCTAGTGACACAGATCTTCAACAGCTTCTTTGCTGACCCAGATCTTGAGAAGACAGTTTCCAATCTTGAATGCCAGGTGGATGTGCCAAAATGGTTGATAGTATTTCGGTTAGGGTGATCGATCAATATATGTTGAGTTTTGCTTATCTTCACATGTCTTTGTGTCTTCTGTCCCAGAATCCTTTGAGAAGTGATGGTTCCAGCAGCACTACCCTGCTGTCAAAGTGAGATATGTTCAGCTTTGTTTGCAGATGTGACAGTGTAGGTACCACAAAGTGGGGATCATCACCATCATTATAGGCAGTCCCTTGGAATCGAGGAAGACTTGCTTCCACTCCCAAAGTGAGTTCTTTGATGGCTGAACAGTCCGATATGAGAGCCACAGACCCTGTTCCAGGTGGGACAGACATTCATTGAGGGAAGGGGTGGGTGGGGCTGATTTACCACGCGCTCCTTCCGCTGCCTGTGCTTGACCTCTTCACGCTCTTTGCGTTGAGACTCGAAGAGCTCCCGGATGCACTTTCTCCACCTCGGGCGGTCTTCGGCCAGGGTCTCCCAGATGTCAGTGGTGATGTCGCACTTGACCAGGGAGGCTTTGAGGGTGGCCTTATAACATTTCCGCTGCCCACCTTTGGCTCGTTTACCATGAAGGAGCTCCGCATTAAGCATTTGCTTAGGGAGTCTCGTGTCTGGTATGCGAACTATGTGGCTTGCCCAGCGAAGCTGATCGAGTGTGGTCAGTGCTTCAACACTGGGGATGTTAGCCTGGACGAGGACACTGATGTTGGTGCGCCTGTCCTCCCAGGGGATTTGCAGGATCTTGCGGAGACATCGTTGGTGATATATCTCCAGCGACTTGAGGTGCCTACTGTACATGGTCCATGCCTCTGATCCATACAGGAGGGCAGATATTACTACAGCCCTGTAGACCATGAGCTTGGTGATAGATTTGAGGGCCTGGTCTTCAAACACTCTTTTCCTCAGACGGCCAAAGGTTGCACTGGTGCACTGGAAGCGATGTTGAATCTCTGCATCAATGGCTGCCTTTGTTGATAAGAGGCTTCCGAGATATGGGAAATGATCCATGTTGTCGAGGGCCGCGCCGTGAATCTTGATGATTGGAGGGCAGTGCTGTGCGGCAGAGACAGGCTGGTGGAGGACATTTGTCTTACGACTGTTAAGCATAAGGCCCATGCTTTTATATACCTCAGTGAATACAATGACTATATCCTGGAATTCAGCCTCTGAATGTGCGCAGACACAGGCGTCGTCCGCATACTGCAGCTCAACGACAGAGGTTGGGGTGATCTTGGACCTGACCTGGAGGCGGCGTAGGTTAAACAGCTTCCCACTGGTTCTGTAGTTTAGTTCCACTCCAGCGGGGATCTTGTTGATTGTAAGGTGGAGCATGGCGGCGGGGAAGATTGAGAAGCGGGTTGGAACGATGACGCAACCCTGTTTGACCCCGGTCCGGACGTGAATTGGGTTTGTAATGGATCCATTGGTAAGGATCACGGCCTGCATGTCGTCATGAAGCAGGCGAAAGATGTTGACAAACTTTTGGGGGCATTCGAAACGGAGGAGGATGCTCCATAAACACTCACGGTTGACAGTGTCAAAGACCTTTGTAAGATTGAAAAAGGCCACATAGAAGGGCTGGTGCTGCTCCCTGCATTTTTCCTGCAAAGATCATGTCCGTTGTGCCCCGTAGGGGACGAAATCTGCATTGTGATTCCGGGAGGAACTCCTCGGCCACAAGGAGAAGACGATTGAGGAGAACTCTAGCGACAACTAGAGTTGCACAATTGGGCACAAAGCACCCTGACTGCCATCTATCCATCAAAATTTATATAGCACCTTTCACAACCACTGGACGTCTTAAAGCACTTTACAGCCAATGAAATACTTTTGGATTGTAGTCACTGTGGTAATGTGGGAAACATGGCAGCTAATTTGCACACAAGCAAGCTCCCACAAACAGCAATGTGATAATGACCAGATAATCTGTTTTTTGTGTCATGTTGATTGGGGAGTTATTGGCTTGGATACCAAGGATAACTCCCCTGCTCTGCTTCAAAATAGTGTCATGGAATCTTTTACATCCACTTGAGAACAGATGGGGTCTCGGTTTAACGTCTCATCCGAAAGACAGCACCGCTGACAGTGCAGCACTCCCTCAGCACTGCACTAGAGTGTCAACCTAGATTTTTTTGTGCTCAAGTACCTGGAGTGGGACTTGAACCCACAACCATTTGCCCCAGAGGTGAGAGTGCTACCCACTGAGCCACAGCTGACACTGTTCTCCTTAAGTTCTCCTCTTCTTCCCAACATGCCAGATAGGAGGATTCCTATTGGGAAACGCATTGGTGCCAGCAATGATGCTGAGGACAACAAATACATCATTCAGAATAAATGGCACAAATGCTCATGAAAGTTGAAGTGCCAAGAAAAAGAAATCAGTGTGAAGAAGAAGGATTAAGAAATGGCTGAAATATATTTGCCATTATAATACTCTGATTTTTCACTGACCTCCAATGTACATAACGTAGGCTAGTAACCCTGGGTGCACAGGATGGGCACACGCCCAAATTAACAGTTATGGAAAAGGACAAGGATAGACCAGGAATAAAAGTTCTAAATTGGGGAAAAGCCAACTTTGCTAAGCTGAGAGATGATTTAGCCATAGTGGACTGGAAACGGCTATTTGATGGTAAATCAGTGTCAGAGCAGTGGGAGGCATTCTAGGAGGAGATCCGAAGGGTTCAGACCAAATATGTGCCCTTAATGGGACGATCAAATCTAGAGCCCCCTGGATGTCTAGGGACATACAGGGTAGGATAAAGAAAAAAGGAAAGCTTATGACAGATACTGAGGACTAAATACTGCAGAATCTCTGGAGGAGTATAGAAAGTGCAGGGGTGAAATTAAAAAGGATATTAGGAAAGCAAAGGGAGAGTGTGAAACATTTATTGGCAAGTAAAATCAATTAAAATCCAAAGATGTTCTATAAATATATTAAGAGCAAGAGGATAACTAAAGAAAGGGTAGGGCCTGTTAGAGACCATGAGGGTAATATGTGTGTGGAGGCGGGAGATGTGGGTATGGTTCTTAATAAATATGTTGCGTCTGTTTTTACAAAGGAGAGGGGTGATGCAGATACTGCTATCGGGGAGGAAGAGTGTGAAATATTCGATGAAATAAACATAGTGAGAGAGGAGATATTAAGGGGTTTAGCAGCTTTGAAGGTGCATAAGTCCCCAAGCCCAGATCCCAGGCTATTAAGTGAAGCAAGAGAGGAAATAACAGAGGCTTTGATGATCATTTTCCAGTCCTCTCTGGCTTCAGGTATGGTGCCAGAGGACTGGAGGACTGCTAATGTGGTAACTTTGTTTAAGAAGGGAGAAAGGGATAGACTAAGTAATTACAGACCAGTCAGCCTAACCTCAATGGTGGGAAAATTATTGGAAAAAATTCTGAAGGACAGTGTCATATATGTATGCTTGGATTTACTAGCCACCAGGTGGCGCCACTGTCGGAGGTCATTGGGCTGTGCGCACGTGTGTGCGGCCCAGGTGTAAAAGGCCAGCCATCTTGTAATGTAATCGCTTTGGGCCCTAATAAAGTAGAGCCAGGATTATACCTGTTCGGAGTTGACAGTATTCAGTCTATTGAGTTATTGCATATACAACATTTGGCGACGAGGTAACAAGAACCTTCGCATGCAAAAATGAGCACAATTGGAATTCTGGAGCAATTCGTGGAGGGAGAAGATTGGGCAGACTTTGTAGCTCGATTGAACCAGTACTTCGTGGCCAACAAAATGGAGAAAGAGGCAGACGCAGTTCGGCGTTGGGCAGTCCTCCTCACGGTTTGCGGTCTGAAAATCTATGGACTCATAAAGAATCTCCTCTCGCCCTTAAGTCCAACGGACAAGGACTATGAAATATTGTGTGCTCTAATACGTGACCATCTCAAACCACATGAAGGCATCATCATCTCAAGATATCGATTCTGTATGCAAGTTCGTTCTGAGGGCCAGGATGTATCAGAATTCGTTGCCGGCCTAAGACGTCTAGCTGGACCGTGTTAGTTCGAAACTGCGTTGGCAGACACGCTGCGGGACTTCTTTTTAATCGGCATCAACCACGAGGTGATTCTGCATAAGCTGCTGGCGGCGGAGATGCTGGATTTGAGCAAGGCCATCACGATTGCCCAATCATGCATGATGACGGACGAAAGCTTAAAGCAGATATCATTGAAAAATTGGAACTCAGCAAGTACTGTAATCAAGATAGTATTGTCGTTTGGCAGAGCTGCATATGGTGGGACCTACACGACTGCATACGCGAAATCTGTGGCTGCGCAAAGTCTGCCAACGGGAATGAATCTGATATCACCATGTTGGCGTTGTGGGGGAAATCACCGGCATCATCAGTGTCGGTTTAAACAGTATATTTGTAAAGGCTGTTCGAGAGTAGGGCATCTCCAGCGCATGTGTCCGCAACTGAGCAAGCGTGCTGCGACACACCACGTGGGGGATGATGACCAGTCCAGTGAAGGGGAAAATGGGAGACGGATGGCAAGGTATAACGATCTTTAATTACGGACGTCCGGGAACACTTATCATCACAACCTTCTGTGAGTGGAGATGTTCCCTGAATAGCAAAATTGTACATCATTTATACATTTCATAGATCCCTTCGCCCCCTGGTACGACCTCCATTGATCTGTAATTGGGTTACCTTATTAGTAATATTTTGGATTGACAGACCAAGATCTCAAGGCAACTTTTAGACCTTAACTGGGATGACCTCATTGAGTTAGAATTTGTTAAAAGTCTGTTTGGAGTCTTTTCACAGAGCCTTATCTTGTCGGACTGGACGTACCTTAATGTTATCTGGTGTTTTGGTACATCAATGTTGAATTAGAAACCTCTGGGTCCTTGGTGCTGGAATCTGTTAGAATGTGAGGTCAGCCACAGACCTTCTGCCCCTTTTGTTAAGCCAATGTAGAAGCCGACACTTTAAACCTTATTTCGCTTATACCCCTAATGCTAATTCTCTCTTCCAATCCCCTCCTTTGGCCCTTGGCTATACGCCAAGTAGGCCATATTCCCCGGAAACTACTTCCCTGTGGGCAAGTTCCAGATATGTCCGTTTGCCAGGGTGGTCATCTCCCAAACTTCAGGACCTCCTGTGACTTCTCCCGCAGGGCTATATAAGGTAAGTCCTTCCTATAGGACTGTTTAAATTTTCGTTCCTTATTGTCTTAATCATAGTGCGTGCCCTAGCGTGTCGTTTGGCCTGTTTAATTCCTGCACAGGTTAACCCTACCAGTACCATCAGGACCATGCCCTGTATTACTACAAGTACATGTGATATAATCCTTATCCTTGGGTGGATCTGAATATTAAGTCCAATGTTCCACAGTTTTAAGTACCAAGGCTGGTCGGCCAGCATCGTGTTAGTGTCTCTTTGTAGGTTGTCTATTTCTTCCATCAGCCAGATATACTGTCGTCTTTGGTTTTGGATTCCTTGCACCAACTGTAATTGTTCCTCACTTAATTCGGGTATCTGTTTTCCTTGCGGTTCCCATACCGTCTCCTTGTACCTTTCTCGGAGGGTATCCGTGACCGTTCTGTGGATAATTTCCGTTGTCTCGGGTTGTATGTGGTATCCACTTATGTCTATTTTTCCCATGGGCCAATCTCCATTCCCTTGTGGAGCAGCGATTGTTTCGGAATCGCGTTCGAGAGGAGTGATACTCAGCACGAATCCGTTTGTTTGGTGGAATCCGCAATCATCATCCGTCATTCTTAGCGTACCTCGACATAAAACCACTTGGTTATTTTTATAGCAGTCGGTTATGTCAATGCCTTTGGTACAATTGTTAATTTTAATCACCTGTCTGGAGGGTTGATGGTAACGCAATCGTGTTCGGTTTCTTACTTCACCGATATTGTCGGTTTGGTATAAGGGGTCTCCCTTTGTTATGTTATACTGTGGTATTGATAACACGAATCCCATCATATTCACATGTTCAGTAATACATCTAAATTTTGGCACCCATGCATGACTATTTTTCCATACCTCGCACGTGTTGTTCATGTTTTTGTCTAGAGTCCAATTATTAAATATGCCGTTCGGGATCCAATCTGGCATGTACTCATTCTGGAGTTGCTCCAGGTTATATTGCACCTCACTCAGTATCCAGGCCCCATACCTGGAGCAAACTATCTCAGCTTGTAATCGTTTACTTAGGTCGTTCCCATTGCATGGATCAAATTTATGGTCTTGGCATGTTCCTGTAATGTGTGAGCCACTTGTAACAGTTCCCCTTCCGTGCCATCTCCCAACTGTGCTTGTAGGGCTTGGCTATCTATTTCCCTCCCCAATAAACCCCTTAAGATTTGCATTAAGATGTTAACCCGGTTGTCTATTGCAGACAGGTCTATAGAAGTCATCGTTGCAACCCCCGCCGCATAACCCGTACCTAGTGTTTCCAGTATTCCCCTTTTTGTTCGACTTTGTTCTGTTCCCTTTCTGACATTAAGTCTCAGAATAGTGGATTCCGAGTCTTCGAGGATCCGTTGTGTCAGGTTCTAGTATAGACTTATAGTTTCATTCCCACAGAAGCTAGGAAGGATGATATCCGTTAAGTTTAGGACTACCGGAAGTAGTCGCTGACGCACCCCAAAATATATCCTTTCCTTAGATTCCTTTATTACTAGCCCCCCTTTGGCTCCAGTCTTTATGGACGGCGTGGTTGTGCTGAGAAGAGTTGTTGTCCCCAGGGTGGTTGTCGGGATAATGGTAGGGGGTCGGTCTCGGACAAGAATGTCCCAACACCACTGGTCCGTACCCACGCATGGGGAGGCCAGACATATCTTCCACCTGGTATCCCCTTGTCGTGGCCTTCCCGAGAATGTTATGCCTTGTTATTGTTCCACCCCCCACTGTCGGTTGGAATCTCTGTTAAGTTGTGTTATGCCCGTTAGTCCAATGCTACAATTTAAATCTATCGTTGTGCCGACTACCACCGTTAGGGTTTTTGAATCGAGATCACCGCTAACGTTTTCCGACGTCTTATAATATAGGCCTTGAGGTCAGTTACTTTCTTCATCAGTGGATGTTCCGGCTCCAAGGTGGGATAGGATCCTGTAAAACGCAACATTTTCCGGTGACCACCGGTTGGTTAGGATCCAAATCGTTTCAACTGGGTCCAGTGTTTTCATTTGCCAACACCTCCTATGTCTATGGTTAAGGACACATGCGCTTGCATAATCACCTGGTGGGGCCCGGACCATTTTGGTGAGAATTCGGGTCTTTCAGGATTTATCTTTACCATGACCCAGCTCCCTATTTGAGGTACCTGAACCCTTTGTTCCTTTGTGTCCCTTTCTAGATCCATAATAATTTGTTGGTCTCTGGCTTGTGCTCGTAATTCATGTGATTGTTTACAGAGTTCCATCACGAACCTCCGTATCTGATCCTTGTAGGGCCCTACGTCATCACTTCCAGTAACCAGCACTTCTGGAGCCTCATGGCTCTTCCTGTCATTGGTTCAAAGGGGGTCAGTCCGGTAGTCCAGTTCGGGGTAGCTCTTAATTTCATTAGGATCCGTGGTAGTAACTCAACCCACCCCTGTCCGGTCTTCTCGATTGCCTTAGCCAGTGGTGTTTTTAAGGTCCTATTCATTCGCTCTACCAATCTGGAAGACTCAGAGTGGTATGGGATGTGGAATTTTTGTTTAATCTCTAACAGGACGCAAGCTTGCTTCATGATTTTTCCCGTAAAGTGTGTACCCTGGTCTGAGTCCGACTGTAGTGGCATTTCCCACCTGGGTATTATTTCCCCAGCCAGGATCTTAGCTACTGTATCAGCGGTGCAGTTTCTAGTGGTGAAGGCTTCTACCCATTTTGTAAATTGGTCTATTATTACCAGGCAGTATATTTTGCCCCTTTGGCTAGGCAGTGGCCCAGTAAAGTCTATTTGTAAGGCTTCCCAGGGTCCCTTTGGGCGAATTTGGTGTCCCAGCCGGTCCTTTATCTTTTTCCCCGGGTTGTGTTTAGCGCATGTTATGCATTTCCTACAATGGTTTTCGATGTCTCGACCCATTCCTTTCCACCACCAACATCGTGACATGGAGTTCATCATGCCGGTCCTACCGGTATGGGTGTATCTGTGGTAGAGACTCAATAGGTTCTGTTGGATGCATTCCGGGGCCACTATATTGTCATTTTTCCTCCAAACTCCATCTGCCCCCCCCTTTTAGCTCCGTTCTGTTCCCATCCTTCTGTCTCTTGCGGGGTGGATTCTCCCTGTATCTTGAGTATGTTTACTTCCTCCATTTGGGTAATACATGAGCCAATCAGGGCGTTACTAATCATATCTAATTCGGCTGCCTGTTTGGCTCATGAATATAATGGCCACTGAATATAAAGGGGCTGCAGGAGGGGTCAAAACTAAAAATCATGGTTTAAAAACTAGTATTAAAACACTCTACCTAAATGCACGCAGCATTCGAAATAAAGTAAATGAGTTGACGGCACAAATCATTACAAATGGGTATGATTTGGTGGCCATTACAGAAACGTGGGGTAGCCAAGACTGGGAATTAAACATACAGGGGTATCTGACGATTTGGAAAGATAGACAAGAAGGGAAAGGAGGTGGGGTAGCTCTGTTAATAAAGGATGATATCAGGGCAGTTGTGAGAGACGATATTGGCTCTAATGAATAAAATGTTGAAACATTGTGGGTGGAGATTAGAGATAGTAAGGGGAAAAAGTCACTGGTGGGTGCAGTTAATCGGCCCCCAAATAATAACTTCACAGTGGGGAGGGCAATAATCAAGGGAATAATGGAGGCATGTGAAAAAGGAACGGCAGTAATCATGGGGGATTTTAACCTACATATCGATTGGTCAAATCAAATCGCACGGGGTAGCCTGGAGGAGGAATTCATAGAATGCATACGGGATTGTTTCTTAGAACAGTATGTTACAGAACCTACAAGGGAGCAAGCTATCTTAGATCTGGTCCTGTGTAATGATGCAGGAAAAATAAACAATCTCCTTGTAAAAGATCCTCTCAGAATGAGTGATCACAGTATGGTTGAATTTGTAATACAGATTGAGGGTGAGGAAGTAGTGTCTCAAACGAGCGTACTATGCTTAAACAAAGGGGACTACAGTGGGATGAGGGCAGAGTTGGCTAAAGTAGACTGGAAACACAGACTAACGGTGGCACAATTGAGGAACAGTGGAGGACTTTTAAGGAGCTCTTTCATAGTGCTCAACAAAAATATATTCCAGTGAAAAAGAAGGGCGGTAAGAGAAGGGATAACCAGCCGTGGATAACCAAGGAAATAAAGGAGAGTATCAAATTAAAAACCAATGCGTATAAGGTGGCCAAGGTTAGTGGGAAAATAGAAGATTGGGAAAATTTTAAATGACAGCAAAGAATGACTAAGAAAGCAATAAAGAAAGGAAAGATAGATTACAAAAGTAAACTTGTGCAAAACATAAAAACGGATAGTAAAAGCTTTTACCGATATATAAAACGGAAAAGAGTGACTAAAGTAAATGTTGGTCCCTTCGAAGATGAGAAGGGGGATTTAATAATGGGAAATGTGGAAATGGCTGAGACCTTAAACAGTTATTTTGCTTCGGTCTTCACAGTGGAAGACACAAAAACCATGCCAAAAATTGCTGGTCACAGGAATGTGGGAAGGGAGGACCTTGAGACAATCACGATCACTAGGGGGGGTAGTGCTGGACAGGCTAATGGGACTCAAGGTAGACAATTCCCCTGGTCCTGATGAAATGCATCCCAGGGTGTTAAAAGAGATGGCGGAAGTTATAGCAGATGCATTCGTTATCGTCTACCAAAATTCTCTGGACTCTGGGGAGGTACCAGCGGATTGGAAAACAGCTAATGTAACGCCTCTGTTTAAAAAAGGGGGCAGACAAAAGGCAGGTAACTATAGGCCGGTTAGTTTAACATCTGTAGTGGGGAAAATGCTTGAAACTATCATTAAGGAAGAAATAGCGGGACATCTAGATAGGAATAGTGCAATCAAGCAGACACAGCATGGATTCATGAAGGGGAAATCATGTTTAACTAATTTACTGGAATTCTTTGAGGATATAATGAGCATGGTGGCTAGAGGTGTACCGATGGATGTGGTGTATTTAGATTTCCAAAAGGCATTCGATAAGGTGCCACACAAAAGGTTACTGCAGAAGATAAAGGTACACGGAGTCAGAGGAAATGTATTAGCATGGATAGAGAATTGGCTGGTGAACAGAAAGCAGAGAGTTGGGATAAATGGGTATTTTTCCGGTTGGAAATCGGTGGTTAGTGGTGTGCCACAGGGATCAGTGCTGAGACCACAACTGTTTACAATATACATAGATGACCTGGAAGAGGGGGCAGAGTGTAGTGTAACAAAATTTGCAGATGACACAAAGATTAGTGGGAAAGCGGGTTGTGTAGAGGACACAGAGAGGCTGCAAAGAGATTTAGATAGGTTAAGCGAATGGGTTAAGGTTTGGCAGATGGAATACAATGTCGGAAAGTGTGAGGTCATCCACCTTGGGAAAAAAAACAGTAAAAGGGAATATTATTTGAATGGGGAGAAATTACAACATGCTGCGGTGCAGAGGGACCTGGGGGTCCTTGTGCATGAATCCCAAAAAGTTAGTTTGCAGGTGCAGCAGGTAATCAGGAAGGCGAATGGAATGTTGGCCTTCATTGCGAGAGGGATGGAGTACAAAAGCAGGGAAGTCCTTCTGCAACTGTATAGGGTATTGGTGACGCCGCACCTGGAGTACTGCGTGCAGTTTTGGTCACCTTACTTCAGGAAGGATATACTAGCTTTGGAGGGGTACAGAGACGATTCACTTGGCTGATTCCGGAGATGAGGGGGTTACCTTATGATGATAGATTGAGTAGACTGGGTCTTTACTCGTTGGAGTTCAGAAGGATGAGGGGGAATCTTATAGAAACATTTAAAATAATGAAAGGGATAGACAAGATAGAGGCAGAGAGGTTGTTTCCACTGGTCGGGGAGACTAGAACTAAGGGGCACAGCCTCAAAATACGGGGGAGCCAATTTAAAACCGAGTTGAGAAGGAATTTCTTCTCCCAGAGGGTTGTGGATCTGTGGAATTCTCTGCCCAAGGAAGCAGTTGAGGCTAGCTCATTGAATGTATTCAAGTCACAGATAGATAGATTTTTAACCAATAAGGGAATTAAGGGTTACGGGGAGCGGGCGGGTGAGTGGAGCTGAGTCCACGGCCAGATCAGCCATGATCTTGTTGAATGGCGGAGCAGGCTCGAGGGGCTAGATGGCCTACTCCTGTTCCTAATTCTTATGTTCTTATGCAGCTTCATCTGCCCAGGCATTTCCTTGCTGGTGTCTGTCCGTGATCTTTAGATGCGCTTTAATTTTTATCACTGCACATTCCTGAGGGAGGAGGGATGCCTCTACCAATTCCTTAACGATCTCTTCGTGCCTAATGGGTCCCCCTCCCGATGTCACGTACCCCCACCATGTCCAGGCAGTCATATAATCATGTACCACCCCGAAGGCGTAACGGCTATCGGTGTATATGTTGACCCTCTTCCCTGGTGGTAGTTTTAATGTTTCGGTGAGGGCTACCAATTCCGCTACCTGAGCCGATAGGTTTCCCTCCAAGGGTCCCCTTTTCTGACTCGTCCAATGTTGTCCACCACTGCCCATCCTGTTCGTGGGGTTCCGTTTACATATCGACGGGATCCATCCACATGGAGGTCCATATCTGCCTTTTCGAGCGGGGTTTCGCGAATGTGACTCCCTTCTCCCTCATTTCCTGTGAGAGCACACTGCTGTTCTTTACCTTCGGTGACGATCCATCCTGCGGGATTATTCCCGTTGTCCTTTATTACAGTCACGGCGCCGTTTGGGGGTAAGAGCATCGCTTCCCAATTGGCGCGACGCGCGTTGGATACGGTTCTTAACCTTCCTGTGTTAAGTAATTCCACGAGGGTATGTGGTGTATGTAAGGTGACCTGCCTAGTCATCACTATAGGCTCGCTGGCCCTCACAGCCCATGCCGCACAATCGAGAGCTGCGACACATCGGGACAGCCCTGCGGCCACCGGTCCTTGTTAATATGTCCTTACTATACAGTATAAATGCACACGAGGCCCATACTTGAGAAAAGATCACTCTGTGACCAGTTACCTTTATTACCAAGACCTCAAGGGGCAGACGGTGGTAGAGCTTCCACCGGAAAGTCCAGGTTAGGAGTGTCTCCCACAAGTTCGCCCCCGATGGTCAGTGTTCTCAAGGTGTACAACTTAGGTTAGCTTACACATGGGTTACAATGACAGTTGAATACATGACATCACCTCCCCCCCCCCAAAGTCTTATTGGGATCACAGGTTAAGTCTCTCTGGTGGTTTACGCTCCCTTGTAGAGCGCCTGAGTTGGGGCTCCATTTGTTGGGTGCTGGCCTGAGTGTCTTCTGTTTGCGGTGCCGCAGGCCTGTCCGGACTGCCCGCAGTGACTGGGCTCTCCTCCACTTGGTTCCAGGGTTCGGTCACCTGTGGTGGAGTAAACTCTATGTCGTGTTCTTCCTCTGCTTCTTCTATGGGGTTGCTGAACCTCCTTTTAGTTTGATCCACGTGTTTGCGGCAGATTTGTCCATTGGTAAGTTTAACTACCAAAACCCTATTCCCCTCTTTGGCAATCACACTGCCTGCAAGCCATTTGGGCCCTGCAGCATAATTAAGGACAAAAACAGGCCCTCGCATTCCTGTCATGGTAGTCACATTGTGACTGACGCCTGCTCTCAACAATTTCTTTCATAGTAGGGTGTATAAGGGATAACCTGGTTTTGAGCGTCCTTTTCATTAGCAGCTCTGCGGGTGGAACCCCTGTGAGCGAGTGTGGTCGGGATCTATTGGCCAACAGGAGGCGTGATAAGCGGCTTTGTAGGGAACTCCCTTGGATTCTGAGCATCCCCTGTTTGATTATCTGCACTGCTCGTTCTGCCTGGCCGTTTGAGGCCGGCTTGAACGGTGCCGTTCTGACATGGTTGATTCCATTGCCTGCCATGAAGTCCTGGAATTCAGCGCTTGTGAAGCACAGGCCATTGTCGCTGACCAAGACATCCGGTAGACCATGGGCGGCGAACATTGCCCGTAAACTTTCTACCGTGGCAGAGGATGTGCTTGAATTTAAAATGGCACACTCGATCCATTTGGAGTAGGCGTCTACTACAACCAAAAACATTTTTCCCATGAAAGGACCTGCGTAGTCCACATGGATGCGTGACCATGGCTTGGCGGGCCAGGACCAGGGGCTAAGGGGGGCTTCCCTGGGTGCGTTGCCCAGCTGAGTACACGTGTTGCACCTGCGAACACAAAGTTCCAGGTCTGCATCTATCCCTGGCCACCAAACGTGTGACCTGGCAATTGCCTTCATCATGACAATGCCCGGGTGCTCATTGCGAAGTTCTCTGATAAACACCTCTCTGCCCTTCTGGGGCATGACTACTCGGTTTCCCCACAGTAGACAATCGGCCTGAATCGAGAGTTCATCCTTGCGCCTATGAAACGCTTTAAACTCCTTAGGGCATGCCCTGTACGTGGCTGCCCAGTCCCCATTCAGGACACATTTCTTAACTAAAGACAGTAGCGGGTCTTTATTTGTCCAGACTTTAATCTGACAGGCTGCCACAGGTGAGCATTCACTTTCGAAAGCTTCAACAGCCATGACCATCTCAGCATCATACTCAGATGCCCCCCTCAGTGGTGGCTAGTGGGAGCCTGCTGAGTGCATCGGCGCAGTTTTCAGTGCCCGGTCTGTGCCGAATTGTGTAGTCATAGGCGGCTAACGTAAGTGCCCACCTCTGTATGCGGGCCGATGCATTCGCATTTATGGCCTTGTTGTCGGCCAAAAGGGACGTTAGGGGTTTGTGATCTGTCTCCAGCTCAAATTTCCTGCCAAACAGGTACTGGTGCATTTTTTTTACTGCATATACACATGCTAGCTCTTCCTTTTCTACTATCCCGTAGCCCCTTTCTGCCTGGGACAGACTTCTGGAGGAATAAGCTACCGGCTGTAACTGACCCTTGGCATTCACATACTGCAACACACACCCGACCCCATAGGACGACGCATCGCACGTTAGAACAAGTTGCTTACACGGGTCATATAATGTGAACAGTTTGTTGGAGCATAACAAATTGCGTGCTCTATCAAAAGCCCTTTCCTGGCTGTCCCCCCAGACCCAATCGCGACCTTTGCATAGGAGCACGTGTAGCGGCTCTAACAGCGTACTCAATTTGGGAAGAAAGTTGCCAAAATAGTTCAGGAGCCCCAGGAACGACCGCAGCTCCATCGTGTTACGGGGTCTGGGTGCTCTCTGGATCGCTTCTGTTTTGGACGCAGTAGGTCTGATCCCATCTGCTGCTCCCCTCCTCCCCAGGAATTCTACCTCTGGAACTTCGCCTTTTTCAGTCGCAGTCCTACCCGGTCCAGTCTGCGTAGCAACTCCTCCAGGTTGTGGAGGTGTTCTGCAGTATCGCGACCCGTGATGAGGATGTCGTCTTGAAAAACCGTCGTCCTTGGAATCGACTTGAGGAGGCTTTCCGTATTTCGCTGAAAGATCGCGGTGGCCAAACGAATCCCGAACAGACATCTGTTGTACTCAAACAACCCCTTGTGTGTCGTGATGGTGGTCAGCTTCTTCAACTCACTCGCCAGCTCCTGGGTCATGTAAGCTGAGGTCAGGTCCAATTTTGAAAAAAGTTTGCCACCGGATAGCGTCGCAAAGAGGTCCTCTGCTCTCAGTAGCGGGTACTGGTCTTGGAGTGACACCCGATTGATGGTGGCCTTGTTTTCGCCACATATCCTGACTGACCCATCCGCCTTGAGCACCGGCACAATCGGGCTCACCCAGTCACTGAATTCGACTGGCGAGATGATGCCTTCCCTCAGCAGGCGGTCCAATTCGCATTCTATCTTTTCCCACATCATGTACGGCACTGCTCTGGCCTTGTGGTGTACTGGCCTGCCGTCCGGGTTTATGTGAATCACTACCTTGATCCCCATGACAGTGCCGATGTTGGGTTGAAATAGTGAGTCAAATTTGTCCAGGACCTGTGAGCATGATACTCACTCCACAGAAGAAATTGCATTGACATCGCCCCATTTCTAGTTCATGACAGCAAGCCAACTCCTTCCCAGTAGTGCGGGACCATCCCCCGGGACAATCCAGAGTGACAACCTGTTCTCCGAATCTTTGTGGGTCACGACTACCGTGGCGCTGCCTAGCACCGGAATGATCTCCTTTGTATATGTCCGGAGCAGTGCGTCAATCGGCAATAATTTTGGCTTCCTGGCCTTGGACACCCACAACCTTTCGAACTGTTTGATACTCATCAGGGACTGGCTGGCCCCCGTGTCCAGCTCCATTAATACCGGGATGCCATTGAGAAGCATTTTCATCATTATTGGTGGCGTCCTGGTATATGAACTGTATATGTGCTCCACATGAACTCGCTGAACTTCAGCTTCCAGCGATTTCCCCCAGTATTCATTTGGCCTCGTGGGGCTTACATCGGGCCCGTCCTCCTCGTACATCAACCTGGCTGCAGGCTTCCTGCACATACGCGCCAAGTGACCGCTGACGTTACAGTTTCTGCAGGTATATTACTGATACCTGCAAGCTCTGGCTGGGTGTTTGCCTCCACACTTCCAGCATGAGCTAGAGGCCCCATTGTCGGAAACAAAAGGTCCATTACCAGTCGCTCGTCTCTGACAGTCTCTGTTACTGTCCTTAAGCGCACCATTAACAGGTGTTGATGGCCCCATTGCTGGCCGCATTGTCCATTGCGATGGCATAAATCGCCGTTCAGCTCGCCATTGTCTCTGTTGAATTCCCACTTTGGGTTTGACTGTATGCTGGGGCATGTCCGATTGCCCTTTTCTGCCTAGAGAACTGTGTGCCGTGTTAACAATGTTGACTCCCTGGTCGTTTGCCGCATTTGAGCCAAGATTTTTGCCATAAGTCATTCTCGTCTCTTCCTCCCCTGAGATAATTGTCTGGGCTATCAGAGCCGTCGCTTCCAAGGTCAAGTCTTTGGTCTCAATCAGTTTTCTGAAAACCCCAGCGTGCCCGATGCCCTCAATAAAAAGGTCTCGCAGCATCTCCGCTCTGCATGCATCTGGGAGCTTACATAGGCTCGCCAGTCGCCAGAGATCTGCCACGAAGCTTCTCGCCGCCGGTGCGTGTAAAACCGGTGTCTCGCCATGTGCATGCTACTCGCCGGTTTAAGGTGTTCCCCGATCAACTTACAGAGCTCTTCGAACGTCTTGACCGCCGGCTTCTCTGGCGCTAGAAGGTCCTTCATCAGGGAGTACGTTCTGGATCCACAAACTGTCAGGAGATGAGCCCTGCGTTTGTCGGCCAAATCCTGTCCCAACCGTTCCTTAGTGTCAAAACTTTGCTGTAGTCTCTCAATAAAGTCGTCCCAATCATCACCAACACAGTACCTCTCTTCTGTGCTGCTAGTGGCCATGCCCGTGTGGTTTAAATCCCAGTTTCTTGTCGCCATTAATATGTCCTTACTATACAGTATAAATACACATGAGGCCCATACTTGAGAGAAGATCACTCTGTGACCAGTTACCTTTATTACCATGACCTCAAGAGGCATATGGTGGGTGGAGCTTCTCCTTTTTATACCGGAAAGTCCAGGTTAGGAGTTTCTCCCACAAGTTCGCCCCCTGTGGTCAGTGTTCTCAAGGTGTACAACTTAGGTTAGCTTACACATGGGTTACAATGACAGTTGAATACATGACATCACCTCCCCCCCCCCAAAGTCTTATTGGGATCACAGGTTAAGTCTCTCTGGTGGTTTACGCTCCCTTGTAGAGCGCCTGAGTTGGGGCTCCATTTGTTGGGTGCTGGCCTGAGTGTCTTCTGTTTGCGGTGCCGCAGGCCTGTCCGGACTGCCCGCAGTGACTGGGCTCTCCTCCACTTGGTTCCAGGGTTCGGTCACCTGTGGTGGAGTAAACTCTATGTCGTGTTCTTCCTCTGCTTCTTCTATGGGGTTGCTGAACCTCCTTTTAGTTTGATCCACGTGTTTGCGGCAGATTTGTCCATTGGTAAGTTTAACTACCAAAACCCTATTCCCCTCTTTGGCAATCACACTGCCTGCAAGCCATTTGGGCCCTGCAGCATAATTAAGGACAAAAACAGGCCCTCGCATTCCTGTCATGGTAGTCACATTGTGACTGACGCCTGCTCTCAACAATTTCTTTCATAGTAGGGTGTATAAGGGATAACCTGGTTTTGAGCGTCCTTTTCATTAGCAGCTCTGCGGGTGGAACCCCTGTGAGCGAGTGTGGTCGGGATCTATTGGCCAACAGGAGGCGTGATAAGCGGCTTTGTAGGGAACTCCCTTGGATTCTGAGCATCCCCTGTTTGATTATCTGCACTGCTCGTTCTGCCTGGCCGTTTGAGGCCGGCTTGAACGGTGCCGTTCTGACATGGTTGATTCCATTGCCTGCCATGAAGTCCTGGAATTCAGCGCTTGTGAAGCACAGGCCATTGTCGCTGACCAAGACATCCGGTAGACCATGGGCGGCGAACATTGCCCGTAAACTTTCTACCGTGGCAGAGGATGTGCTTGAATTTAAAATGGCACACTCGATCCATTTGGAGTAGGCGTCTACTACAACCAAAAACATTTTTCCCATGAAAGGACCTGCGTAGTCCACATGGATGCGTGACCATGGCTTGGCGGGCCAGGACCAGGGGCTAAGGGGGGCTTCCCTGGGTGCGTTGCCCAGCTGAGTACACGTGTTGCACCTGCGAACACAAAGTTCCAGGTCTGCATCTATCCCTGGCCACCAAACGTGTGACCTGGCAATTGCCTTCATCATGACAATGCCCGGGTGCTCATTGCGAAGTTCTCTGATAAACACCTCTCTGCCCTTCTGGGGCATGACTACTCGGTTTCCCCACAGTAGACAATCGGCCTGAATCGAGAGTTCATCCTTGCGCCTATGAAACGCTTTAAACTCCTTAGGGCATGCCCTGTACGTGGCTGCCCAGTCCCCATTCAGGACACATTTCTTAACTAAAGACAGTAGCGGGTCTTTATTTGTCCAGACTTTAATCTGACAGGCTGCCACAGGTGAGCATTCACTTTCGAAAGCTTCAACAGCCATGACCATCTCAGCATCATACTCAGATGCCCCCCTCAGTGGTGGCTAGTGGGAGCCTGCTGAGTGCATCGGCGCAGTTTTCAGTGCCCGGTCTGTGCCGAATTGTGTAGTCATAGGCGGCTAACGTAAGTGCCCACCTCTGTATGCGGGCCGATGCATTCGCATTTATGGCCTTGTTGTCGGCCAAAAGGGACGTTAGGGGTTTGTGATCTGTCTCCAGCTCAAATTTCCTGCCAAACAGGTACTGGTGCATTTTTTTTACTGCATATACACATGCTAGCTCTTCCTTTTCTACTATCCCGTAGCCCCTTTCTGCCTGGGACAGACTTCTGGAGGAATAAGCTACCGGCTGTAACTGACCCTTGGCATTCACATACTGCAACACACACCCGACCCCATAGGACGACGCATCGCACGTTAGAACAAGTTGCTTACACGGGTCATATAATGTGAACAGTTTGTTGGAGCATAACAAATTGCGTGCTCTATCAAAAGCCCTTTCCTGGCTGTCCCCCCAGACCCAATCGCGACCTTTGCATAGGAGCACGTGTAGCGGCTCTAACAGCGTACTCAATTTGGGAAGAAAGTTGCCAAAATAGTTCAGGAGCCCCAGGAACGACCGCAGCTCCATCGTGTTACGGGGTCTGGGTGCTCTCTGGATCGCTTCTGTTTTGGACGCAGTAGGTCTGATCCCATCTGCTGCTCCCCTCCTCCCCAGGAATTCTACCTCTGGAACTTCGCCTTTTTCAGTCGCAGTCCTACCCGGTCCAGTCTGCGTAGCAACTCCTCCAGGTTGTGGAGGTGTTCTGCAGTATCGCGACCCGTGATGAGGATGTCGTCTTGAAAAACCGTCGTCCTTGGAATCGACTTGAGGAGGCTTTCCGTATTTCGCTGAAAGATCGCGGTGGCCAAACGAATCCCGAACAGACATCTGTTGTACTCAAACAACCCCTTGTGTGTCGTGATGGTGGTCAGCTTCTTCAACTCACTCGCCAGCTCCTGGGTCATGTAAGCTGAGGTCAGGTCCAATTTTGAAAAAAGTTTGCCACCGGATAGCGTCGCAAAGAGGTCCTCTGCTCTCAGTAGCGGGTACTGGTCTTGGAGTGACACCCGATTGATGGTGGCCTTGTTTTCGCCACATATCCTGACTGACCCATCCGCCTTGAGCACCGGCACAATCGGGCTCACCCAGTCACTGAATTCGACTGGCGAGATGATGCCTTCCCTCAGCAGGCGGTCCAATTCGCATTCTATCTTTTCCCACATCATGTACGGCACTGCTCTGGCCTTGTGGTGTACTGGCCTGCCGTCCGGGTTTATGTGAATCACTACCTTGATCCCCATGACAGTGCCGATGTTGGGTTGAAATAGTGAGTCAAATTTGTCCAGGACCTGTGAGCATGATACTCACTCCACAGAAGAAATTGCATTGACATCGCCCCATTTCTAGTTCATGACAGCAAGCCAACTCCTTCCCAGTAGTGCGGGACCATCCCCCGGGACAATCCAGAGTGACAACCTGTTCTCCGAATCTTTGTGGGTCACGACTACCGTGGCGCTGCCTAGCACCGGAATGATCTCCTTTGTATATGTCCGGAGCAGTGCGTCAATCGGCAATAATTTTGGCTTCCTGGCCTTGGACACCCACAACCTTTCGAACTGTTTGATACTCATCAGGGACTGGCTGGCCCCCGTGTCCAGCTCCATTAATACCGGGATGCCATTGAGAAGCATTTTCATCATTATTGGTGGCGTCCTGGTATATGAACTGTATATGTGCTCCACATGAACTCGCTGAACTTCAGCTTCCAGCGATTTCCCCCAGTATTCATTTGGCCTCGTGGGGCTTACATCGGGCCCGTCCTCCTCGTACATCAACCTGGCTGCAGGCTTCCTGCACATACGCGCCAAGTGACCGCTGACGTTACAGTTTCTGCAGGTATATTACTGATACCTGCAAGCTCTGGCTGGGTGTTTGCCTCCACACTTCCAGCATGAGCTAGAGGCCCCATTGTCGGAAACAAAAGGTCCATTACCAGTCGCTCGTCTCTGACAGTCTCTGTTACTGTCCTTAAGCGCACCATTAACAGGTGTTGATGGCCCCATTGCTGGCCGCATTGTCCATTGCGATGGCATAAATCGCCGTTCAGCTCGCCATTGTCTCTGTTGAATTCCCACTTTGGGTTTGACTGTATGCTGGGGCATGTCCGATTGCCCTTTTCTGCCTAGAGAACTGTGTGCCGTGTTAACAATGTTGACTCCCTGGTCGTTTGCCGCATTTGAGCCAAGATTTTTGCCATAAGTCATTCTCGTCTCTTCCTCCCCTGAGATAATTGTCTGGGCTATCAGAGCCGTCGCTTCCAAGGTCAAGTCTTTGGTCTCAATCAGTTTTCTGAAAACCCCAGCGTGCCCGATGCCCTCAATAAAAAGGTCTCGCAGCATCTCCGCTCTGCATGCATCTGGGAGCTTACATAGGCTCGCCAGTCGCCAGAGATCTGCCACGAAGCTTCTCGCCGCCGGTGCGTGTAAAACCGGTGTCTCGCCATGTGCATGCTACTCGCCGGTTTAAGGTGTTCCCCGATCAACTTACAGAGCTCTTCGAACGTCTTGACCGCCGGCTTCTCTGGCGCTAGAAGGTCCTTCATCAGGGAGTACGTTCTGGATCCACAAACTGTCAGGAGATGAGCCCTGCGTTTGTCGGCCAAATCCTGTCCCAACCGTTCCTTAGTGTCAAAACTTTGCTGTAGTCTCTCAATAAAGTCGTCCCAATCATCACCAACACAGTACCTCTCTTCTGTGCTGCTAGTGGCCATGCCCGTGTGGTTTAAATCCCAGTTTCTTGTCGCCATTAATATGTCCTTACTATACAGTATAAATACACATGAGGCCCATACTTGAGAGAAGATCACTCTGTGACCAGTTACCTTTATTACCATGACCTCAAGAGGCATATGGTGGGTGGAGCTTCTCCTTTTTATACCGGAAAGTCCAGGTTAGGAGTTTCTCCCACAAGTTCGCCCCCTGTGGTCAGTGTTCTCAAGGTGTACAACTTAGGTCAGCTTATACATGGATTACAATGACAGTTGAATACATGACACTTGTTTCGTGGAATAGTATGCCATGGGCTTTGCCTATCCCCATGTTCCTGGGTTACCACTGCATTGTAATGGGTCTCCCTATGGTACATATACAGGGGAAAGGGTCTATTCTGATCCAGCAATCCCAAGGCGGGTGCACTCATAAGGGCTTGCTTCAGTTGTATAAATGCCGCCTCCTGGGGGCTACTCCAGTTGATGGGCTCCTGGGAGGGCCTTGCTCCTTTTACTAGGTCCTGTATCGGTTGGGCCATCTCTGCATACTCCGGAATAAAGTTCCGGCAATAGTCCCAAACCCTGTCGGACCCCTTTTACCGTTCCTGGTCTAGGCATTGTTCTAATAGCCTCCTTCCAATCTGCGGGCATCCGTCTATTCCCTTGGGCTACTACGTATCCCAAGTACGTAACCTCTTTTCCCACCTGGGCTTTCCTAGGATTTGCCTTCAACCCCGAGCGCTGTAAGGCCCCTAAAACTGTAGTTAGGGCCAACATGTGTTGTTGCTCAGTACCTGAAGCGATAAGACTATCGTCCACGTACTGAAATACAGTGCTTCCTTCTCCTCCGTCCAGGGGTTCCAGGATTCCTGACAATGCCCGGTGGAATAAGCCCGAGCTATTGTGAAACCCTTGCAGCAGCCTGGTCCAGGCATACTGTTTCCCCTTTACAGTGGAGGTAAACTTCCTCCGTGAATTCTCATCCAAAGGTATAACCCAGAATCCGTTCGCTATGTTGAGTACAGTAAAGATTTTATGTTCTGTGTTCAGGCCATTGAAAACAGTGGATGGGCTCGCCACAATCGGATGTTCCCTTGGGGTGACCTTGTTCAGGGCTGTATTGTCGACAGTGAACCTGTAGGTTCCGTCGGGTTTCTTTACCGGCCACACCGGTGAATTAGTGGTGGCAGTTACTAGCTTTACCACCCCTTGTACTTCTAATCCTTGCACTATTTGGTGGACGGCTGCTTCAGCCTCGGGTTTTAAAGGATATTATCTGTGGGCCTTGTGTTCTGGCCTGGGAATTTTGACCGGGTCAACTCGGGCCAGCCCGCAATCTTGTTTGTGCTGTGCCCACAGAGCCGGGTATAGTCGGCATACACTGCCCAACACGCTCTTCGTTTCCCACTCGGGCTGTATTGGGACAATCCTTGCTACTCGCTGCTGCTGATGTCCCGGACAATCGAACTTCTGTTGGGTCTGATGTTTCTCTCCCCATATCATCCGATAACACTGGGGGTCGATAAGTGCCCCTACTTCCCTCAGGGTGTTTATCCCTAGTATGGTGCCTTCCGGGTTAGGTTAGCACCAAAATTGGGTGGGTATCATTATTCCCAGTATCTCTAATAGTACTACTTCGCTTAATGTCGCTTTTTTGGATCCTCCTCCTATCCCTTGAATATTGACGGTGGTTCTTGTAAGAGGGAGGTCTAGATTAGTTGTGGATACCAATGCTCCCGTGTCCACTAGCATGTTGCACTGCCGGCCCCCTAACACTGAACTAATAAACATACAGGGATCTAGCGTCGGCCGTCCCAACCTTCCCTCGGGGGGCCGATAACCCCTAGCGGGTACTAGCCAATTTAAATAAGTTGATGAGCTTCCCGTTAGAAGGTGGCTCCAGAGAAAGTGGGGTTGTCGGAGAATTTCCATCAGTTCCTCACACGTGATGGGTGTCCCTGTCTGTTTTCTGGTTTGCTGGGGGCCCTTTCCTGCCACCCCGCCTCCCGCTGCCCAACATCTTTTTGCTACGTGTCCCAGTTTGTTGCAATTACGGCACCTTGGTCTATTCGTCCCTTTTTCAGCCTCCCTTTGCGGGCAATTTCTGCTAAAATGCCCGTCCTGATGACATGTGTAACACGTCAGGGGGGCTGTGCATAGGTCCCCCCCTATCTTCCTTTTCTCCTGTCACTAATGCTGCCGCCACTATCTTGGCTACCTTTTCCTTTTGCTCGGCCTTTAATTCCTCCCCGTTTTGTGCCCATTCTAAGATTTCATCAGAATCATCTCCTATCTTGAACCCCAGCTTAATTATTTTTTGATGCGCCTCCCCCAGTCCATCCTTAAACATTTCTAAAAATGCCGCGTCCACTTTATCGGGGTTGTTAGCACCGGAGTGGTCCTTGTACTCGAGCCATTTCCGCTCTCCATATTCCCCTACAGTTTTATTCGGTTTTTGGATTACTTTTAATATCCTGCTCCAATTAGTTCTTATTGGTCCCCAACATTCATCCATCCCGTGCTTGAGGTCTAGTATCTGCTGTGCCTTAGTTTGCATTGGGTTTCCCATCGTCATCCAATTGCTGTTTTGCACGGCTTGGGTAGCCCTTTGCCAGTTTACATTACCGGTTTTGGCCTTTACCAGACCGTGTACGTCTCCTAGGGTTAGATTATGTGCATTCAACAAGATCATGGCTGATCTGGCCGTGGACTCAGCTCCACTTACCCGCCCGTTCCCCATAACCCTTAATTCCCTTATTGGTTAAAAATCTATCTATCTGTGACTTGAATACATTCAATGAGCTAGCCTCAACTGCTTCCTTGGACAGAGAATTCCACAGATCCACAACCCTCTGGGAGAAGAAATTCCTTCTCAACTTGGTTTTAAATTGGCTCCCCCTTATTTTGAGGCTGTGACCCCTAGTTTTAGTCTCCCCGACCAGTGAAAACAACCTCTCTGCCTCTATCTTGTCTATCCCTTTCATTATTTTAAATGTTTCTATAAGATCACCCCTCATCCTTCTGAACTCCAACGAGTAAAGACCCAGTCTACTCAATCTATCATCATTAGGTAACCCCCTTATCTACAACAGATGCCCTTTTGGAATTCGCTCGGCTGCAGCCATATTTCAGAGGAACATGGAGAGTCTACTGAAGTCCATCCCCAGAACCATCATGCTCCATGATGACATACTGGTACAGGTCGTGACTCCGAGGAACATCTGAACAACCTGGAAAAGGTTCTTCATCGTCTGGACAAAGCGGGACTCAGACTGAAACACTCGAAGTGCATCATCATGGCACCGGAAGTCGAATTCCTGACAAGGAAAATTGCTGCTGACAGTATCAGGCTTACGGACTCGAAAACCAAGGCCATAAAAAATGCACCCAAGCATTTCCACCTCCAGTGTGGATAACGGCAGATAATGTCAGAATGTGACGGAGCTGCGTTCGTTCCTTGGTCTACTCAACTACTTCGATAATTTCTTACCTAGATTGAGCACCTTATTAGAGTCACTGCACATCCTGCTAAGAAAAGGTGACAACTGGGTAAGGGGTGCGTCTCAAGATAGAGCTTTTGAGAAAGCCACTAATCTGCTTTGCTCTAACAAGCTGCTGGTACATTATGATCCGTGTAGGTGTCTAGTATTGACCTGTGATACTTCGTCATATGGAGTTGGTTGCATGCTCCAACAAGCTAATGAGTCGGGCAAATTACAACCTGTTGCATATGCTTCAAAAAGTTTGTCAAAGGTGGAAATAGCCTACAGCATGGTAGAGAAAGAAGCAGTAGCCCATGTGTATGTGGTTAAAAAGATGCAGCAGTACCTGTTTGGTCTTCGGTTTGAACTGGAAACAGATCACAAGCCACTCATTTCATTGTTTTCGGAAAACAAAGGTATCAATACCAATGCATTGTCCCGCATCCAGAGGTGGCTGCCGACATTATCTGCTTATGATTATGTCATTCGCCATAGACCTGGCACCGAGAATTGTGCCGATGCATTGAGCCGTCTGCCGTTGCCCACACCAGAGGTGGAAACGCCACAACCGGCAGACCTACTGTTAGTCATGGATGCTTTTGAAAGTGAAGGAACCCCCATCACAGCCCAACAAGTTAAGACCTGGATCAGCCAGGACCCGATATTATTGGTTGTGAAATATTGTAGCCTTAGTGGTGATTGGTCTGCCATACCCAAGCAAATGTGTGAGGAGACCAAACCTTACATCCGTCGCAAAGATGAACTTTCCATTCAATCAGATTATATACTGTGGGGTAATCGTGTTGTTATGCCCAAGAAAGGCAGAGAGAAATTTGTGCATGATCTACATAGTACGCATCCCGGTATTGTCATGATGAAAGCCATTGCCAAGTCTCATGTATGGTGGCCTGGAATTGACTCTGATCTGGAATCATGTGTGCATCAGTGCATCACTTGCATGTAGCTAAGTAAAGCACCAGCAGAATCGCCGCTGAGTCTGTGGTTGTGGCCATCTAAACCATGGTCCAGGATCCACATCGACTTTGCAGGTCCCTTCCTGGGAAAGATGTTCTTAGTTGTGGTGGATGCTTATTCCAAGTGGATAGAGTGTACAATCGTGTCATCCAGCACATCCACAGCTACCATTGAGAGCCTTCGTGTCATGTTTGCCACTCATGGTCTGCCTGACATCGTTGTAAGCGACAACGGATCTTATTTCATCAGTATGGAGTTTCAAGAGTTCATGAAACTCAATGGTAACAAACATGTGAGGTCAGCACCATTCAAACCTGCATCCAATGGGGAAGCAGAGTGTGCGGTCCAAACCTTCAAGCAGAGTATGAAATGTGTAACTCAAGATTCACTGCAAACTCACTTGTCACACATATTGCTTAGTTGCAGGATAAGACCCCATACGCTTACCGGGGTCTCCCCTGCTGAACTATTGATGAAGAGAGGTCTCAAAACCAGGCTCTCTCTTGTCCACCCTGACTTGAATAATCGTGTCGAATACAGACATCAAAGTCAGCAAGGGTATCGTGATCGCGCTACTGTGTCATGTGACATTTCTATCAATGATCCTGTGCATGTACTGAATTATGGTCAAGGTCCCAAATTGATCGCTGGTACTGTTAGGGCCAAAGAGTGTTTATCGTTAAACTCAAGAATGGGCAGACATGCAGGAAACATGTCGATCGGATAAAGCTGTGGCACACGGATGAACCGGAACAGTTTGAGGAAGACACAATCAGTGACCAACCAACCTACCCTCAGTCATCAGAGGACTCCGCTGTCATCAATGAATCTGGACTTTCAATCACTGACATAGTCAATGAATCTGGACTTTCAATCACTAACATGGTCAATGAATCTGGACTTTCAATCCCTGAAGTGGTCATTGCTACTCCCATCAGATCGGCTACCCAGCCCCCAGTCATAACAGACTCAGAACACTCACCCAAGGCTGGAGTTGAGCTGAGACGATCAACTCGGGAGTGGAAAGCCCCGGACCATCTCAATTTGTAAAAAGACCGTTACTAATATCTTAAAGGGGGATATTGTCATGTATGTATGCTTGGATTTACTAGCCACCAGGTGGCGCCACTGTCGGAGGTCATTGGGCAATGCTTGTGTGTGCGGCCCAGGTATAAAAGGCCCAGGTATAAAATCTTGTAATGTAATCACTTTGGGCCCTAATAAAGTAGAGCCAGGTTTGTACCTGTTCGGAGTTTACATTATTCAGTTTATTGAGTTATTGCATACACAACAGACAGGATAAACCTTCATTTAGAAAGACATGGATTAATCAAGGACAGTCAGCATGGATTTGTTAAGGGAAGGTTGTGTCTGACTAACTGGATTACATTTTTTGAGGAGGTAACAAGGAGGGTCGATGAGGGTAGTATGTTTGATGTAGTGTATAATGGATTTCAGCAAGGCTTTTGATAAGGTGCCACATGGCAGATTGGTCACAAAAGTAAAAGCCCATGGGATCCAGGGCAAAGTGGCAAGTTGGATCCAAAATTGGCTCAAAGGCAGGAAGCAGAGGGTAATGGTTGATGGGTGTTTTTGTGACTGGAAGGATGTTTCCAGTGGGTTTCCGCAAGGCTCAGCACTAGGTCCCTTGCTTTTTGTGGTATATATCAATGATCTAGATTTGAATATAGGAGGTATGATTAACAAGTTTGCAGATGATAGTAAAATTGGTTCTGTGGTTAATAATGCTGAAGAAAGCTATAGACTGCAGGAAAATTTCAATCAACTGGTCAGGTGGGCAGAACAATGGCAAATGGAATTCAATCCGGAGAAGTGTGAGGTAATGCATTTGGGGAGGGCTAATAAGGAAAGGGAATACACATTAAATGGTAGGACACTGAACAGTGTAGAAAAACAAAGGGACCTTGGAGTTCATGTCCATAGATCCCTGAAGGTAGCAGGCCAGGTAGATAAGGTGGTTAAGAAGGCATACGGAATGCTTGCCTTTATTAGCCGAGGCATAGAATACAAGAGCAGGGGTTTATGCTTGAACTGTATAAAACACTAGTTAGGCCACAGCTGGAGTACTGCGTGAAGTTCTGGTCACTGCATTACAGGAAGGATGTGCTTGCACTGGAGAGGGTACAGAGGAGATTTACGAGGATGTTGCCGGGACTGGAGAATCTTAGCTATGAGGACAGATTGGATAGGCTGGGTTTGTTTTCCTCGGAACAGAGGAGGTTGAGGGGAGACCTCATTGAGGTGTATAAAATTATGAGGGGCCTAGGTATAGTGGATAGAAAGAGCCTAGTTCCCTCAGCAGAGGGGTCAACAACCAGGGGGCATAGATTTATTGGTAGAAGGTTTAGAGAGGATTTGAGGAGAAATTTCTTCACGCAGAGGGTTGTGGGGGTCTGGAACTCACTGCCTGAAAGGGTGGTAGAGGCAAAAAGCCTCACCACATTTAATAAGTACTTGGATGTGCACCTGAAGTGCCGTAACCTGCAGGGCTACGGACCTAGAGCTGGAAAGTGGGATTAAGGTTGGATAGCGGCTTGTTGGCCGCCACGGACACGATGGGCCGAAATGGCCTCCTTCTGTGCTGTAAATTTCTCTGATTCTATGAAGTGCCAGTCTGTTTGACGGGGGTGCTTTCTCACCACCAGTCCTGCCCACCAGAAAAATGTTTGGACGCGCAAAATGGGTCAAGGGAGGATTTCTGCCCATTTTCCAATGGTGGCCGCTCGATTTTTGCCTCAACTCAGAAAGCCCAGCTAGAGTGTGTAGTGTTTAAGACTCTATTATGTTATTATGTATTTTATCCACCAGAGGGAATAACGGCAGTGGGATTGATTTTGAATTTTGGATCAGCAGTGCACTGGTCGGCTGCCCATTTCTGGTGGCGAAGAGGCCCCCCCCACTCCTCCCACCCACCACCCCATAATTCTGAGACCTAGGCCTCATTTAAATTTGGCAGGCAAGCTGCGGGGCACCAAACAGGCGACTAGGTGCAGCTCGCTGGATTGAGGCCTAAAGATCAGGCTGGGGCAGCCGCCTGCAAGGCAAGTCGTGGCAGGTAGTGGTCTCAGGGCAGCAGTGACCCAGATTATTTTTGTGGGGCCCAGACGAGCACTCTTGCCCCTCCCGAGCCCACAAAAATAATTCGACACTTACCCTTGGCGGGCCCCTCTGCTTCCATCGCCCATGTGTGACCGGCGCAGGTTGTGACCAGACCCGACCTCCTTCTTTCGGTATAGTAGTAGCAAAGCAAATCACATATCAATATCTAAGTTGGATATCCAGGCCAAAGCTTCCGGTGTAACAGCGTGGATATCTTGTAGACTGCCTGCAGTGCTCAGTGATGTGCTCCGGGGTCTGCTCAGGAGCTCCACAGTCGCCTGATGGAGAGGCTTTAATCTTCCTCCTACGGAGATGGCAGCATCGACCGTGACCGGTTCTGAGGTGGTTGATGATCATCCACTGTTTGCGAGGAAGGTTTGATCCTTCAGGTTGTACTGTGGGATCCCAACCAAAAACGGCAATCGGGGTCCTATGATGTAAATAGGACCCCGATTTTCACATTAAAAGGGTCCTATCACCTGAACAGGCACGTTCGTTGGACACCTGGCAGTAGGCCTCTTTTCACATTTGCCAGCCGTGTTGCCGGGGTGAACAGGGCAGGAAAGTTACCAACACTGTTTTGAGGTTGTTATTGCCCCGTTAACACCAGGCAAAGGCGGTGAAAATCGACTACAGTGTCATGTAAGGGGAATGGTTTCTCCTGAATTTTATTCAAATCCATTTCTGCACTTGGAGAGACTGTGCAGGAATCAAAGCTTATTCCTTTTTTTTTAGAGAAACAAAACTCAACTCCCCTTCTCTGCCCCATTGGCCAGCACGGTGACATAAAATATTTTGCTAGCGGAAACATCACCGGTAATAAATGAATTCAGCGGGTTTAGCTGTTGGACGCGAGCCACTCAGCTCCTCCAAATGGTGTTTTTTCTCCACTCTGCCGAGGTACCAACGAGCGGAAAGTTGAGTTGGCTGCAGACACATGGCAGCAACTTTAATTTTCCAATGTCTCACTAAAAGAACTTGTGAAACAGTTTGTCAAATGCAGGATTTATTTTTGAGCACAGTTCAAACCTGCCAAAGGGCTTGGTGTATTGTAAATAGGATTCAAAAGTTTCTAAAATTAGTAGCGTCCAAAAGACTGCAGGAAGTGCTTCAATGACATATGACGAATGTCCAAGCAGAAACAATGAAATACTCACCTTGAATGAATCAATTGTAACTAAAGCGGAAAAGAAAATTGACCTGCATGGGCAGCTCAACTATTGCACATTATTGAATGAGCATTCCCCTTGGGGTGAGGTAACTGGGGTTTTTTTGGGCGCTGAGTTTGCTCCAAGATGACATACTGATGGCAGAACTGAGTCAAAACTCCATTGGCAGAGTTGGTAATGTGATTCCTGAGCCAGACAGGTCTGAATAATTCCAGGGCAGTGTTAAGTACCAGTCAGCCTGGATCATTATTGGAACCTGGAGCTGCTGACCACAGGAAAGAGGCTGGGCTACTCTACTTCCTGGCTTTAGATATCTCTACAAGCCAATGTCCAATGGGTAGTGTTTCAAGCTGAGAAGTTTTACCAGTGCTCTGTTCTGATATGCTGCCCAGATTCAGCCTGTTAAACACCAGCATTACCCCTAGTGAATTTATTGCCCATCTCTAATTGTCTTTGAGAAGTTGGTGGTGAGCTGCCTTCTTGAACCGCTGCAGTCCGCGTGGTGACACAGTGCTGTTAGGAAAGGAGTTCCAGGATTTTGACCCAGCGACGATGAAGGAACGGTGATATATTTTCAAGTCAGGATGATGTGTGATTTGGAGGGGAACTTGCAGGTGATGGTGTTCCCATGCGCCCGCTGCTCTTGTCCTTTGAGGTGGTAGAGGTCATGGGTTTGGGAGGTGCTGTTGAAGAAACCTTGGCAAGTTGCTGCAGCGCATCTTGTAGATGGTACACACCTGCAGCCACGGCGTGCCGGTGGTGGAGGGAGTGAATGTTCATGGTTGTGGATAGGGTGCCAATCAAGTGGGCTGCTTTGTCCTGGATGGTATTGAGCTTCTTGAGTGTTGTTGGAGCTGTACTCATCCAGGCAAGTGGCGAGTATTCCATCACACTCCTGATTTGTGCCTTGTAGATGATGGAAACATAAGAACATAAGAAATAGGAACAAGAGTAGGCCATTTGGCCCTCTGAGCACACTCCACCATTCAATAAGACCATGGCTGATCTGACCATGGACTCAGCTCCACTTCCCCATCCGCTCCCCATGACCCTTTACTCCCTTATCGCTCAAAAATCTGTCTATCTCCGCCTTAAATATATTCAATGACCCAGCCTCTACAGCTCTCTGGGGCAGAGAATTCCATAGGTTTACAACCGTCTGAGAGAAGAAATTTCTCCTCATCTCAGTTTTAAATGGGTGGCCCCTTATTCTAAGACTATGGGCTAGAACCTCCACTTTTTTTGCATGCTTAACGACCACGTAACACACATTTTACTGCTGAAATGACGTATAACGCCCATATATCGCCCATTTTGGCACAAAATGGAAACTGGTGGGCATTTTTCGGAAATTATCGGCGAGCGTTACTTTCCTCATGTGCTTAACGCCGGGAATAAATATTACTGCCCGTCCACTTTTTTTGAGCAGAATCAGCAGAATGGGTGAAATCAACGGCCATAATATCGCCCAGCGTTACTTTCCGCACGGATTAAAAGATGAAATTCAATATTAACGCCTGTCCGGTTTTTTTTGTCATAAAGAGCATATTTACCAAAACTAGCGGCCATGAGATCGCCCAGTGTCAATTTCACCACCTCTCACACATATCGCCCACAATATCGCTCGGCCAAAAAAACGTCCAGAAAAAGTGGCACTAACCGGAACTAATCACAGCGTTATGGTCATCATGCTGCGTCCTTTAAAAGGCGGCTGTGCTTCAACCTCGGCGGAGTTCGGATGTACTCTGCAGGTCGTTGGAGTTGATGTGAACATCTGCAAAATCATCTTGAACATACTGTGACCGATTGGAATGGAATAGGTGTCTTCATCGAGGCATTCCTTGTTTGTGACCAATCGGTGGAAAACAGAGAGCTACTGCAATGGGGCCTGTCCATTCTCACCCTCTCTTGTTGACCAATTACATGCAGCAGACTCGACATCGCCGAAGGAACGCTCCACAGCATCATGTGCCCAATGTAAGACGTTACACCCCCTGCAAGTACAGGGAGAAGCATTCTTACCTCGACTTGCTCGACACCGCCTGCCTTTGGAGACAGCGATTCCACAAAGAGATCATCACTGAGGTATGCCAGCTGATAAGGGCAGATCTGCAGCCTGCCAGCGTCATCAGTACTGCACTGTCCGTTGAGGTCAAAGTCACCGCGGTACTGTCATTCTACGCCTCGGGTTCTTTTCAGGCCACAGCTGGCAACATTTGCGGACTTTCTCAGCATGCCACACATCGCTGCATTAGACAGGTCACTGAAGCCCTGTACGCACACAGGAGGGACTTGACCAGCTTCCCTAAGACCAGGGAGACACAGAGTGAGAGGGCTCTAGGATTCTCCAGAATTGCAAACTTCCCCAAGGTGCAGGGAGCAATAGACTGTACGCACATCGCGATGCGGGCACCTTTTCAGGATGCTGAGGTTTTTAGGAACCGCAAGGGATTCCACTCCCTGAAGGTCCAACTGGTTGTCGACCACCAGTAAATTATACTGGCAGTGAATGCTCAATTTCCAGGCAGCATCCATGATGCTCACATCCTGCGTGAGAGCACTGTATCTGACTTGTTTAACAATGAGCCACAAGGTCAATGCTGGATACTTGGTGACAAAGGATATGGCTTCGCCCCCTGGCTGATGACCCCGCTGTGTGACACCCACACTGAAGCCGAGAGGCGATACAACGAAAGCCACAGAGCAACTCGCAATATCATGGGGAAAACCATTGGAGTGCTGAAGCTTTAGATGCTTGGACCACTCAGGAGGTGAGCTCAAATACTATCCTGAGCATGTAGCTAAATTCGTGGTGGTGTGCTCCATGCTGCACAACTTGGCTATCAGGAGGGGACAAGAATTGCCTGATGAGTCTGACAGTCCACCTCACCAGTGAGAGGAAGAGGAGGATGAGGAGGCAAACGCTGACATCGGCCCAGACAATCAGGCTGACACTGAAGCCATGCCCCCGCTCCCCTGTAGACCGCATGAAAGGCCCCATGGTGGCATGGTAGCTACAAGAGCCTTACATCAGGAGCTTTGCCTGAAAGAACGTTGGTGTTATTTACAAGGCTGACACAGTGCTGGGTGTGCAGGTGGTACATCTGATACGTCCTTACTACACAGTATAAATGCACACGAGGCCCATGCTTGAGAGAAGGTCAGTCTGTGACCTGTCCTTTATTCCTTAGCACTTAAGTGATGAAGATGGGTGGAGCTTCCCCTTTTATACCTGAAGGTCCAGGTTAGGATTGTCTCCCACCTAGTGGTCATTGTTCTCACAGTGTACAACTTCGGTCAGATTATACATGGGTTACAATGCTGGTTGAATACATGACAACATCAATGGTGGGCATCACCTTGGTGACAGTCAAAGTTTAAGTTGATTGAAGTTAAGTGTGATTATACCCTTTGATGTAAAGGAATCACCAGCGTGTAATGGTGCAGCTATCTGAGCCAATGTGCTACAAGGTTTTGTTAAATAAAAAACATTTAAACCGAACATTAGTCTGAAAGCATCAGTTTTTCTGTACAAACCAACCCTACCCCCCGCCCCACCCCCCCCGCACCTCCCCGCTTCTCCTCCCCACCTCTACCCCTTCCCCTTCCCCTCCTGACTCCAAGTCGCCTGGCCGAGGAGGTTCTCAGGCGAGGCTTCATTGGGGGGTGCAGGGGTAACAGTCGAAGCGCTGCTTGGAAGGATATGGGAGAGAACAGTCCTGAGATGGGAATGTGCTCCGAGCCAGAAGCAAGACATTGTTGCTGGATCTCATGTGTGGTTGGCAATGAGGGTGCAGTGTGGTGCCCCGGGACCACTGGGAGCCTTCTGCCACCAGTGTTCCTGGCTACCAGCTCCAGGGCCTCCTCCATCCCTTCCATGTTATATCTTATTTGTTAGACAAAAACCCGGTGCCAACTATATTCTTGGTGCTTACTGGGCTTTTTGCTACTGGTGAATCTCCCTCGTGCCGCCCACAACAGCCAAACAAGCAAACACACCACACCCACACACGCTTTCAGTGCCTCTGAGCTCCCTTTCTCTCTGTCTCCTCTTCTGTGCATGTCATGATGACCTTTGACCTCCTGAATCATGGGAATCGAGCGTTGCCATGCCGTTGCTAAGGATGGCCACACTTTACGGCAGAAGGTTAAAATTTGTTTTTACGGCTACTGCTCATTTGATTACGTTCGCGTTAACGCCCATTTTCAAAAATGGAGACGAGGTGTTTTGAGAATGGGCGAGAAGCCGGCAATCTGAAAACCTTTTTTTAATACCCACGCTGGAAATAACGCCCATATTTGGGTGATAAGCACAAAAGTGGAGATTCTAGCCCCATGTCCCCTAGTTTTAGTTCCCCTATGAGTGGAAATATCCTCTCTCTATCCACCTTGTCGAGCTCCCTCATTATCTTATAAGTTTCAATAAGATTAATTCTTCTCAACTCCAATGTGTATAGGCCCAACCTACTCAACCTATCCTCATAAGTCAGCCCCCTAATTTCCGGAATCAACCTAGTGAACCTTCTCTGAACAGCCTCCAATGCAAGTATATCCCTCCTTTAATATGGAGACCAAAACTGTACGCAGTACTCTAGGTGTGGCCTCACCAATACCACGTACAGTTGTAGCAGGACTTCTCTGCTTTTATACTCTATCCCCCTTGCAATAAAGACCAACATTCCATTTGCCTTCCTGATTAATTGCTGTACCTGCATACTAACTTTTTGTGTTTCATGCACAAGGACCCTTAGGTCTATCTGTACTGCAGCACTTTGCAATTTTTCTCCATTTAAATTATAATTTGCTTTTCTATTATTTCTGCCAAAGTGGATAACCTCACATTTTCCCACATTATACGCTATCAGCCCAACCTTTGTCCACTCACTGAGCCTATATCCCTTTGCAGTTTTTTGTGTCCTCCTCACAATGTCCTCCACCCATCTTTGTATCATCAACAAACTTCACTAGATTACACTCGATCACTTCATACAAATCATTAATATAGATTGTAAATGGTTGAGGACCCAGCACCGATCCTTGCGGCACCCTACTAGTGACTGTTTGCCAACCGGAAAATGACCCATTTATCCCGACTCTATGTTTTCTGTTAGTTAGCTAATCCTCTATTCAGGCCAATATATTACCCCCAACCCCGTGAGCTTTTATCTTGTGCAGTCACCTCTTATGTGGTACCTTATCGATTGCCTTCTGGAAATCCAAATACACCACATTCACTGGTTCCCCCTTAATCCATCCTGCTCATTACATCCTCAAAGAACTCCAGCAAATTTGTTAAACATGATTTCTCTTTCATAAAACCATGCTGACTCTGCTTGATTGAATTATGCTTTTCCAAATGTCCCGTTACTGCTTCCTTACTAATGGACTCCAGCACTTTCCCAATGAAAGATGTTAGGCTAAAGGCTTCGGGGAGTCAGGAGGTGAGACTCTTGCCGCAGAATACCCAGCTTCTGACCTGCTCTTGTTGCCACAGTATTTATGTGGCTGGTCCAGTTAAGTTTCTGGTCAGTAGTGACCCCAGGAGGTTGATGGTGAGGGATTCGGCGATGGATGTTGAATGTCAAGGGGAGGCGGTTAGACTCTTGCTTGTTGTAGATAGTTCTTGCTTGGCACTTTTGTGGCACGAATGTTACTTGCCATTTATCAGCCCAAGCATCAATGTCATCCAGGTCCTTCTGCTTGTGGGCCTGGACAGCTTCATTATCTGAGGAGTTGCGAATGGATGTGATCCCAGTGCTGTGCACGCTGCACATGCCTACGGAGCCTGGTGGCAGGACCATGGGAAATTGGTCCGCTGGCCTCACTTATTTATTATCAACGAGCCGTAGGCACCTGCCGTGGACCCACAGGGAGCTCGCCGGTCCTGGGAGGCATGCAGATTGTCTGGTACTCCATCTGAGGTCGCAGGGGAAAGTCTGGGAGGAGAGAGAGGCAATGGGGAGGGGGTGTTGGGGTCGAGCGGAGACCAGCAGTGGAGCATAAATCTAATGCCAAGCCGAACGCCGAAGTATACTGTCCTTAACGTGTACGGCACATACCGCTGTCAATCACAAACACATGCTACAAAGGGGGCCTCAAATAGGCTTGGACCGCTATTTCAGCTAATCACCCTGGATGCCAACCCAGGAGCCTTGACCAATGTGTGGACGGTGGAATTCCGGCGTGGAGCGAGCGTGCGCACGCTACCCGCCATTTTGGAGGCTTAGGCAACTGGTTTGCACCTGTAAAACGGGCGCGATCCTATTTCTAGGCTCCATATGGGCCAATTTCTCAGTCGCTTGGTTCTTTTAAGCTCGGTGGCAGGTTCCTACGCTTGTCAGACAGCTGCTGATCAAAACAAACAGAGCATGGATCTGACTCATATTCTGATTATGCTCATTTTATAAATGGGTCTCGCCATTGAAGCTTTTCATTGCAATGAGTCACATTGATAAATAAATGACATCAATAGAATTTCACTGACATCTACAGGATGCTCCTGGCTGACGGGTGATGGAAATGCATCAAGAATGTGTTTGAAGAAGACTGACCCCTGTGGGTTGCCTCCTCTTCCTTTATTTTCCTCTCTGTCTTCACTGGCTAGGATCACACACAAAGAATTATTGTTCGCACTAGTCGTTTTAGCACAGTATGGACTACTGTTTCCTTTAGTTAAAAATGAATGTAGTTTGTGCAGCTTTAATCTAGATTATAGCAGGTACTTTCCTATTTAGATTGCCCATTTTTATCTTGTGTCTCTTTCTCATGGCTACAGCGTGTTTTCATTCTCATTTCTGCTTTAACTTGTGTTTGAGCCCCAATTTAGCAGACAATTATAGAAAAGACTTACATTGATATAGCACCTTTTACAACTGCCAGACATCTCAAAGCACGTTACAGCCAATGAAGTACTTTTGAAGTGTAGTCATTGTTATAATGCGGGTAACGCGACTGCCAATTTGCACACAGCAAGCTCCCACAAACAGCAATGACCAGATAATCTGTTTTTGCTATGTTGATTGAGAGATAAATATTGGCCACAACACCGGGGATAACTCCCCTTGCTCTTCGAAATAGTGCCATGGGATATTTTACGTCCACTTGCGAAAGCAGACAGGGCCTCAGTTTAACACCTCATCTGAAAGACAGCACCTCCCTCAACACTGCACTGGAGTGTCAGCCTAGATTTTTGTGCTTAGGTCCCTGGAGTGGGACTTGAACCCACAACCTTCTGACTCAGAGGCAAGTGTGCTACCCACTGTGTCACAGCTGACAGCTGTAATTGTTGAAGAACTTCCAGAACCATATATAGCTCCTTATATCTTGTGTCTTTATGATATATATTAACTTTTATGTGTTGATCATATCCTTCCATAAATGTGTTTGTTGTATTTACAAATTGTGCAAAGCTTTTTCTTTCATGTAGTGCACTGCAATAATACTTCTGAGATTGCATCAGAACATTTGACCAGTTTGTAATATGTACTTGAGTCATTATTGTTTTGGCTTTTCAATGATTTGAGATATTTTAAAAATTGCTTTGTATTTGAGAGAAAATATATCCTCCACTCTTATTTGGAGATCACATAATTAAAGCATTTTTCAAACACCACACATCCACAAATGGTGAATAGGCCTAAAGTTCTCCTCTGAGTCTGGACCCTTCACCATGGTGGAGGGTTCCCCCTACATTCCTCCATCACTAGTTTAAGGGTTTAATTTCCTGTGCGAGCTCACCGCTTAACACGTTTGCATAAAACTCCCGTTGTGCCCTATTTTAACACATTTATTGTCTCACTACTCTTGCAGCAGCAATTACTGGATCGCAATCAACAACAATAACTTTGAGTGACCTTTAAAATAAACGGGATAATAAATGCATTAAAATATTACACAAAGGAATAGCACATAGACGTATTAAGCAATGCGCTACCAGAGGAAATTAAATCCCTCAGTTGTCAGAATTCTGTAACCGTGCAGAAGTTTCTGTTCAGTTTCACGCTGGATTGGCAGAAATTTGACCGAGACCCAGATTTCCATCCCGAACTCAATTTTCCATCTGCATGAAACTGGGTGGAATGTTTACTGACAGCTGGATGATTTCAGTATAATTATTTTGTGCTTTATTCAACTGTATTTAGTTGGACGATTCTTGCCGCCAAGTCAGAACGTTATCCTGTCTGACCTGCATTGGCTCCCCATTCCGCAAAAGATCAAATTTAAAATTTCCATCCTCGAGTACAAATCCCTCCAAGGTCTCATTGCATTCTACCCCTGCAATCTTTTCCAGCCTTACATCTCCTCATGCATCCTACAGTCCTCTCACTCCAGCCTCCTGTGCCCCACCTTCTTTCCTTCTCTGGGCATTTTCAGCCACCTCAACCTTACTCTTTATAACTCCCTTACCAAACATCTAAGAACATAAGAGATAGGAGCAGAAGTAGGCCATACGGCCCCTCGAGCCTGCTCCACCATTCAATAAGATCATGGCTGATCTGATCTTGGCCTCAACTCCACTTTCCTGCCTGTTCCCCATAACCCTTGACTCCCTTATAGTTCAAGAATATGTCTATCTCAGCCTTGACTATATTCAATGACTCAGCCTCCAGAGCTCTCAGGGGTAGAGAATCTTTGATGTTCCACCTCTCACCCTGCCTTTAAAGGTCTTCTCAAACAGGTCTCTTTGACCAGTTTTTCAATCACTGCTCCTAATCCGCTTGCAAAGGCCTGGCTACCTAGTGTTTTTATCCGCTTCTTTGTGGAGTGTGTTGGGACATTTTTCTACATTTAAGATGCTATGTAAATAAAAGTTGCTGAAATCATCCAGATCTTGAGCAGATCAGCTGACACCTTCGTGCAGCGCTGAGGAAGTGCTGTATTGTTGGAGGCGCTGTCAGATGAGGTGTTTCCCCTGACTGCCTGTTCCAGTGGTTCAGGCAGATGTTAACGATCCCATGGCAGAAAAAGACTCTTGTTCTGGAGTGCTCGCCAATGCTCAAGATCAGATTAACGGATCATTTCTGTTTGTGAGGCCTAGATGTGCAAAGCGACCGCCCCATTTGGCTACAAAACAGCAGTGACTACACTTCAAAGTAATTAATTGCACGTGAAGTGTTTCAGGTGCCAACAGGTTTGAAAAGGTTTACCAATGTAAGTTGCAAGACCAATTGCTGCAACATGGCTGTTTGCCACAAGATGGCAGTGTCAGTCACAGTTGAAACACTTGAACCAAGTTTGCAAGTATGTGTAGAGTACAGTTCAAGTCACCTAGATTTTCCAGTGTGTTAATTCTGGTGTTAAGGTATCACCGACTGGAAAATCTAGGCTAATTCTAAATAAGTCCTTTCTTAAGAACATAAGAATTAGGAGCAGGAGCAGGCCATACGGCCCCTTGAGCCTGCTCTGCCATTCAATAAGATCACGGCTGATCTTCTACCTCAACTCCACTTTCCTGCCCTATCCCCATATCCCTTGATTCCTCTGGAGTTCAAAAATCTGTATATCTCAGCCGTGAATATACTTAATGATTGAGCATCCACAGCACTTTGGGAAAGAGAATTCCAAAGATTCCCAACCCTCTGGTCCTGTCTGAACTACATATAGGCATTACACTACAACATACCTCCGAAGCTGTACTCAATTGAAATCTTTCTCCAGTTCTCAATGCTTAAGGATTCATAAATACCAGCACAATTAGTGATCTTACCTTAAGTATCTTTAAGGGACACCAGCTGGAAATTTGGTTCTCAGCAATAACGATATTTTTTCGCCAAGATTATCGTTACCACAACGCTATCGCTATCAGGCCATAAATTCAGGCCTTAATTTGCGCAGCGGTAAAAATTGGCGTTGCACGAGGATTCGCGCCGCAAATTGCGATCCTCGCCACTTTAGTCCGAGGCCGATACCTCCAAATTGGGCCTTTGGAGGACGGAAAAACACCGAAAAATAAATTGGAAGAAAAAGAAATTCACGAAACATTTACAAGATACTTATCTAGCGAATCGCTGCAAAAAGAATTTAAAAATATAAACTTTAACTTACCTTTTTTTTGTTGCAGGTTTTCATAGTTACCGCTGCTCTAAGGGCTGCTATGGAGCTTTTTCCCTGTCGGACTTTTCCACGCAAAATACGGGTGCGCTCGGAACCAAATTTTTGGCGAAAGCGATATTTCGAGTCTTGCACGGCGGCGCTCCTCTCTCCAGCGGTATTTGAAAACCCACCGTCGCAAAATGTCACCGAATTTTCCGCCAACCGGGTTTTCGCCAAAAAAGGTGAAATAGCATCAAAAACCCGGTCGCAAATCGCTGAATTTCTAGCCCCAGATATTTTCTTGAAAAACTTACTAAACCACATCAAACCTTCCATTTGGTGGTCCACAAACTTAGTATACTTCTTTAAGTTACGCCCCCCCCACCCCGCCTGCTTAGCAGATTTAGAAGATAGATACAGCTAAGGCAAGCCATTCCATCCATTTATCCCTATAATCAGCTTTCCGCCCTTCTCACAGCCCTAACCAAAGTCACAAATTGAATTCTCTATTACTGTTACAGTGGTGCGTTATCGCTCTGTCCTCCTCGGCCTCACCATAGCCGCTAACATGGTCGACCATACCATCTTTTCCCTATGCCTCGCATCTTTTATCCCCCTTCATTTCCTCATCTATGTGCTGCCTCTTGTCAACATCATCGACAGGCATGGGTCAGCTTTCCCCATGTGCACCGACAACACCCAACTCTACCTCTCCACCACCTCTTTAAACCCATCCACTGCCTCTGTATTACCAGACTGCTTGTCTGACATCCAGTCTCGGATAGCTGCAACTTCCTACAGCTAAACAGCAGAAGAGCAAAGGCGTTGAGGTAGAAATTGCAGTCGAAGGCGTACCTCCAGAGTACGCCTCCAACCTGCAAAATCTTTACGAACCTGCCTCCATGCATCCAGGCTGCGGAGAGTTCCAGTCGGTGCTCCAGGCATACTGCAGCATAAAGGGCCGTGGATCCCGAAGACACTGATGGTTTGGAAGCATCCCTGGGATTATATGGGCCCGGTCCTCCAACCACAAAGGAGGATTCCTTTGCAGTCATTTACAAAGGGAATACCCTAATGACATGCAATGTAATCAACAACTTCAACAACTTGTATTTATATAACGTCTTTAACATCGTGAAACATCCCAAGACGCTTCACAGCAGTATTATGCAATAAAAATTTGACACCGAGCCGCATAAGTAGAAATGACAGCAGTTGACCAAGAGGTAGGTTTTAAGCAGCGTCTTGAAGGAGGAAGGAGAGGTAGAGAGGCGGAGAGGTTAGGCAGGGAGTTCCAGAGCTTAGGGCCCAGGCAACAGAAGGTACAACATTGGAAACCATTCCCTAAATAATTAAACAAGTCACACAATGCTAATAAATATAAATGTACCGAATTTCAATTTTAGTCACTTCATGACACCAAACACAATAAAAATATAATTTATTGATAAGTAATTTTAAACATCTAAATCTGGGCCAATATTTGCATAAACTAATTTAAAGTGTATGTGTGTTGTGAGAGAAATCACCACTCAGAGTCACTTGGTATTCGGAGCTCAAGACTTTAATTCAAGCATATGCAGGGAAGACAGGTATGTTTGTGTCACCACCGTTCTTGGAGTGTCATAGTTGTGGCAACATATTTATATACGATAAAGCAGAACTAAAACCATTATGCAGAACAAAGGCATGTCTCCAGACAAGAATGCTCAAGCAGTTGATTAGTGGCTACCTATGTCAGGCAGTTTATTAACGGCTCCCAGTTTCAAGGCCCTACTGTATGAATCTTTTATTTTCCTTTGTCTTAATCAGGTTAAACAAGACAGAGACAAGTTTACCTTTGAAACCGTTGAAATCTGCTGTTTTCCCTTTTAAAATTCTTACTCCATGTTATGGCCAACCTTTCCATCAGCCTCTGCGATAACAACTGCTAATGCTCACTAGCATGCCTGCAGCGTGTAAAAAAGTCGGCGTTTAACATTCATCATCATCATAGGCAGTCCCTCGGAATTGAGGAAGACTTGCTTCCACTCTTAAAATGAGTCCTTAGGTGGCTGATCAGTCCAATACGAGAGCCACAGTCCCTGTCACAGGTAGGACAGATAGTCATTGAGGGAAAGGGGGGGATGGGACAGATTTGCTGCATGCTCTTTCCGCCGCCTGAGCTTGATATCTGCATGCTCTCGGCGATGAGACGCGAGATGCTCAGCGTGCTCCCAGATGCACTTCCTCCACTTAGGGCGATCTTTGGCCAGGGACTCCCAGGTGTCGGTGGGGATGTTGCACTTTATCAGGGAGGCTTTGAGGGTGTCCTTGTAACGTTTCCTCTGCCCACCCTTGGCTCGTTTGCCATGAAGGAGTTCTGAGTAGAGCGCTTGCTTTGGGAGTCTTGTATCTGGCATGCAGACAATGTGACATAGAAACATAGAAACATAGAAAATAGGTGCAGGAGGAGGCCATTCGGCCCTTCGAACCTGCACCGCCATTCAATGAGTTCATGGCTGAACATGCAACTTCAGTAGCCCATTCCTGCTTTCTCGTCATACCCCTTCATCCCCCTAGTAGTAAGGACTACATCGAACTCCTTTTTGAATATATTTAGTGAATTGGCCTCAACAACTTTCTGTGGTAGAGAATTCCACAGGTTCACCACTCTCTGGGTGAAGAAGTTTCTCCTCATCTCGGTTCTAAATGGCTTACCTCTTATCCTTAGACTGTGCCCCCTGGTTCTGGACTTCCCCAACATTGGGAACATTCTTCCTGCATCTAAACTGTCTAAACCCGTCAGAATTTTAAACGTTTCTATGAGATCCCCTCTCATTCTTCTGAACTCCAGTGACTACAATCCCAGTTGATCCAGTCTTTCTTGATATGTCAGTCCCGCCATCCCGGGAATCAGTCTGGTGAACCTTCGCTGCACTCCCTCAATAGCAAGAATGTCCTTCCTCAAGTTAGGAGACAAAAACTGTATACAATACTCCAGGTGTGGCCTCACCAAGGCCCTGTACAACTGTAGTAACACCTCCCTGCCCCTGTACTCAAATTCCCTCACTATGAAGGCCAACATGCCATTTGCTTTCTTAACCGCCTGTTGTACCTGCATGCCAACCTTCAATGACTAATGTACCATGACACTCAGGTCTCGTTGCACCTCCCCTTTTCCTAATCTGTCACCATTCAGATAATAGTCTGTCTCTCTGTTTTTACCACCAAAGTGGATAACCTCACATTTATTCACATTATACTTTATCTGCCATGCATTTGCCCACTCATCTAACCTATCCAAGTCACTCCGCAGCCTCATAGTATCCCCCTCGCAGCTCACACTGCCACCCAACTTAGTGTCATCCGCAAATTTGGAGATACTACATTTAATCTCCTCGTCTAAATCATTAATGTACAATGTAAACAGCTGGGGCCCCAGCACAGAACCTTGCGGTACCCCACTAGTCACTGCCTGCCATTCTGAAAAGTCCCCATTTACTCCTACTCTTTGCTTCCTGTCTGCCAACCAGTTCTCAATCCACGTCAGCACACTACCCCCAATCCCATGTGCTTTAACTTTGCACATTAATCTCTTGTGTGTGACCTGCCCAGCGGAGCTGATCAAGTGTGGTCAGTGCTTCAATGCTGGGGCTGTTGGCCTGGTCGAGGACGCTAACGTTGGTGCGTCTGTCCTCCCAGGGGATTTGTAGGATTTTGCGGAGACACCGTTGGTGGTATTTCTCCAGCGACTTGAGGTGTCTACTGTACATGGTCCATGTCTCTGAGCCATACAGGAGGGCGGGTATTACTACAGCCCTGTAGACCATGAGCTTGGTGGCAGATTTGAGGGCCTGGTCTTCGAACATTCTATTCCTCAGGCGGCCAAAGACTGCACTGGCGCACTGGAGGCGGTGTTGAATCTCGTCATCAATGTCTGTTCTTGTTGATAAGAGGCTTCCGGGCCATGGGAAATGGTCCACGTTGTCCAGGGCCACGCCGTGAATCTTTAACATTAGTTTAACATTAGTTCTTTACCTTCCCACTTCAATGTGCATCATTTTTGATTTTTAAATATTTAATTTAAGGCTTATATACACCCTTACCTTGTGAAAGCAGCTTAAGAGTTTTGTGGGAAATTGCCCAGAGTTGTTGGACAAATAGCCCAACTCTGCGGCAGCAATACTGATTTTATAGTTGGTTCAGGCGTACCTTGACAGATCGCAAGTTCCAGATTTCCCACGTGCGCAAACCGAAGCCCAGAAATTGCGGGGCCTTTCAGATAGATTATGATGTCATATGCTCAGCCTAGGCTGTCTTTGGCCCCCGTCACAGGCTCTGCCTGAGATAATGGCCAGGGAGAGGGATGGTACCAACTACATTCCTCTCCTCGGCCACTATCCCAGACTGAAACAAACCGTTCACAACCTCAGCATCCTATCTGATCTTGAGCTGAGCTTCTGATCCCATCGCCTCCCTAGTATTTCCCAACTTTGCCCATCTGTTGCTGAAACCTAATGCCCCGGTCACATCCAGCCTTGACCTTTGCAACGCTCCCCTGGCCAGCCTCCCATCCTCCACCTTCTGCAAATTGCAGCTCACCCAAAACTCTGCTGCCCTTATATCCTAGTCCTCATCAAGTCTTCCTTGCCCATCACCCCTTTCCTTGCTGAGCTACATTGGCTCCTGGTCATCATCAGATGTAAAATTCTCTTTTGGGTGAATTTCTGAATGTGCATTCTTGGACTGGAGCCTCGGCTATCCGGAAAGCTTATCGGAAAATTTCAGCATTCTCCCCTCTATTTTCCATTAATTATTTTTCTCAGAACTGAGGCTTGTGAAGCAACACCAGCAGAGTGTGTATTGGCGACCAGAACTGGACACAATATTCAAGGCATCAATAATAGAATACAGTTGAAGTATGACACTCCCTTAAATAATTGGAATGTCAAGTGTGAAGTCTATTGATATCGGTACATCTTTCAACTCAGTCCTTCACTCTTTATTGATGACAGGAGTGTCTCGGCCTACTCTTTTAACTCTTTGTGGTGGAAATAGAAAGCGATAAAGTAATGGTTTTGTAAAACCTCATTGTGTGAGTCAATAAGGAAATAAGACCTCTATTAGATTGAGCTCATTACTGTCACCATTAATCTTACTGATTTCTTGCAAAATGGGAATTTCCAGGATGAGACACTGAGTTATCAATGCCAATTTTGTGTTTCTGGTAGCTTTTTCTGTTGCTATAGCCATGCGTTTAAGCTGGGTGTGAATCAGGGGTGCAAGGGTTAAAGCGTATAGCAATGCATCCGCTCCCCCAGAGGGTGAGCCCCGGGCGATTTTAACACATTTGCCATATTTCGGATGAGATGTTAAACTGAGGTCCTGTCTGCCCTCTCAGGCAGGTGTAAAAGATCACATGGCACCACTTGAAGAGCCGGAGAGTTCGTCCGATCTCCTGGCCAAAAGTTATCCCGCAAAAACATTATTAAAAATAGATTATCTGGTCATTTATCTCATTGATGTTCGTGGGGTCTTGCTATGTGGATGTTGGCTGCCCCATTTCCCTACATTATAACAGTGACTACACTTCAAAAGTACTTCACTGGCTGTGAAGCACTTTGGGTCATCGTGAGGTCATGAAAAATGCTGCATAAATGCAAGTTCTTTATTTCTGTCTTCAATTCTTAAGGCTCCAATCATCCTTGCTGTTTATGTTTATTAAAAAGATTATTATACTGTCCGAAGCATAACGTTTTCATTTGAGGATTTGGGTAGCACAGTGAGTTCCTGTTACCTCGAGGTTTATATCCAACCCAGACTGATGGGCTGCAGATCTCTTCTCTGATGTTGTAAGAGTTCTAAGTGAAATGAGCTTGGTGTAGGGTGTGGGAATTAGACAGTCAAACAGTAGGAGTTGCACTCCTGATGTTGACATTAAGCCTTCGTGCAGAGAGAAAGTGAAAGGAGCTTTACATTGGCCTTTTAGAGATGTTGGATTTGAACTTGAAAACTTATGCAGAAAAAAGAAAGACATTCATTGATATTGCAGCTTTTATGACCTCAGGACGTCCCAAAGTGATTTACAGCCAATGAAATGCTTTTGGAGTGTAGCCACTGTTGTAATGTAGGAAAAGCAGTAGCTAATTTAGCACACGGCAAGCTCCCACAAACAGCAATGTGATAATGACCAGACAATCTGTTTTTGTGATGTTGATTGAGGGATAAATATTGGCCAGGACACTGGGGTTAACTCCCCAGCTCTTCTTCAAAATTGTACCATGGGATCTTTTACGTCCAGCTGAGAGAGCAGACTTAGTTTAACGTCTCATCTGATAGACAGCACCTCTGACAGTGCAGCACTCCCTCAGTACTGCATTGGAGTGTCAGCCTAGGTTTTGTGCTCAAGTCTCTGGAGTGGGACTTAAACCCATTTGACTCAGAAGCGGGAGTGCTAGTCACTGAGCCATGGCTGAAACCAAATGGAGGTAAATGGAACTTATTTGGATCTGCTCAACGATTGTATTAAAAAGTAGGAAAATATTCACCAGAATGAATTATCCCTTATCTTGACAGACTCAAAGTTTACTCAAAATTAATTGCAGAAAGCTTTTAAAGTTAATTTTGAAGATCTAGCAGTTAGAATTACTAAAGGTGGGAAAACCTCATCTGTTGGTTATGTGGATTTTTCATTTAAAATAATTTCCTTGGAAATTTTCTCTGCTAATTTTTTCCCCCTCAACTCATCTTCTGAAGACGTTGATTCCTTGTTGGGTTCTGGTGGTACAGTCGACATATCTTCAATTAGATCTTCAAAATTAAGTTTAATTTTTTTTTCTAATTAATGTTGAGCGAACTTTGAATTTATCAAAATAAGGGCCCCAGGTAGCCCTTATTCAGGGATGAATGGCCCCTAATTTTAACTCCAGGTGGTTTTCCAGCTTAGGCCTGAGTTAAAATTACAGTCGGGTCTCAATGATTTCATCGGGCTGCAACATGCATATGTAAAGAAGGACCCTGTTGGCTACGGGTGTATGTCCTGGTTGCCTGCTCAGGAGAGCAGGTTAAAATTGCTGAGGTTGCGATCATAGCGGCTTTCAGACAGGTAAGAGCCGGGGCGATTTTAACTTCCCACCCGCCGGGTTTCTGCTGACTGAGTAGGTTTAAAATTGCCCCCCAGTATGATAATTTACCAAAGTAGGCATCACAGTAGAATCGTATCGTGACCCCAACCAGGGCCCTCACATGTATGTTTCCCAGTGGGGCCACTGAAACCTTAAACCAATTTTCTTCTTCCTAAATTTGAAGAACTGAGGGCAGTGTGTAGTATCTTTATGACCAGCCCAGCACAGATCAACTAATTCAATGTGGAACAGGGTTGACCCTGAGACCTTTCTGGTCTGTATGACTCAGCTACTCATTGGTGAAACTTGTTGAGTCATTGGGGAGCCTTGGATATGTGGATGTGTGGATAAGAGTTGATTGAAAAGAGGAAGTATTTCTGTGTTGATAGCCCACCTTTCAACACTTAGAAACACTGTAGTTCCTCAATCAGCTCCTAGTCTACATGTCCCAGAGCACTGTAGGCATTCTCACTGTGGTTGTCTCTAGATCATTTAATCTGCCTGAAAATGAAGTGTAAACAAAAATTCTTATTCTAAAAACTCATACCGTCAAAACTGAACCAAATGTTTCTGAAAAAACTTTGGAAGATGACAGTGTTATTATGTATATTCATGAAAAACATTGTAAAAATGTAAGGTCACCCTTGTGAGAAATTGTTGGTTTTGACCTTGCTTTAAGTTCCTTTTTGTAAACTTTTATTCCCACCTGTTCTTTTGATTGAAGCCCACTTGCTGCTGATTTCTTTTGAGGTGGTAGATGCCTATCTCTCATCCTTTTGTTTGCTTGTATTTATAATCCATCTTTTTCTGTCTTCTTCTCAGATGTAATAAGAACATAAGAACATAAGAAATAGGAGCAGGAGTAGGCCATAAGGCCCCTCGAGCCTGCTCCACCATTCAATAAGATCATGGCTGATCTGATCATGGACTCAGCTCCACTTCCCCACCTGCTCCCCATAACCCCTCATCCCCCCCCATCGCTCAAGAAACTGTCTATTTCTGTCTTACATTTATTCAATGTCCCAGTTTCCACAGCTCTCTGATACAGCAAATTCCACAGATTCACAACCCTCTGAGAGAAGAAATTTCTCCTCATCTCAGTTCTAAATGGGTGGCCCCTTATTCTAAGAGCTTGCCCTCTAGTTCTAGTCTCCCCCACCAGTGGAAACATCCTCTCTGCACCCACCTTGTCAAGCCCCCTCATAATCTTATACGTTTCGATAAGATCACCTCTCATTCTTCTGAATTCCAATGAGTAGAGGCCCAACCTACTCAACCTTTCCTCATACGTCAACTCCCTCATCTCCAGAATCATCCGAGTGAACCTTCTCTGAACTGCCTCCAAAGCAAGTATATCCTTTCATAAATATGGAAACCAAAATTGCATGCAGTATTCCAGGTGTGGCCTCACCAATACCCTGTACAGCTGTAACACTTCTTGCACCTTCTTGGCCCCAGCCACACAATGGTCTTGGGTTATGGGGGTGGGGAGGGGGATGATGGATGTGTCTGAGTGAGTTCTGAATATAAATCTCCACTGCAATCTTATTTGTAATTTTAGTCCTTAATGGAGTATATTTATACATAATTCTTACAGGGCTTGATAGGGTAGATGCAGGCAGGATGTTTCACCTGGCTGGGGAGTCTAGAACTAGGGGTCACAGTCTCAGAATAAGGGGTCGGCCATTTAGGACTGAGATGAGGCGAAACTTCTTCACTCGGAGGGTGGTGAATCTCTGGAATTCTCTACCCCAGAGGGCTGTGGAGGCTCAGTCGTTGAGTATATTCAAGACAGAGATTGATAGATATTTGGATATTAAGGGAATCAAGGGATATGGGGTTAGTGCAGGAAAGTGGAGTTGAGGTAGAAGATCAACCATGATCTTACTGAATGGCAGAGCAGGCCCGAGGGGCCGAAAGGCCTATTCGTACTCCTATTTCTTACGTTCTTATGTCTTGTCTTTGCCTTGGATAACCTGCCCCTGTACCAAACAGGTGTTTATATTGTTCACATTTTGAGTTTGGAAGAAAAAGGCCCTTCAGCCCATTTGATCTCATCCTTCCAGAACACCCACTCTGCTGTCATCCCATTACAGCATCCAACTGTTTGTTCAATGAGTTCAGCGTCCAGGCCTCAAGCATCCTTCCTGGCAATGCGTTCCAACTGCTGATCACCGTCTGTGTAAAGAAATACTTCCTGATGCCTGTCCTAAACGTGCGGTTCCCAGCCTTGAATCCATGCCCTCTTGTCCTGCAGACCTGGCGTCATTGCAAGTGTCACACCATTGCATGTTCCTGTTTTTGGACCTGTGTTCTTTTCTGTTAAAGAAATAAAAGATCAAAATTCTCCTCTTAAAAAATATATCAGTTATGTTCTCTCCCTTCCTAGCCTGCCTACAGTGTGCATTATATCTTACACAAAAGCAAAATACTGTGGATGCTTAAATCTGAAAAAAAAATCAGAAAATGCTGGAAATCTCAGCGGGTCAGGCAGCATCTGTGGAGAGAAACAGAGTTAATGTTTCGGGTCTGTGACCCTTCGTCAGAACTGGAAAAGTTCGAGATGTATCAGATGTTAATGAAGTGCAGGGGCTGGGAAAGAGGGAGGAAAGAACAAAAGGGAAGGTCTGTGATAGGGTGGAAGACGGAAGAGATTAAGAGACAAAAGGGAGGTTGGGCAAAAATGAGATGTTAATGGCATTGTATCTTGTTGGGAGGAGAAGGTGCATTACCTGCTCTGAAAGGGCGACCCTTTGGTTTTTTCTTCCTTGTTGTCCTCCGCCATTTAGGCCACCCTCACTTCCTCTCATTGAAAATGAATCTGAAACCTGACACAACATCACAGAGTGTCATCCTTCTGGTGTTACGTTGTCGCCGTCTAACCCACTCGCCGTGATGTACATAGAAAAGCTTTTTATCCATCTTGGCCACGGGATTGGAGGGTCCCCGGGTGTGTAGAGAGGAAAGGTGGGTGGCGGGGGGTGAGGGGGGGGGGGAGGGGTTGGTAGGGTAGGGAGGTTAATTTGATTCATCCTTGTCGTCAAATGATGTTGTGTACATAAATAAACAGACTAACTGAACCAGGAGTAAAATAACTTAACTGTGTCCTTTATCGCAACACTCAAAATGGTGTCCCAAACCAGCATGAACCAGCATTTTTCCATCAGTGACGTGTGCAACTATGCTACCCCAAGTAATGTTTCTTTCATTCATATTTTAGAACAGTCAGTACTTTGTTTTCTCTTATATGAATTCAGTTGCAGAACGAATAATGAACAAAAATCCTGATCCTATATTCCTACTAAAGTATCTGCTTCTCAGCATTACATTCCCATTCAAAGAAACTCGGCTTGCAAACAAAAATATAGTACCTGCGTTTTTGTAATGTTACCCAACTGCCAAATAGGGCTGATTCCTTAATCGGGCTGTTTTGTTGAGGAGCAGTGCATGCCGGATTTTCTGTCCATTTTAAACAGATGGGAAACCAGTGGCTGCGTGCCCATCAGCACCCGCTGCGAGGAGCGACCCTTCCAGGAGTGCGTGATCAGAGAAACTCCCCCTCGTATATTCTTTGAATGGATTTGTGTTTGCTGACTGGATTTTATGTATTGAGACTCTTCGGCCGGAATCTTAACCTTGGTATCATACGTGTTTGCCAGCCCAATTGTTGTGTATGTAAATAAACAGACTAACTGAACCAGGAGTACAGTAACTTAACTGTGTCCTTTATCGCAACACTCAAAATGGTGTCCCAAACCAGCATGAACCAGCATGTTTACAGCAACTGGAAAAAGCTCCCGCAGGGTCCTAATGCCTGTCCTGTGAGAGTTCGTGCAACAGAGTATGAACACAGCACCAATTAAATGGAGCGGGTCTGATGACATCACCGATGATTCGTTTTCAGTGCGGATATTTAATGTAGCCTTGCACACACCTCATTTGAAAGTTGATGTCGGAACATAAAAGGTGTTTCCAGAGCTCTAAATAACAGAATGAAACTGTCAAAACCGTGGTTCATGTAATCAAGACAGAGGGCAGTGCCAAGATTCACAGATGCCTCCCTGGAAATTTTGGTGCAGTAAGAGCACGCAGGGAGGTCGTCTTCCCAGGCAATTCATGAAAATGTCTACCCAAAGAGACTAAAAGTACAATGTGAGAGATCGCAGAGGAGGTCAGTAGCAGCGATATCATGAGGAAGATGTGAATCCAGTGCAAGAAAAGATTCAATGATCTCATGGTGTCAGGAAAGGTGAGTGCAATGCCACACCTGCCTACATCCTGATGTGCGTATCACCCCAACTCTATCACTTTGCCTTCACAAGCCTACTCCTGCACATCACTCCTCACACCAACCTACCTTGCACGTCCACCGATCCCTCTCTGTCTATGTACATACTCAGATCCCTATCTGACTAACCACCACTGACATTCACCCTCACCCTCATCCTAATGCAATCAAAGCAAGTAACGCCACAGAAGAAGGCCATTTGGCAATGTCACGCCATTCCCTCCTTGTCACCCTCTACACGTGTAGCCCATCCATTCCTTACACTCATTGCATCACTCTCACTCAAAGTTCTCTTCTTTCCCTCCTTGCCGAAGAGAGCCCACAACAATAGGGGGAGGGAGAGAACTGGAGGTGGCCCTCCAGTCTTCAGTAATTTGACACCAGTAGAGGAGCACGCCCTTGAAATCTCTGGAGTTGCAGAGCTGCTGGCAGCGGGAGACGGAGCGAGGGGGACCTCCCAGCAATACATCGTGGCTGCAACCACTGTCAGAGCCTCTTGCAATTGTTGCTGCCTCTCCAAGATCACCTTCTTTCTCGATGGCCCCTTGAGGCTCAGCATCTGTATGCAGCTCAGCAGAGCCTGGAGTGTCCTGCGCCCTCCGGCGAGGCCTCTCCACTGCTGTCCCTGTCAGCACCACCTGCTCTTGCTCACTTGTGCAGTGTGAGGCCCCCCAGTGACAGAAATAAATCTCATACAGACACAATGCATACAACAGCCACTCACAGTGACTGATGTCAGGAAATATCATTGTGTGCATAATGCTAATGTTACCCATTCTTATCATAACACTTCTAATTCTTCTCGTTACTCTCCCCAAGTGCTCCCCTACACGATCCAACTGCGGAAGGACGACTCCTCAGAGGAAGCTCCAGCCTCTGAGGGTGCACTGTCAGCAGACCCAAGCGTAGCCAGCACCAGGGCAGATACGCGCACCTCGGTGAGTCCTGTGCAAGATACGGTTGCCACTTGGTGCCTCACACTGCGCAAGTGAGCAAGAGCAGGTGGTGTTGACCGGGACAGCAGTGGAGAGTCCTCGCCGGAGGGCACAGGGCACTCCAAGCTCTGTTGAGTTGCATGCAGCTGCTGAATCTCGGCAGGGGGGTGGGGGGCATCGAGAAAGAGGGTGATCCTAGAGGGGCAACAACAATTGCATGAGGCTCTGGCAATGTTTGAAGCCACGATGTCTGCAAGTATACAGAGAATAGAGGAGTCCATCGCCAACATGAGCACCACCATGTCATGGGCGAAGGCGACGATGTGCTGGTCCATGGAAAGGATGGTCACCTGCACGGAGCAGCAAGTCTGCTTGTTACTTGAGCACGGGCTTGCTGTGAACAACAGATGGCAGATGCTCATTGACCGCATCTTAAGGAGGGCTATCAATGTAGACTTGGGCATTTATGGCCCAACTGATGTACAGCAGGTGGCCCACGAGAGGAGACAATGAGGAGGGGGCTCTTCTTAAAGCGCTTCCACCTCTTCCCCCGTTGCCTCCTCCTCAGCCCACGTGCTGCCTCAGATCCCGAAGGCTGAGTCTTCCCTTGCACAGATACAGGAAGAGCAGTCTTTGGCGGGGCCCTCACAGGTTCCAAAACCCAGAGGACGCCCGGGCAGCAATGTGTGCTGCTGCTGGTGGCATCTCCACCTCAGATTTGTTCTCCTCCCCCTTGTCTTCCATCTGTTCCTCCTCCTCCTCCACCACCTCTTCCTCGGAAGAGGCTGAGTGCTCTGCGCCTTGCTCCTCCTGCAGCTCCAATCCTCGCTGCTGTGCTATGTTGTGCAGCTTGCAGAAAACAACGATGATTCTGGAGACCCTGGCTGATGTGTATTGAAGGGCTCCTCCAGATCTGTCAAGGCATCTGAATGGCCTCTTCAGCATGCTGATTGCTTGCTCTATGACACATCTGGTGGACATGTGGCTGTTATTATAACACTCCTCAGCCTCAGTACTTGGCGTCCTCAAGGGTGCCATCAGCCAAGTGGATAAACCTTGTCTCCAAGGAACCTGCTGGTATGTCTGCAAAGGGCTGAGGGAGGTTGGGCTGCCGCAGCTTGAAAGAGTCATGACAGTTGCCAGGGAATCTGGTGCACACATGCGTGATAATCTTTTTATGGTTGCAGGCGAGCTGCACATTGAGGGAGTGGAAGCCCTTGCGGTTCACAAACGCTCCTGGGTGATGTGGGGGCCTTGATGGCCACACGAGTGCAGTCGATGATGCCCTGCACCTGTGGGAAGCCAGCCAGAGCCGCAAATCCGAGCGCCCGCTCACTAACACTGGTTTACTAGTGGCTGACTAGTGAAACAGGGCATCGGTGACCTGTGTGATGCATCTGTGGGCGGCCAACTGTGAGATCCTGCAAAAGTCTGCTGCATATCCCTGGAAGAAGCCTGAGGCAAAGAAGTTGAGGCCGGCGGTGACTTTGACAGCCACTGGTAAGCCCTGTACACCAGGTCTTGTACCAGCAAGCTACAAATATCTGAGATGGCCTGGCACGATAGACTGAGCCTCCTAAAGCACTACTGCTCAGTCATGTTGAGGAAGAGCATCCTCTACCTGTATACCCTGTGTTGGGGATAACGCCTCCAGTGCGATTCAGCCCTGTGCTGACCCCCTCTCTCCTGTCCGGTCATTGAGGAGAAGGCTGCTGTTGTGTCTGCTGCTGGTATTTTGGTTGCTGCTGGTGTGGCTGGTGATGTTGCTGGTGTGGCTCAGCTTGGTCCGATTCTGAGGTTTAAGGTGCGAGACCAGAAGCGGCACCTATGCTGATGTAATAGATGGCAAGCCAGGTTGGTGTGCAGCCCAAGTATAAAAGGCCAGCCATTTTGTATATTAGTCACTTTGGGCCTTAATAAAACAGACCTAAGGTCATACCTCTGGGAGTTAAACAGTACTCAGTCTAACAGTTATTGCATACACAACATTTGGCAACGAGGCAACAAGAACCTTTGCATGCAAAAATGAGCACAATTAGATTGTTGGAGGGATTTGTGGAAGGAGAAGATCGGGCAGACTAGCCCGGATCCGGATACGCAATCCGAGATACCAGAGGAGGAGGTGTATGGACTGTACTCGTTCCTAACTAAGAGCAAACCGATAATGATCAACGTGAAATTTAATGGGGTGCCGGTATCGATGGAACTGGACACGGGGGCGAGTCAATCGATAATGAGCCAGAGGGCATTCGACAAGCTGTGGGATGCTAAGGCTGTGAGGCCCAGGCTGAGTCCAGTCAATGCCAAGTTGCGCACGTACACCAAAGAACTTATAACGGTGATTGGCAGTGCCACAATTAAAGTGTCGTATGACGGTGCGGTTCACGAGTTACCGCTATGGATTGTCCCAGGCAATGGCCCAACGCTGTTCGGCAGGAACTGGTTGACAAAATCAGATGCGATTGAAACGACATCAAGGCATTGTCGTCGGAAAAAGATACATGTGCCCAAATACTGAGCAAGTTCCCCTCGCTGTTCGAACCAGGCATCGGCAACTTCACGGGAGCCAAGGTGCAGATCCACGTGGACTCGGATGCAAGACCTGTCCATCATAAAGCTCGGACAGTTCCGAATATGATGAGGGAGAAGGTCGAAATTGAACTGGACAGAATCCAGCGTGAAGGGATCATATCACCGGTTGAATTTAATGAATGGGCCAGCTCCATTGTTCCTGTGCTGAAAAGTGATGGCACAGTCAGTATCTGTGGAGACTACAAGGCTACGATCAACAGGGTTTTGAAACAGGATCAGTACCCGTTACCGAAGGCTGATGACTTGTTTGCAACGCTAGCCGGAGCGAAGTCGTTCACCAAACTGGACTTGACGTCGGCCTACATGACACAAGAGCTGGTCGAGACATCGAAGAGACTTACGTTCATTAACACGCATAAAGGACTGTTTATTTATCACAGGTGCCCTTTTGGAATTCGCTCGGCTGCAGCAATATTTCAGAGGAACATGGAGAGTCTACTGAAGTTCGTTCCCAGAACCGTCGTGTTCCAAGATGACATCCTGATCACAGGTTGTGACTCCGAGGAATATCTGAACAACCTGGAAGAGGTTCTACATCGTCTGGACAAAGTGGGACACAGACTGAAACGCTCGAAGTGTGTTTTCATGACACCAGAGGTCGAATTCCTGGGGAGGAAAATTGCTGCTGACGGCATCAGGCCCACGGACGCGAAAACCAAGGCCATCAAGAATGCAACCAAGCCGCAGAATGTGACAGAGCTGCATTCGTTTCTGAGTCTACTCAACTACTTCGGTAACTTCCTACCTAAATTGAGCACTTTATCAGAACCACTGCACATGCTGCTAAGAAAAGGTGACAACTAGATGTGGGGTTTTGAGAAAGCCACTAATCTGCTTTGCTCTAAGAAGCTGCTGGTACATTATGACCCATGTAAACGTTTAGTATTGGCCTGTGATGCTTCGTCATATGGAATTGGTTGCGTACTCCAACAAGCTAATGAGTCGGATAAACTTCAACCAGTCGCATATGCTTCAAAAAGTTTGTCTAAAGTGGAAAGAGCCTACAGCATGGTAGAGAAAGAAGCACTAGCCTGTGTGTATGCGGTAAAAAAGATGCAACAGTACCTGTTTGGTCTTCGGTTTGAACTGGAGACAGATCATAAGCCGCTCATTTCACTGTTCTCTGAAAACAAAGTTATCAATACCAGTTCATCCCGCATCCGGAGGTGGGCGCTGACATTATCCGCTTATGATTGTGTCATTCGCCATAGACCTGGCACCGAAAATTGTGCCGATGCTTTGAGCTGTCTGCCGTTGCCCACAACGGAGGTGGAAACGCCACAACCGGCGGACCTATTGTTAGTTATGGATGCTTTTGAGAGTGAAGGAACCCCTGTCACGGCTCAACAAGTTAAGACCAGGACCAGCCAGGACCCGATTTTATTGGTGGTGAAGTGTTGCATCCTCAAAGGTGATTGGTCTGCCATACCCAAGCAAATGTGCGAGGAGACCAAACCTTACATTCGTCGCAAAGACGAACTGTCTATTCAGTCGGATTGTATACGTGGGGCAATCCTGTTGTTATGGCCAAGAAAGGGAGAGGGAAATTTGTATGTGAGCTACATAGCACACATCCTGGGAAAGATGTTTTTAGTTGTGGTGGATGCATATTCAAAGTGGATAGAGTGTATAATCATGTCATCCAGCACATCCACAGCTACCATTGAGAATCTCAGTGTCATGTTCGCGACGCATGGTCTGCCTGCCATCGTTGATAGCGACAACGGATCGTGCTTCACCAGTCAGGAGTTTCAAGAGTTTATGAAACTCAATGTTATCAAACATGTAAGGTCAGCACTGTTCAAACCTCCATCCAATGAGCAAGCAGAACGTGCTGTCCAAATCATAAAGCAGAGTATGAAGCGAGTAACCCAAGGGTCACTGCAGACCCACCTGTCATGCATACCGCTGAGTTACAGGACAAGACCACACACGCTTACCGGGATCTCGCCTGCTGAATAATGATGAAGAGAGGTCTTATGACCAAGCTATCTCTTGTATACCCTGACTTGAATAATCATGTTGAATATAGAAGACAAAGTCAGCAAGGGTGTCACAATCGCGAAGTGGTGTCATGTGATATTTCTGTAAATGATCCTGTATGTGTTCTGAATTATGGTCAGAGTCCCAAGTGGATTGCTGGTACTGTCATGGCCAAGGAGGGCAACAGAGTATTTATTGTCAAGCTCAAAAATGGGCAAACATGCAGGAAACATATGGATCAGACAAAGCTGCAGCACACAAACGCGAAACCGGAACAGTCGGAGGAAGAGACAATCGACGAACAACCAACCTACCTACAGTCATCAGAGGACTCAGTGGTCATCAGAAAATCGGGACTTTCAATCCCGGACATGTTCAATGAAAATGGACTTTCAATCCCGGACATGGCCATTGCCACTCCCGCCAGGTCAGCCACCCAGCCACCAGTCACAACAGACTCTAACACTCACCCAAGTCTGGAGTTGAACTGAGACGGTCAACCTGGGAGAGTAAAACACCGGACTGTCTCAATTTGTAAAAGACTGTGTTAATATCTCAGAGGCGGGTATTATCATGTATGTACTTTTAGGACCACTAGCCAATAGATGGCGCCACTGTTGGAGGCCACTGCATGTATAAAAGGCCAGCCATTTTTTATATTAGTCACTTTGGGCCTTAATAAAGCAGAGCCAAGGTCATACCTCTTGGAGTTAAACAGTACTCAGTCTAACAGTTATTGCATACACAACACAGTTGGAGGTCAGAGGGCCAATCCCTCAATGTTGTGATAATGACCAACAATGTGGTGAGAGTGGGTTGTGAGGTTGCAGAAATGAGCTGCAAACTGCTGACAGTTAAATCTCTGCACAAAATGGAGTCAGCAAGCGCCTTTCCATTAGCCAATTAATCAGGTTTAAGGCGGGAGTATTTATGTGTTTTAATTAATGCCCTCGCACAATAGCCACGGAGTTTCCGCCTCCCCTTCACAGGGGAGCTTCCCGAGGTGCGTGAATCCCGTGCTCCTGAAGTTAAGGACAAAAGCTGGGGTTAAAAAACCTCTCAAGGGTCTCTCAGCAAGCCTTTCTTTACTTGAATGAGGTCGCCCGCCTCTGCTGATCGGGTCCGTGACGCGCTGGGAAACGCGCCCGATTTAAATGCGGAAGTCGGTGGGATGACAGCGGGTTCCCGACGGCTGGGAATTTCTGTCATTTTTGCTGCCAACCCATCCCGACACCCGCACGCTCAGCACTGGGGAATTTCCGGCCTTCGTGATTTACAAACTTGAGTATAAATATTGCAAGTAAATCTTTAGTTAATAACCTCCTGCTGGGGAGCGTTTGGCTTTTGCCTAATTGCTCTTTTTCTCATTATGCACATTGTACAGTTTTCAAGATTGTCGATAACTGTTGTGATGGTCGGAATTGAATCCTCCTCTGATGATTAACTGATTACACTGTGAGGCCCAAATACCAGTCCTTCCTTCCTGCCAGCATTTCTTCAGAATTAGAATTAGAATCAATCTTTTGCCTCTGGAAATTTTATTATTTTATTAATTGATCTATTTTTCTAGGAAAGAACAGTGGCACATTTACACACCAGCAATCAAACTCAGAGTGTTCCCAATCTGAGTTCCCTGGGATTCATAAATAAATGCAGGTCTTTCTTTCTGTTCTTTCATTTGGTGGTGACATGATGTCATAACATTTGGGCGGTGATGTCATGACGTCACGATGCACGTGTACCAGTTTTGTTAATTTTGGAAACATTCAAATTATTTTTAACATTATCCCAGGAGGGACAACCAACTATGCTAGCAGCTGAGGTATTAATAAAAATGTTCCCCCTCCTAGCCCTGGTGAACTTTGTCCTTTGCGACCTGGAACTACCTGCTCCCACCTCCTGCTCCAGATTCCTCCCCGCCTGACTGGAAGCCAAGCCTGTCAATTAGGCTGACCTCCGGGCAGGGAACCTGTCAAGGACAAAAGACGCAGGCAGTGAAGTACATACTTCCGGATTTCACGTCTGAAATTCCTCTCCGCTGCCCCCCCCCTCCCCAGCCTACATAACTCGCCCCTGTTAATATTCATTGATTCACTGGTGCAAGCTCAATCATTTTAGATGGTGGGCGGTGAGGTATCGGGAAAATGATCACACCGGGGGACTCAGGAACAGCCCTCTGTGTAGCTGCGGTTGAGGAAGCCACACATCTATTGAAAGATTTCTCGTTTCACACTGCCCTACCAGGGGGACTTTCCAGACTCCACAATGCTGGCCCCAAGGCTACTGAATGGCTCAAGAGCATGATGTCGACCTAAGCCCCTTGACACTTTTGTCATGTTTTACTTATAGTTATTTCCCTACTTTATAGTTTGTATTTTCCAATCTTGGTTGTACCACTTGTGCATTCGCAAAGAAATAATTCCAGCTACACTACCTGGGCATGTATCCGTATCAATTTATCTTGCACTTCCCAAAATTGGTTCAGTAGCAGAACCAATTTATCATTACTGTCTGGGACGAGTCCTGTACTAATGCTGATGTATCATGTACTCTTGGGCCTGGTCTAGTTCTGGCACTAATTCCTTTTGTACTACCTAGGCCAGGCCCAATACTGGCACTAATTTGTCTTGTTCTCTCTGGAATTGATCCAGTATGATTATTGATTTATTGTATACTGTCGGGCCAGATCCAGCATTGGCACTGAGTCCTCATGTAATACATAGGATTAGTCCAGTCTGGCACTAACCGATCCTGTACTTTCTGGGACAGATCCAGTTGTATCATTGACTTTTCTTGTCCTGTCTGGAACTGGTCCATTTCTGGTGCTGATTTATCTTATGCTAGCACTGGCACTAATTTCTCTTGTATTGTTGGTACACGTCGGGTATTAGTACTGATTACAATTATGGAATTTACAGCATAGAAAATGCCATTTTTCTTCAACTGAAGCTGACTAATCTGAACTCATTTTGCTATCCTTTTTCCAATAGCCACTTGTGGTAGAGCATTCCATTATTCTATTAGCCATTGTGGAAAACATGTCTTTGAACTTCTCCCTCCCTTCTGATAGTGACTATCCTGAATTTATGGCCCCTTTGTTACTGATTCACCAACCAGTAGAAACACTCTTTCATAATTTGCCCTCTCAAAGCTATCATAACTTTGAAAACCTCTGATAGATCCCTTTAATCTTTTTTGTTCAAGTGAAAAAGCCCCATGTTTTCAAGCCTTTCTTCATAACTGTAGCCTTTTATTACTGGTATAATGGCAGTGAATCTTTACTGCCCCTGCCCCTCCCACATGGCTCTCATAACCTTCCTATAATGAGGTGCCCTGAACTATCTGCAATATTCCAATTGTGACTTAACTAATATAAAACCCGAACATGCTGGAAATACTCAGCGGGTCAGGCAGCATCTGTGAAGAGAGAAACAGAGTTAATGTTTCAGGTCGATGACCCTTTGTCAGAACTGGCGAAGGGTCTGATGAGGATCTGACAAAGGGTCATCGACCTGAAACATTAACTCTGTTTCTCTCTCCACAGATGCTGCCTGACCCGCTGAGTATTTACAGCATTTTCTGTTTTTATTTCAGATTTCCAGTATCCACAATATTTTGCTTTTGTATTAGTGATGTAACTAATACCTTGTTCAAATTAAATACCGCTTCTTTGCTTATATACACAATGTCCATTTCGTTTACTTTCCTCTGACCTTTTATTTACCTACTTCTGCACTTTTAAAGATCTATGCACCACTAGGTCTCCTTATTCCTCCACTTGGCTCGGAATCTAACTATTTCTCTGCAACAAACTGCTTCTGCCACCTATATTCCTACTCCACTAATCTGTCTGTGACCTCTTGCAATCTCTTGCATTCTTCCACAAAATGTCCGAATGCCATGCTGTGACTTATCTTGTACCAATGGTACAGGTCTGGGATCAATGCTAATTTCTCAGGCACTGTCCTGAGCAGCCAAGGTTTTGTACTGTTGCACCATTCCAGAGGAACACAAGTTGATCACTGCCCCGTTTCTTTAGTTTCTTTGTTTTTTTGCAGAACTATGCGTTTCCACATTCCAGCGACTGTAGGTCTGCAATTTCCAGGAATTGTGTTTGGAGAAAGAATGCACTTCCAGATTGGGGAACTTCAATTCACTGGCAACAGGTGTGGCACTCCTGTAAAAACACCGAAAATTAAAACGTCTATTGCTTTGGGAGTCAGCTTGCAAAATTAAACATTCAGATGCTTGAGTGACCCTTTTGAGAATTCCTTTTAATATTTACAAGACAATAAAGCTGCGGAAAAATAGTTTTCTTAGCAAGAAAAAGGAAGAAAACAATGATAGATGGCCGTTTTCTTACTTTTCCCATTTTATATCATCGTAGGTAGTCCCTCGAAATCGAGGAAGACTTGCTTCCACTCTAAAACTGAGTTCTCAGGTGACTGAACCGTCCAATACGGGAATTAGAGCCACTGTCACAGGTGGGACAGACAGTCGTTGAAGAAAGGGTGGGTGGGGTTTGCCACACGCTCCTTCCGCTGCCTGCGCTTGTTTTCTGCATGCTCTCGGCGACAAGACTCGAGGTGCTCAGCGCCCTCCCAAATGCTCTTCCTCTACTTTGGGCGGTCTTTGGCCAGGGACTCCCAAGTGTCGGTGGGGATGTTGCACTTTATCAACGAGGCTTTGAGGGTGTCCTTGAAACATTTCCTCTGCCACCTGGGGCTCGCCTGCCATGTAGGAGTTCCGAGTAGAGTGTTTGTTTTGGGAGTCTTGTGTTGGGCATGCAGACAATGTGACCCGCCCAATGGAACTGGTCAAGTGTGGTCAGTGCTTCGATGCTGGGGATGTTGGCCTGATTGAGAACACTGATGTTGGTGCATCTATCCTCCCAGGGAATTTGCAGAATCTTGCGGAGACATCGTTGGTGGTATTTCTCCGGCGATTTGAGGTGTCTACTGCATATGGTCCACATCTCTGAGCCATACAGGAGAGCGGGTATCACTACAGCCCTGTAGGCCATAAGCTTGGTGCCAGATTTGAGGGCCTGATCTTCGAACACTCTCTTCCTCAGGCAACCGAAGGCTGCACTGGCGCACTAGAGGCGGTGTTGGACCTCGTTGTCGATGTCTGCCCTTGCTGATAATAGGCTCCCGAGGTATGGAAAGTGGTCCACATAGTTCAAGGCCACGCCATGGATTTTGATGACTGGGGGGGCGGCAGTGCTGTGTGGCAGGGTCAGATTGGTGGAGGACCTTTGTCTTACGGATGTTTAATGTCAAGCCAATGCTTCCATACGCCTCGGTGAAGATGTTGACGATGGCTTGGAATTCAGCCTCTTAATGTGCGCAGACGCAAGCGTCATCCGGGAACTGTAGTTTGACGACAAAGGATGGAACGGTCTTAGATCTAGCCTGTAGGAGATGAAGGTTGAACAGGTTCCCACTGGTTCTATAGTTTAGTTCCACTCCAGCTTGTTGAGCGTGAGGTGGAGCATTTCAGCGAGGAAGATCGAGAAGAGAGTTGGCGCGATGATGCAGCCCTGCTTGACCCTGTTCCGGGCGTGGATTGGGTCTGTGGTGGATCTGTTGGTCAGGATCATGGCCTGCATGTCGCCGTGGAGCAGGCGAAGGATGGTGACAAACTTTTGGGGGCAGCCATGGTCCTTCGTGGTTGACAGTGTCAAAGGCCTTTGTGAGGTCAAAGAAGGCCATGTACAAGAGTGGGTGCTGTTCCCTGCATTTCTCTTCCAGTTGTTGCGCCGTAAAGATCATGTCCGTTGTACCCCGTAGTGGACGGAATCTGCACTGTAACTCCGGGAGGAGCTCCTCAGCCACAAGACGGTTAAGGAGGACTCTAGCGATGACTTTCCCAGTGGCCGACAACAGGGAGATTCCTCTGTAGTTGCCGCAGTCGGACTTGTCCCCTTTTTTAAAGATGGTCACGATTACGGCATCTCTGAGATCTCCCGGCATGCTCTCCTCCTTCCAGATGATAGAAATTAGGTCATACATTCGCCATACTTTAGTGCCTCAGTGGGGATTCCATCTGCTCCTGATGCCTTGTTGTTCTTGAGCTGACGGATGGCCTTTTCTACCTCGTGCAGAGCTGGGGTTTTGCTGAAATGGTGGTGGGTAGCATGCTGGATTCGTGGACACTCGTGTCAAAGGCAGAGTCTGGATTAAGGAGGTCTTCAAAGCGGGTCCTGACTGCCTCGGTGTCCTTGATGAGTGTCTCCCCGTTCTTGGCCAGCAGTTTATATGGCACTTGGAATAAGGGGGAATAAGTACATAACTCGAGCTTCAAAGGATTTTTTGGTATAACAAAATTAGAACCCAGTTTTTATTAACTGTAATTATTTTTCTGGAAACATTGGATTAAAGTATGTCGATCCCTTTAAGCCCCAAGATATGAGTTTTTGAAATACTGGCAATAGTCTGGCTTCACAGGTACATAATGCATTTAATTGACTTTCATCTTTTTAGTTGCGAGGAGGTAACACAGGTGCTTGGAAAGTGATTGCTGTGGAACTGTTTCCAATAACAAATTACTGCCCCGGGCAGGACTGCAAACATCAATCTTCTACCTTACACCTCACTTCCCTTTTCGTTTCACAGTCCTGGATGGTTTTTACATCAAAATGCAACATAATCCCGAACATTCTTCCACACCCCATCACATCACGCGTGTTGCTTCTGGTCCACTGCATTTTAGTTGCTTCTAGTTTCTGGGTATTGCTGGGTTCACTCTCTCGGTTCCTGCTATCTGTTACACTACAGATTCATGCATTTTGCTGTGGCTTCAGTACTATAAAGGAGCGTTGGTGGTGGAGACAGATGGAAAGGTCTAAGCCTTTAAAATATTGTTTGCAGCATTAACAAGTAAATACTTATGTGTTCCTCCAACATTCCTCTACTGACTACATTAAAGGAGGCGTTATCGCCTTTGTTAGACTAACAGACAGAAGAACGTCATATAGCACAGTAAAGGTCTGATTGTCCGGCTGAACGCTTCCGGCCAGGAGTGGTGCTTGTGATTCCCCTGATTTTCCACCCATTTAAATGAATGGAGGGCACTGCAGATTCATCATTTTCCTGGGGAACACCTCTTTTCACCAGAACTGCGTGATTGGGGTATCATCCCGCAAGTGTTTCTTCGCTAATATCGCCAAAAGTAATTTCTGGGTTACAGATTCTGTTATATTACACACTTTTGGTTATTTTTGCCATGTTTTTTCCACTCTTTTTAGTGTTTCCTTGTGCTATTGCACTCAGCATATCATCATAGGTGGTCCCCCGAAACAAGGATGACTTGCTGCCACGCCAAAAAAGGATGAGTTCACAGTGTTCAATGAAGGACCTGAACTACATGCTCAAGGATGGAAGATGCCAGTGCGAGGATTGTTTTAATGTGTGGTGGCTGTTGCACACCAGCCACCACGCGGGCTTGACAGAGCACAAGTGAATGTGCGGCAGCAGCCTGTACAAGCCTCTCTATGCCAGATTATAACTGACTGATAGGAGGTGGGGGTGTGAATGAGAAGGGCACAAATATCCAAATTTCCTTCTCTGGCCACTCCTCTGAGCATCCTGTTGAGCCTGAGATCTTATTGTATTATGAAACATGACCACAAAACAGATTGTGTGTAGGGTGCGTGCGTGTGTGAGGTGCACGTGTGGGGTGTGCATGCCTGTGTGGGGTGCGTGCATGTGTGGGGTGCGCGTGCGAGGTGCGTGTGTGTGTTTGTGTGCCTGTGTGTGTGAGGTGCGCGTGTGTGGTGTGCGTGTATGTGTGGGGTGCGTGTGCGAGGTGCGTGTGGGGGTGTGTCTGTGTGTGAGGTGCATGTGTGTGTGAGGTACACGTGTGGGATGTGTGCGTGTGTAGGGTGCGTGTGTGGGGGGGGTGCATGTGTCCGTGGGATGCATGTGTATGTGGGGTGCGTGTTGTAATATCGAGCTCCCCTACTGGACTACTACTCCACCTAGTGGACTACTGTGGTAATGCAACTACTGATGTAAATACAATAAAAGAGTCATAGAAACATAGAAATATAGAAAATAGGTGCAGGAGTAGGCCATTCGGCCCTTCGATCCTGCACTGCCATTCAACAAGATCATGGCTGATCCCCCACCCCAGCACCTCCCCCCCATGCCCCCACCACACCCCCCCCCCACGCCCCCTTCACACCCCCCGACCCCCCCAGCCGCAAGGACCACATCCAACTCCCTCCCGAACACATCCAATGAACTGGCATCAACAACTCTCCGTAGCAGGGAACCCCACAGGCCAACAACTCCCCGAGTGAAGAAGTCTCTTCCCAATCCCAGCCCCAAACAGCCCACCCCCCATCCCAAGAGCGTGCCCCCCACCGCCCCCCCCCCCCGGCTCCGGACGCACCCAACACCGGGAACACTCCCCCCGCACCCAACCCGCGCCGTCCCGTCAGAATCCTTCCCAAATGCCGAACACCCCCGGATGTCGAGCCCCCAGCCCCGGCCACCCCGGAGCCACGCCCCCGCGACGTCAACCACACCACATCCACCAACCGCCATCTGCGCAGTCAACCCGTCCACCCCACTCTGAACACTCCCCGCACCGAGGCACAGAGCCACCAGGCCCGCCCCTCCAACACACTTCGCCCCCCCAGACCTCCGCTGCAATGTGGCCCCTCCCGTCACCCGTCCTGGGTTTCTCCACCACCCCACCTCCACCACTCTCCCCTCCATCCCCCGCCCCCGTCTCCCCTCATCTTCCCTCTGCCTCCCCGCACAGGCTCCCATCTTGGGGGCGGTAACCTTCTGGGGCCGGGAGTTTTAGCCCCCAGCGTGGAAGTCCTGCTCCTGCCGCAGAATTGGCCTTACCCCCCCTCAAGGGAAGCGGAGTGCAATTTCCCACACTCCACTTCCTTTGGGGGCAGTTACCGGGGCACGACTGGATGCTCCTGTGACAGTGGGAACTGGTGCTCTCCACACTCTGTCCTGTGACAGTGGGAACTGGTGCTCTCCACTCTCTGTCCTGTGACAGTGGAAACTGGTGCTCTCCACTCTCTGTCCTGTGACAGGTGGAACTGGTGCTCTCCACTCTCTGTCCTGTGACAGTGGGAACTGGTGCTCTCCACTCTCTGTCCTGTGACAGTGGGAACTGCTGCTCTCCACTCTCCCGTCCTGTGACAGTTTGAACTGGTGCTCTCCACTCTCTGTCCTGTGACAGTGGGAACTGGTGCTCTCCACTCTCTGTCCTGTGACAGTGCGAACTGGTGCTCTCCACTCTCTGTCCTGTGACAGTGGGAACTGGTGCTCTCCACTCTCCCGTCCTGTGACAGTTGGAACTAGTGCTCTCCGCTCTCTGTCTTGTGACAGTGCGAACTGGTGCTCTCCACTCTCCCGTCCTGTGACAGTGGGAACTGGTGCTCTCCACTCTCCCGTCCTGTGACAGTGGGAACTGGTGCTCTCCACTCTCTGTCCTGTGACAGTGGGAACTGGTGCTCGCCACTCTCTGTCCTGTGACAGTGGGAACTGGTGCTCTCCGCTCTCTGTCCTGTGACAGTGAGAACTGGTGCTCTCCACTCTCTGTCCTGTGACAGTTTGAACAGGTGCTCTCCACTCTCTGTCCTGTGACAGTTTGAGTCATATGACAAAGTCACATGGTGACAGTTTCTGTTGGAGCCATCTTGTAGAGTGTGTTTGTTAATGATGTTGTAAGAATATATCACGTTGGCGACGAGGATAGGATCACTGAAGCTGGATTGGAATGAGATTTTATGCGTGGAAATGAAATTTGCATCAAAAGATGACATCAGCAAGCCGTATCCGAAGGTGTTCCGTGAAACAGGCAGTCTGATCCAAGGCTTCAAGGCGAGTGTCAGAGTGCAGAAGGAGGTAAGACCAGTTTACTGCAAGCCACGTCGCGTACCATACGCAGCCAAAGAGAAAGTTGAGCAAGAACTCAAAAGACGAGAAACTGAGAACATAATCTCAAAGGTAGAAGAAGTGTTCTATTTTTCATACATTGATGAACTGCCAGTCACAAGAGATTGGCAGAGCAACCAAACGTGACCCAGTTATGTCAAAGGTGTATGATTACATAGCAAATGGCTGGCCAAACCAGGTATCAGAGAAAGATATTCATACTTACTTCGTTCGTAGGAACGAAATGTCAGTGGATAAAGATTAGTTATCCCAAATAAATTCAGGTCCAAATTATTAGGAGAGCTTAACGATCAGCACCTGGGAATGCGCATGACCAAGAGGTTTGCATGCAGTTATTTATGGTGGCCAGGTTTAGATCAAGGCTGGATGTTTGGATTTTGGCGTGTTCACCCGTTTCTGGGCACAATTCGCGACGAAGCAAAAAATTTAGCGCGGGATTAATGTTAGTGCCAGAGCCAGGAAATTTCGCTGAATGAAAGTTCACGAGGAGCGTTAACGTTAACTCCAGCGCTGCACCACAGACTTTGTGCATCAGAGCCAAAAGTTCTGGCGCTGAAAAAAAAATCCGCCGTTCTGCACGTGCGCAAATTTTATTTTTCTTCCCGCGCTTCTGGTCTGGTCTCCAGTTGCAAATGCTAATGCAGGGCGCAGCCGCGCGCATGCGCAGTACAACCGGGGCTGAATCAGCCATTTTACATTTGGATTTTGATCATGGAGGACGACAATTCCAGGCAGCGGGCCAGTCACGTGGCTAATGAAGCTCTAGTGGGGGCTGTGGGAAGAAGATAGCACGAGTTGTATCTTCGGTGTGGATCTAGACCACTGCCATCGATATTTCAAAGGATTTGAAGGGAAATTGCTGAGGAGGCCTCTGCCTCAGACACTGTGGTCAGGACTGGCACACAGTGCAGAAAGAAGTTTACTGATCTGACAAGGGTCGTCAGAATGAGTACAATTTTAGTTCACGCACTCCTTCATTACTTCAATTATAAATCTGACACACTATTTGTCCTCATACTGTTGGTGCCTCTCAGCACTCTGTGGGTTGCCTCCTCAAATGCATGATACATAGGCAGGCTTAGTTCGGCACCCTATTTGCCATGAATGAGCTTTACACATTATTAAGATGCCCATTTTCAGCTTTGCAGGCAAAGAAATCTCATAATCGCCGTGAGCACCTGCGGACAGGCGGTGGTCCGCCTCAGACCCTGCCACTCACTGACATTGAGGAGTGAGTGGCAGACCTCATCGGCGTCTCAGGTCAGGCAGCTGCCACTGAGGGCGCTGACCCCCGTTCGGATACTGAGGGTAAGTCCTGCACACTCCCTGGGGTAGGTTGGGGCAATGTCCTGCACACTCCCTGGGGTAGGTTGGGGCAATGTCCTACACACTCCCTGGGGTAGGTTGGGGCAATGTCCTTCACACTCCCTGGGGTAGGTTGGGGCAGTGTCCTTCACACTCCCTGGGGTAGGGTTGGAGCAATGTCCTGCACACTCCTAGGGTAGGGTTGGGGCAATGTCCTTCACACTCCCTGCAGTAGGTTGGGGCAGTGTCCTTCACACTCCCTGGGGTAGGTTGGGGCAGTGTCCTTCACACTCCCTGGGGTAGGTTGGGGCAGTGTCCTTCACACTCCCTGGGGTAGGTTGGGGCAATGTCCTGCACACTCCCTGGGGTAGGGTTGGAGCAATGTCCTGCACACTCCCTGGGGTAGGGTTGGGGCAATGTCCTACACACTCCCTGGGCTAGAGTTGGGGCAATGTCCTGCACATTCCCTGGGATAGGTTGGGGCAATGTCCTGCACACTCCCTGGGATAGGTTGGGGCAATGTCCTGCACACTCCCTGGGATAGGTTGGGGCAATGTCCTGCACACTCCCTGGGATAGGTTAGGGCAATGTCCTGCACACTCCCTGGGATAGGTTGGGGCAATGTCCTGCACACTCCCTGGGATAGGTTGGGGCAATGTCCTGCACACTCCCTGGGATAGGTTGGGGCAATGTCCTGCACACTCCCTGGGGTAGGTTGGGGCAATGTCCTGCATACTCCCTGGGATAGGTTGGGGCAATGTCCTGCACACTCCCTGGGATAGGTTGGGGCAATGTCCTGCACACTCCCTGGGATAGGGTTGGGGCAATGTCCTACACACTCCCTGGGCTAGGGTTGGGGCAATGTCCTGCACATTCCCTGGGATAGGTTGGGGCAATGTCCTTCACACTCCCTGGGGTAGGTTGGGGCAGTGTCCTTCACACTCCCTGGGATAGGTTGGGGCAATGTCCTTCACACTCCCTGGGGTAGGTTGGGGCAGTGTCCTTCACACTCCCTGGGGTAGGTTGGGGCAGTGTCCTTCACACTCCCTGGGGTAGGTTGGGGCAGTGTCCTTCACACTCCCTGAGGTAGGTTGGGGCAGTGTCCTTCACACTCCCTGGGGTAGGTTGGGGCAGTGTCCTTCACACTCCCTGGGGTAGGTTGGGGCAATGTCCTGCACACTCCCTGGGGTAGGTTGGGACAGTGTCCTTCACACTCCCTGGGGTAGGTTGGGACAGTGTCCTTCACACTCCCTGGGGTAGGTTGGGGCAATGTCCCGCAGTGTCTCTGGACTAGATATAATGGAGTAACGGAGGTCCTTCAAATGAGCCTGTGCTCTGCGACCTTCCTCATGTCACCCTGCCCCCTCCCCTGCTGCTAACCACTCGTCGTTTGCTTTCTACTTCCAGATGACCAGCCACAGGCTCAGCAACCCTCAAGGGACCACTCCACGTCAGGCCATTGTCTGGAGGAGGAAGAGGAGGATACCGATGAGCCGACTCTGCTGCAGCATACGGCACTGTTCCACCATCGACACGCAGCTCCTCTGAGGGCGACGTGACGTTCTCAGGGTTCAACAAAATAAAGGCTCCAGGGACTAGTGGCGTGCAGCAACGCAGTGCTGGGGTTGAATCCTGCATGCCATCTCCCTGGAGGATGTGTCAGCAAAGTCGGTCTGCTGACAGACAGACAGACATGGAACTGAACATTGTGTGAATGTCCAGGGAGAGCATCCAGGTCAGCTGTCAGTTCTTTGATGTCTTGGGTAAGGTTCCCACAAGCAGCGACAGTCTGAAAACGACCATTACGGAGGTAGGGTTGCAGATTATCAGTACGAGCTGTAATACCAGCGAAGCCATACTTGCCCACACGAGGCTGGTGGCCTCGATCGGTGACAGTGAAATCCCGGAGAGTGTGGCACGAGCCCTTGCAGAATATGGTGCATCACAGGCACAAGCTCTGCTTCAGCTCGGGCAGGTGATGCAGTCCGTGCCTGCCGCCATACCCTCCGCGTTCCCCAGTGTCACACCCAAACCACCTGTGACTGGCGTCGACGATGAAGAGGCTCGCCAGTCAGAAGCCGGGCCTTCCACGCCACGAGCTGTCCCAGTGTGTCCCCAGATGGTGTCCCCATTGTCTCTGCCCCAAACACAGCAGCGCTCTGGCAGCCTTGCTGCATGCCATCGTGGTGCCACTTTGTGTAGGAGCAGTGGGCAAGGGAGGGCGATAAGGGGAAGGGGGGCAAAAGACAGTGGGAAAAAATAATGGGGCAGGATATGATGTTGCTGCATTATGTTGTTGATGCTGAATGCATCGTATGTTTTATGTTATAGTATTATTATGTTACAGATTATGTTAAAGTATCACACTGGATTATATTGTTTTGTTGATAATGTTCTAAAATTATCACACTGCTGGATGCAGCTCATTTTATTTAAGTCTCACAATAAAGGTTACAAAGTTTACAATGTTACAATGTTTAATAAATTTTTTTGTTCACCTTAACCATTCATGTAAGAGGGATAATAGTCAACATGGTGGGATCGAGTGGCCAGGCAATGCTCAAACGTGCCGTTCACTCTTCAAGCAACGCTTTCAATTATGAGCTGCTGGATAAGGCTTTTGCAGCGGCGAAATCTCCACGATGCCTCCTCTGTGGTTGTGGTGGTGGTGGTGGCATGAGCTCCTCACCAGGCTCCTCTTCCTCATCTTCCTCCTCCTCCTCCTCCTCCCTCCCTTTCTCCTGAGGTGGTCCTGCAATCCCCATTGGCAATTCCTGTCCCCTCATGATGACTAAGTTGTGTAGCATGCAGCACACCACAATGAACTCAGAGACCTGTTGAGGGAAGTATTGCCTCCAGAGTGGTCCAGGCATTGGAAGCGCTGCTTGAGCACTCCAATTGTCTGTTTGACGATGTTGCGTGTGGCTGCATGGCTCTCATCATAGCGATGCTCGGCTTCTGTCTGAGGGTTCTGGAGCGGGGTCATGAGCCAGGTGGCGAGGCCGTAACCTTTGTCCCCCAGCATCCAGCTCTGGCCTTGTGGTTGACGCTGGAACATGCGTGAGACACTGCTCTCGCACAAGATGAAAGCATCATGGATGCTCGCTGGATATTGGACATTGACTGCCATGATTTGCTGAGTATGGTCGCAGACGATCTGTACGTTCAGGGAGTGGAATGCCTTTCGCTTTCGGAAAACCTCTGCATTCCGTAAAGGTGCTCGCAGGGCGATGTGTGCACAGTCAAGGGCACCCTGAACCTTGGGGAAGCCAGCAAATCGTTCAAAACCTGCAGCCCTCTCATTGTGATCTCCCTGGTCCTTGGGAAGTTTATGAAGTCCATTCTGCATGCGTACAGTGCATTAGTCACCTGGCAAATGCAGCAATACGTAGAATGCTGCGAGATGGAGCATATGTCCTCCGCTGATGCCTGAAATGAGCTGGAGGCATAGAAGGCAAGTGCCACACTCACCTTCACCTCGATGGGCAGTGCAGTCCTGTTGCCGCTGGTAGGCTGTAGGTCTGCCTGTATGAGCTGGCATATCTCTGTGACCACCTCTTTTTGGAAGTGCAGCCTTCTAAAAAACTGTGCCTCAGAGAACTGGAGGTATGAGCGATGTTCCCTGTAAACTTGTCGGGGTAAGGCCTCCTCCCCATACGTCAGCAATCTCTTTGATTACGTTGCAAATGATCAACAATAAGCCTTCTTCCATCGTGTGGCAACAGCAGCCAGGATTACTGGCTCCTGACCTAGCATGGCGCTCATCTTTTAAAATGTCATTTATAAAACAAACTAGAAACTCACATAAACTTCACAATCAAAAGTATGTAGCAACGCAGGGTTCTTCTCCCAACCGTCTTATTCACTCACAGCTGTGATTTTCTCCTCTGCTTTCAACATGGTGGCATTAGCACCAGGCGCGCCCTGGGTTCGTCTGGTTTGTCTGGGCGGGTTCTCAGGCGGACGCTAAATTGGGCGAAATGCTCGAAAGTTCCGCCAGGGTTGCTAGCACAGCGATGCACGATGATTTACATCATCCAAACGGTCAAAACAGTGTCGGGGCGGTAAGTTTTAGCTGTGCCACAAAACCATTGCCGAAGGTTCTGCCTGGGCGCAAAATTTTGTGCGCCTCGTTTCACGGCCAAAAAAATAAATCATTTTTGCGCCCCGCCGAGGCGCTAAATAGGGCGCAAATCAGCTGAAAATCCAGCCCTGAGGGTACATCGCTAGTCAGTGTACAACATGTCAATCGGTATGCAAAAAACCATCATCAGTACCATTACAGCCTTGGAAATGGCTTCCCAGGGTGTGGCAAAGGTTACATATAGATTTTGCTGTACTAGAGAACAGCAATTGTTCATTGTGAATGATAGTCATTCGAAATGGGTAAAGGTGTTTCCAATGCGGATAATAACAACAAGTAAAACAATAGACAATTTGCGAAGATTGTTTTCTTCATATGGCCTCCCAGAAGAAATTGTGTCTGATAATGGGCCACCCTTTTGTTCGGAAGAATTTGCACAGATTACGAGCAGAAACAGTGTGAAACATGCCAAGGTTCCATCGTACCACTCTGCATCAAATGGTGCAGCAGAGCGCACAGTACAAATGTTGGATCCAAATCCAAGGAAACGGCAATTGTCATTGGACTACAAATTCCCAAATGTTCTAATTACTTATCGTAATACTCCTCATACAACTACTGGTACAATACCAGCAGAGTTGTTTCTCAAATGATAGTCACGAACCAGGTTCTTGTTGTTAAAGCCAAACTTGGCACAGTCAGTAGAAGAGAGCCAATAAAGGCAAAAAGAGAATCATGATAGCGGTAGAGTAAGAGAGAGGTGTAAAATTGTATTAGAAGGTTAGAGTGAAGAACCTTCACCTTAAATGGATAAAGTGGCTACCAGAAAGAGTAGTGAAGATATGTAGCCCTCGCACATATTTGGTCAAGTTGTGTGTGTGGGGTGCATGTGTGTGTTTGGGGTGTATGCATGTGCGGAGTGCGTGGACATGGAGTACATGTGTGTGTGGAGTGCGTGTATGTGTGGGATACATGTGTATGTGGGATGTGCATCTTTGGGGTACAGTGTGTGTGTGTGGGGTGCATGTGTGAGGTGTGTGTATGCGCATGTGTGTGGGGCGCATGTGTGTGTGGGGCATGTGTGTGTGTGGGGTGCATGTGTGCGTGTGGGGTGCGTGTGGAATGTGTGTGTGTGTGGGATGCCTGTGTTTGTGGGATGCGTGTGTGCGGGGTATGTGTGTGTGTGTGTGTGGGGTGTGTGCGTGTGTGTGGGGTGCATGTGTGTGTGTGTGGGGTGCGTGTGTGTGTGTGTGTGTGGGGTATGGGGGTATGTGTGGGGTGCGTGTGTGTGGGGTGCGTGTGTGTGTGTGGGGTGCATGTGTGTGTGTGGGGTGCATGTGTTTGTGTGTGGGGTATGTGTGGGGTGCATGTGTATGTGTGGGGTACGTGTGTGTGGAGTACGTGTGTGTGGGGGGTATGTGTGTGTGAGGTACGTGTGTGTGTGGGGTATGTGTGTGTGGGGGGTGCGTGTGTGTGTGACACGCAAACGTGCCACACACACATACCCATAGACACACACGTCCTACAAATAGACCGCACACACGCAACCCACAGACATGCATCCACTCGTCTGCCTGTCGGGCATGGAATGCTCCAGAAAAAGCTGCAGCCCAGGAACAGGTCGGTTTAGTGATTATTGGGGTAGAGATCATGGAGATGATGGTGGGAGGGTTAGGGGTGATCGCGGGGGCAGGTGGAAGATTGTGGGGCATTGAGGAGGGATCAGAGGGGGGTCGGTGATGGGGGATTGGCGATCACGTGAGATCACTGGGGGATCTGTGATTGCAGGGGGTCAGTGATTGGTGGGGGAGGGGGGGTTGGCATCGTGGGAGATCACGATGTGGGCGGGTGCTTACAGGTTAGCTTCTTGGGCCTGGAGAAAACACTCCTGCTCCTCCCGACCCACAAGCAGTGCAGTAAAGGCACTTATCTGATGGATTCAGTCTTTTCCGTCTCCTTTTACCTGCCAGATCTCTCAACGTCCAAGAAACCCGGCCAACGTCGGTTAAAAATAGAAATCCTGTTAAAATGGCTGCACCTTAAACCTTAAGGGGCCGGAATTGTCCCATGCCCCGATCGGGGGCGGTAAACTTCCGGGCCGGGACTTTTATCGCCCAGCCCGCAAGCCCCGCCCCCGACGCGGAATTGGGTATCCCTCCGGCACTCTGCGTCCTTGGAGGGGCGCTCCTGGGGCGGAAGCACAACACTTAATTCAGTGCCACACTCAGGAGACCAGAGTCGCACTCCGGAGCACAGTGCGACACGGATGCTCCACATAGCACTGACGCGCTATAACGCCCCTTCCCTAAGGGCCGCTGCACACTCCGCAGGCCCTATGGTGGCCGACACTGGGCCATTGTCGGGCCGGTGGAAGAGTCAGCCGACAAAAAAAAAAAACATGGCAGGTAGCAGCACAAAAGGCTGCCCCGGCGGTGGTGACATCCACCAGCCCCATCCTTGCGGCCCACGGGGCAATTTTCCCCCGCTGGGTGCAAAGGGGTTGGCGCGGGATGGTAAGGGCTTGGGGCACTCGATGATGATGTCATCGCCAGGTGTGCGCCGGCCCGGAACAAATCGGGGGGGGCACGGTACTACCAGTACATCACCCCCCCCCCCCCAAACCTCCGGGCCAATTTCCCAGGAGACGCAATCACCCCCCTCGCCCGGGAGAAAACCTCATAGTGCCCGTTAGCGCGCCCTGGAGGTGCTAATGGGGCTATAAAAAGGGGCAATTTCGCCCCCTAAAAGTTCACCCCTTGTCCCTCCTCAATTTGAACTGGAAATGGGTGGGTTCGAAGCAGGCTTGGTTTTCTGTTTCGGATTTTTAACATTTGAATTGCCCACCCAAACGAAACCCATCCGCTTTTGGAGGCGAAAATGACTTCCATTGTTTCTAAGTGGTAAGGCTATAGAAAAAGGCAAAGAGGATCCTTGATTTGTACCAAAAGGCATGAATACAAAGCAAGGAGTTAATAGTGAGTGTGCACAAGGCTTTAGTGGCCACAGTTGGAATATTGTGTATAATTTTGGTCCTGTCAACATAGAAAGCAATGGAAAAGGTGCAGCATAGATTCACTGGGATGTTACCTGGGATGAAGGGTTACAGCTCTGGAGTGATTTGAGAAGTTAAGGCATATTTCGTTGTAGCTGAGAAGATTAAAGGGTGTTCAAAAAGAGGTTGCCAAGAATATGAAGGTTTATAATAGGATAAGTAGCGATACACTGTAGTCGATTTTGGTGTCCAGCCTACCATGATGCTGGAGCATGCTGGGATTTAAGCAACTAGCACTCCTATCTAAAATAGTTTGAGAGCCGAGTGAATGATGCAAATCAGACTCCTATAAGACCTGGCTGCACAAGCCCCGCCCAGTGCAACTCAATGTAAAATGGCTAAACCATCAGATTTTAGAGGGATCACAGGAGGTCAATTGGTTCATGCTCCAGGTAAGGAGCAATGATACTCAGGGAAGTGGCATTGTGCCTCCTGGCTCCACAAACATCTTCCCATCTGTAATGTATGCACCTGTGAGTGTGCTCACAGGTTTGTAGAGCTGTTGCCACGCCATGGCGCACCAGCTTGCCGTCTGGAGGAGGCGGGGGTCCCCGATGGAGTGCACTCTACGCAGGAGTCCTCGCACTATTTATCGGGGACTTGGCCTGGAGGGTGGTGCACGGAGCAGTCCCGTGCAATAAATTTTTAAGCCGGTTCACGGGCTCCAAGGCCGCCTGCAATATCTGCGGTCTGGAGGAGTCCGTGTATCATGTTTTTACTGAATGCGCGAGGTTGCAGCCCCTGTTCCAATACTTAAAGGGGCTGCTCCTGAAATTCTGGTTGCACTTGAGTCCCACACTCCTGATCTTTGGGCACCCTGTGCGGCGGGGAGCGGGTAGGTCCGAGGGCCTCCTCGTAGGACTGCTCCTGGGCACGGCCAAGGGTGCCATCAGCCGGTCCAGGCAGCGGGCGGTCGAGGGGGTGGTTCAGCCTGACTGCCTTCCTCTCTTCCGCACCTACATCCGGGCCAGGGTGTCCCTGGAGATGGAGCACGCGGTGTCCACCGGTACGCTCGCGGCCTTCCGCGGGAGGTGGGCTCCGGAGGGACTGGAGTGCATCATCACCCCTGGCAACCAAATTTTAATTTGATTTTATATGTTTTAAAGTTTAATTTGTTTTATTGCCGGGTTTTAGTGTCCCCCTCCCCTTCTATAGGTGGCACTTGTACAATGTATGGTTTTAGTGCCCCCAAAAAAACAAAGAAATCCCACAAAAACACACAAAAAACCCCACAGAAAAACAAAAAAGGGTCTTGATAAGTGTTTGGAGTGTTCCCCAGATCAAGGGGCACTTGAGTTAACTGTTCATTTTTTTTTCTACAAAAGAGTTGTAGAGCTGTTGCCACGCCATGGCGCACCATCTTGCCGTCTGGAGGAGGCGGGGTCCCCAATGGAGTGCCCTCTATGCGGGAGTCTTCCCTTTATTTATTGGGGACCTGGCCTGGAGGGTGTTACACAGAGCAGTCCCGTACAATAAGTTTTTAAGTCGGTTCACGGGCTCCCAGGCCGCCTGCAATTTCTGCGGTCTGGAAGAGTCCGTGTTCCATGTTTTATGGAATGTGCGAGGTTGCAGCCCCTGTTCCATTATTTGAAGGGGCTGCTCCTCAAATTTTGGTTGAACTTCAGTTCCACTCTCCTGATCTTTGGGCACCCTGTGCAGAGGGGAGTGGGTAGGTCCGAAGGCCTTGAGAATGTGAATAGAAGAGTTGTGAATGTGTCAGTTGAAGAGGGTCATGGGAAGATAGCTTTTGTGAATGTGTCAGTCGAAGAGGATCATGGGAAGATAGCTAAAAGAAAATGTCAAGCTGCGACATTTGCAATGTCGACACAAAAAGGGGGTTATTCAGAGTTGTGGTCAAACACGAGTTACGCGAAAAAGCAAAGTCAGGCATGAGTCAGACGAGGGGCTGCTATAACCAGCCGTAAAATAGGGAAATGCTATGTAAAACAAAACTGTAAACACATCCCTGGAGCCCGCCCTATTTGGAGAGTTGTTAGCCTGCAATTGGGTATGCTATGGGGGAAGTCGACCAATGATTGTATAAACTGAGTGTCACTCAAATATGTTCTGTTGTAACAATGTATAAATATTGAGCTTTTGTACTGTTACGAGACTTGTCAGGAGAGAGGTGGACAGGCTCAAATCGAGGGTGTTCCCTTTAGCTTAACAGGTCCCGGCCGGAGAATCTCTAATAAAGGTCTTATGTTGCTAAGACTAAAAGTGTTCGTGTGTCAGTGAATTCACTGAAACAGATTGAAGGGAAAAGAATCCAGTATCTATAGCCTCCTCGTAGGACTGCTCCTGGGCACGGCCAAGGGTGCCATCAGCCGGTCCAGGCAGCGGGCGGTCGAGGGGGTCGCTCAGCCCGATTGCCTGCCTCTCTTCTGCGCGTACATCCGCGCCAGGGTGTCCCTGGAGATGGAGCACGTAGTGTCCACCGGTATGCTCGCGGCCTTCCGCAAAAGGTGGGTGCCAGAGGGACTGGAGTGAATCATCACTCCCAACAACCAAATTTTAATTTGATTTAAGTTGACTGTCGAAAGTTTAATTTGTTGAATTGCCCCTTTAATCATGAGGCACTCGTAGAAACTAGAAACATAGAAAATAGGTGCAGGAGTAGGCCATTCGGCCCTTCGAGCCTGCACCACCATTCAATGAGTTCATGGCTGAACATGCAACTTCAGTACCCCATTCCTGCTTTCTCGCTATACCCCTTGATTCCCCCTAGTAGTAAGGACTACATCTAACTCCTTTTTGAATATATTTAGTGAATTGGCCTCAACAACTTTCTGTGGTAGAGAATTCCACAGGTTCACCACTCTCTGGGTGAAGAAGTTTCTCCTCATCTTGGTCCTAAATGGCTTACCCCTTATCCTTAGACTGTGACCCCTGATTCTGGACTTCCCCAACATTGGGAACATTCTTCCTGCATCTAACCTGTCTAAACCCGTCAGAATTTTAAACGTTTCTATGAGATCCCCTCTCATTCTTCTGAACTCCAGTGAATACAAGCCCAGTTGATCCAGTCTTTCTTGATATGTCAGTCCCGCCATCCTGGGAATCAGTCTGGTGAACCTTCACTGCACTCCCTCAATAGCAAGAATGTCCTTCCTCAAGTTAGGAGACCAAAACTGTACACAATACTCCAGGTGTGGCCTCATCAAGGCCCTGTACAACTGAAGTAACACCTCCCTGCCCCTGTATTCAAATTCCCTCGCTATGAAGGCCAACATGCCATTTGCTTTCTTAACCGCCTGCTGTACCTGCATGCCAACCTTCAATGACTGATATACCATGACACCCAGGTCTCGCTGCACCTTCCCTTTTCCTAATCTGTCATCATTCAGATAATAGTCTGTCTCTCCGTTTTTACAACCAAAGTGGGGATAACCTCACATTTATCTACATTCTACTTCATCTGCCATGCATTTGCCCACTCACCTAACCTATCCAAGTCACTCTGCAGCCGCTTAGCATCCTCCTCGCAACTCACACTGCCACCCAACTTAGTGTCACCCACAAATTTGGAGATACTACATTCAATCCCCTCGTCTAAATCATTAATGTACAATGTAAACAGCTGGGGCCCCAGCACAGAACCTTGCGGTACCCCACTAGTCACTGCCTGCCATTCTGAAAAGTACCCATTTACTCCTACTCTCTGCTTCCTGTCTGCCAACCAGTTCTCAATCCACATCAGCACACTACCCCCAATCCCATGTGCTTTAACTTTGCACATTAATCTCTTGTGTGGGACCTTGTCAAAAGCCTTCTGAAAGTACAAATACACCACATCAACTGGTTCTCCCTTGTACACTCCTCAAAAAATTCCAGAAGGTTTGTGAGGCATGATTTCCCTTTCACAAATCCATGCTGACTTGGACCTATCATGTCACCTCTTTCCAAATGCGCTGATATGACATCCTTAATAATTGATTCCATCATTTTACCCACTACCGATGTCAGGCTGACCGGTCTATAATTCCCTGTTTTCTCTCTCCCTCCTTTTTTAAAAAGTGGGATTACATTGGCTACCCTCCACTCCATAGGAACTGATCCAGAGTCTATAGAATGTTGGAAAATGACTGTCAATGCAGCCGCTATTTCCAAGGCCACCTCCTTAAGTACTCTGGGATGCAGTCCATCAGGCCCTGGGGATTTATCGGCCTTCAATCCCATCAATTTCCCCAACACAATTTCCCGACTAATAAGGATTTCCCTCAGTTCCTCCTTCTTACTGGACCCTCTGACCCCCTTTATATCCGGAAGGTTGTTAGTGTCCTTAGTGAATACCGAACCAAAGTACTTGTTCAATTGGCCTGCCATTTCTTTGTTCCCAGTTATGACTTCTCCTGATTTTGACTGCAGGGGACCTACATTTGTCTTTACTAATCTTTTTCTCTTTACATATCTATAGAAGCTTTTGCAGTCCATTTTAATGTTCCCTGCAAGCTTCCTCTCGTACTCTATTTTCCCTGCCTTAATCAAACCCTTTGTCCTTCTCTACTGAGTTCTAAATTTCTCCCAGTCCCCGGGTTCGCTGCTATTTCTGGCCAATTAAGTATTAGTCTTCCTTGGCTTTAATACTATCCCTGATTTCCCTTGATAGCCACAGTTGAGCCACCTTCCCTTTTTTATTTTTACGCCAGACAGGGATGTACAATTGTTGTAGTTCATCCATGCGGTCTGTAAATGTCTGCCATTGCCCATCCACTGTCAACCTCTTAAGTATCATTCGCCAATCTATCCTAGCCAATTCACGCCTCATACCTTCAAATTTACCCTTCTTAAGTTCTGGACCATGGTCTCTGAATTAACTGTTTCATTCTCCATCCCAATGCAGAATTCCACCATATTATGGTCACTCTTCCCCAAGGGACCTCGCACAACGAGATTGCTAATTAATCCTCTCTCATTACACAACACCCAGTCTAAGCTGGCCTCCCCCCTAGTTGGTTCCTCGACATATTGGTCTCGAAAGCCATCTCTTATGCACGCCAGGAAATCCTCCTCCACCGTATTGTTTCCAGTTTGGTTAGCCCAATCTATGTGCATATTAAAGTCACCCATGATAACTGCTGCACCTTTATTGCATGCACCCCTAATTTCCTGTTGGATGCCCTCCCCAACATCACTACTACTGTTTGGAGGTCTGTACACAACTCCCACTAGCATTTTCTGTCCTTTGGTATTCCATAGCTCCATCCATACCGATTCCACATCATCCAAGCTAATGTCTTGCCTTACAATTGCATTAATTTCCTCTATAACCAGCAACGCCACCCCACCTCCTTTTCCTTTCTGTCTATCCTTCCTAAATGTTGTATACCCCTGGATGTTGAGTTCCCAGCCTTGGTCACCCTGGAGCCATGTCTCCGTGATGCCAACCATATCGTATCCGTTAACTACTATCTGCACAGTTAATTTGTCCACCTTATTCCGAATACTCCCCGCATTGAGGCACAGAGCCTTCAGGCTTGCCTTTTTAACACACTTTGACCCTTTAGAATTTTGCTGCAATGTGGCCCTTTTTGTTTTTTGCCTTGGGTTTTTCTGCCCTCCACTTTTCCTCATCTCCTTTCTGTCTTTTGCTTCTGTCTCCATTTTGTTTCCCTCTGTCTCCCTGCATTGGTTCCCATTCCCCTGCCATATTAGTTTAACTCCTCCCCAACAGCACTAGCAAACACTCCTCCTAGGACATTGGTTCCGGTCCTGCCTAGGTGCAGACCGTCCGGTTTGTACTGATCCCACCTCCCCCAGAACCGGTTCCAATGCCCCAGGAATTTGAATCCCTCCCTGCTGCACCACTGCTCAAACCACGTATTTATCTGAGCTATCCTGCGATTCCTACTCTGACTAGCACGTGGCACTGGTAGCAATCCCGAGATTACTACTTTTGAGGTCCTACTTTTTAATTTAGCTCCTAGCTCCTTAAATTCGTCTCGTAGGACCTCATCCCTTTTTTTACCTATATCGTTGGTACCAATGTGCACCACGACAACTGGCTGTTCACCTTCCCTTTTCAGAATGTCCTGCACCCGCTCCGAGACATCCTTGCCCCTTGCACCAGGGAGGCAACATACCATCCTGGAGTCTCGGTTGCGGTCGCAGAAACGCCTATCTATTCCCCTTACAATTGAATCCCCTATCACTATCGCTCTCCCACTCTTTTTCCTGTTCTCCTGTGCAGCAGAGCCAGCCACGGTGCCATGAACTTGGCTGCTGCTGCCCTCCCCTGATGAGTCATCCCCCTCAACAGTACTCAAAGCGGTGTATCTGTTTTGTAGGGGGATGACCGCAGGGGACCCCTGCACTACCTTCCTTGCACTGCTCTTCCTGTTGGTCACCCATTTACTATCTGGCTGTGTACCCTTTACGGTAAGACCAACTCGCTACATGTGCTAATCACATCATTCTCAGCTTTAAAATAGTTGTAGAGCTGTTGCATTGTGAGTGGCTTCGCCGGTCACGTGATGTTCAGAAGACTCAATAAAACCCCAGTCAGTTGGGTCCAGGTCATCCATGATGAGATGTGCAGTTGTGAGCCTGGTGGATGAACTGGTAATGTGTAGCGTGATTGTTAAACCTTTGTTCATAAAACCAACTCGTTCTTAATAGCAGTGTGTTGCTATGAATTGTTAAGCAAGAACCCATGAAGCAAATACATTACATCACCCACTGCTGAGCCCTCAACAAAACTGCCCCACCCCCACCCCGCGGTCATACTGCCCTCCCCTTTAAGAAAACACTGGTGGCTCGGCTATGAAGATGATTGGGTTCCTCTGGCAGAGTTCATCAGCCGGAGGGGGGAACGTTCCACTCACCGTCTGGCCGATGAACAGGGTCACTTGAAAACTGTCTCCCCCCCTCCCCCCCCGCAATGTTCCCACAGTTGGAAGGTTCAAATTTAACATAATCTCAAAAAGAATAAAGGGGGAAGGTTAGAAACAAATGCTTTATACAGAAGGGCTAGGATTACGGAACTCTCTGCCGTAAACACTTTGAAGTAAAGTCCATAAATTCTTTTCACAAGTTGCCTGAAAAAGAAGCTTGGTCGTTGGCATGGGGAGAGAGCAGGAAAGTAAACAGGGGAGCTGGATCAGGCTTGTGGCTCGTGCGAACGACGACACCACCCGCAGACAGATTGGCCTCATTGCCTGGTTCAGTGCTGGAGCACTCTGTGATTCCAGAATAGCGATCAGGAATGGGAATCCCGTCTGATTTTCCACTCGCTGGTCCAAGGGTAGCGAGGTCACTTGCAGGGCCCCATCTGCTGCTAACTCAACACAGCTTAGGAAGGAAATCCGGAACCTGCTGGTCCATATGGTCCTTTTACAAGCTGGTTTCACCAAATGAGCCAACGGGGGAGCCTCCTCATTATTTTCTGTTGATACAGGGCATAGCGAGTTCAGAGTATGGTTCGCGCTTGTTGCTTCCATTGAGCCACCAACCAGTCAAATGTTCTTGCAAACACGTGCGTGTACATAAAAAAAGTGTTGTGCACCATGTTAGCTGCCCTGACAGCGCTGAATTAGAATTGGCTATCCTTAGCTTTACATAAACTTTAAATATGTGGCCACTCACAAGTGTACGAAAGGTAAAATGAGAATAAAGTGCCTTGTGGACTAAAATGAAAATTGAACTTCTGTATTCGTTGGAACTGTGTGCTATTTCCCGTTTTGCTCTTTGTGGAATTCTAGTGTGCATGTTTGAATGGAAATGTTAGCACCGTGAGCAGCGATTGGCACTGAATTCCCCATTCAGTTGAATGGAGGCTACTTATTTGCACAACCAGTTTACGGCCCTTGTGGGCTGAACATCTTTCAACCAAGTGAGTGGCGTGGCACTGGATGGCGTTGACTGATCGATTTGAAGTGATCGAACTCGGGATTATGTTTAAACAGACGAAAAGCAAATGACACTGGGCGCTGGAGCTCCAGACAAGCATACGCGGAGAGAAGTGGGCTGGGGGGGTGGGGCAGGGAGCAGAGTAAACATGGTGGGTGAATTGATTCAGTGTAGTTGGACCTCTGAACAGTGGGCCAGGCCGCAGTTTGTCTTAATGGACCTGCTGTGCAGACAATCCCTCCCAGTGCTGGTCCTGTTTGTTTCTTCCGAGGGCTCTATGATTAATGAAGCCCACATACATCCTCCTTCCCTCCGTCTCGGAGAAATCCACAGCTGTACAAATAGCTTCTCGTTAATCCTGCCGCCCAGCCTGGGAATAAAACTGCAGGTATCTCAGCACTGTGCCAAACAGATTGTTTAAGAAATCCTCACCAAGTCATTCAACAGTAGGCAAGCTTTGCTTATGGAAAATAGTTTATAAGCACCTTGACTCAGCCTCATATTGCATTTCGAAGGATGTTCAATATTGAGTGCAAAGTCCACGAACAGAAACAAACCATTTCGCGCACCAAGTGATTTGTTGCACTAAAAGGGAAGCGCTATTGGTGTGAGTCACACAAATGGGGAGTACCCTGGATGCTTCTTGTGTACTTTAGAAAGAAAAAAAAAGCTTTTTATCAATATTTCCATTTGCAAGGCTTTTCTCAGAAATCCCTGATGGAACCAATGGAGTTGATGCGTTGGGATAGGCCAAAGACACAACCTTGAAGTCAGTCCACTTCTTAAAGACCCTGATGTTGGCGTGTCTGGGCCACTTTTATACTGACTGCGGACCATCTTCTCTCTTTCTGTTTGTCCTGAATATTTGCTGCGTTTTTATAACAGTCAGAGAACAAAGAAAAAAAGATTAACCTTCTAATAGAGCTCCCGCTAAGGAACTAGTGCTCCCCTAGTGGACTACTGTGGTAATGCAACTGCGGATCTAAATAATAAAAGGGTCATGTGACAAAGTCATGATGGCAGGCTTTCTGTATTGGAGCCATCTTGTGTGGTGTGTTTCTTCATGATGTCGTAAGAACATATCACAAAGCTGAAATAGATAAATCCATGGAGGAGCCAGGGAATCGGGGAATTGGCTCGAAGTCAGCTGGAGTACAGCATTAGCAGGGATTATAGAGTTAGCAGAGGTTAGAGTTAACAGGCGTTTACAGGGAAATATTTAGGGGGAGAAATTTGGTCGTGTCTCTGTTGCAGCGTTAATCCAGGCGGAGAGGTACTTTTAGCGCCTTGAAATAGTTTGCATCTCCCACCCAGAAATTCATCAGAATTGGTCGAAGAGCTGACAGGGGATAAATCAGCTGTTGCACACCAGAGCTGCTGAGCGGGGGGGGGGGAGGGAGTGGGTGGAGGGTGGGGGGGGGGGGAGTGGGTGGAGGGTGGGGGGGGGGGGGAGTGGGTGGAGGGTGGGGGGGGGGAGTGGGTGGAGGGTGGGGGGGGGTGGAGTGGGTGGAGGGTGGGGGGGGGGGAGTGGGTGGAGGGTGGGGGGGGGGGAGTGGGTGGAGGGTGGGGGGGGGGGGGGAGTGGGTGGAGGGTGGGGGGGGGGGGGGAGTGGGTGGAGGGTGGGGGGGGGGAGTGGGTGGAGGGTGGGGGGGGGGGGGAGTGGGTGGAGGGTGGGGGGGGGGAGTGGGTGGAGGGTGGGGGGGGGGAGTGGGTGGAGGGTGGGGGGGGGGGGGGAGTGGGTGGAGGGTGGGGGGGGGGGAGTGGGTGGAGGGTGGGGGGGGGGGAGTGGGTGGAGGGTGGGAGGGCGGGATAACGAAAGTTTGGATGGAACATTTTGCAGGCCCATTGCACATGTGTGGAATTCCGAAGCAGATCCTGGGAAAAGCCGAGTCTTAAAGGCACAGCATAGGAATGCACCCATTAAAGTTTTCAAAATCACCTGTTTTCAACCCGCACTGTTATGTCTGTCTGCCGCTGCAAAATGGGAGGCTCACGCACCGTGCTCTGTGTGTAAACGTTGCACTGACTGTGACCTCCGAGGGAAGCGCTTCCTCACCCCTTTAAGTAGCCACCAGTTAGCGACTCTGCAAGCCCGTACCCACTGTTTTTCCAAACGTTGTTATTGGCGGGCGCTCAATGAGGTACACGCACCGAATTTACCGACCCGGGGCGCAAGTGTGTGCGTTGCACCAGGAATATGCTATGGTCGGAGCGACCGTCAGCAACCAGGCGCTCATGGTTTGCGCCCCCGGTGAGCCTCTAATGAATTTTCCGTTGGGGCGCTAAAAGCTGCGTGCCTCGTCGCTAAGCTCTAATGCTCGCATTAGCGCCCCTCTGGCCGCTAACTGAGGCATTAGACAACCGAAAATCCAGCCCTTATTATTAATGAAAGATTGTTAAATATGTTAACTGCTACAAATAGCTCGATCCAGTAGATTGGTGAACTGACACAATTAATGGCCCATAATTTGCTGTAGCAGGGCAACGACTGCCATCCATCTTTAGTTAGATGGGCCCTTTATCAGGGGAGGCTTTGAGGGTGTCCTTGTAACGTTTCCTCTGCCCACCTTTGGCTCGTTTGCCATAAAGGACTTCCGGGAAGTAGTCCCTGGGAGTCCCTGGCCAAAGACTGTCCTAAGTGGAGGAAGTGCATCCGGGAGGGCGCTGAGCACCTCGAGTCTCATCGCCGAGAGCATGCAGAAATCAAGTGCAGGCAGCGGAAGGAGCGTGCGGCAAACCTGTCCCACCCACCCTTTCCTCCAACGACTGTCTGTCCCACCTGTGACAGGGATTGTGGTTCTCGTATTGGACTGTTCAGCCACCTAAGGACTCATTTTAAGAATGGAAGCAGGTCTTCCTCGATTCCGAGGGACTGCCTATGATGAGACAGGCTCATGCCCGTCTCTCCTCGATGATATTTTGCAGCGCAAGTTGCTGAAAGTGCAAGCTGATAACGTCGCAGTGAGGGAAACCGGGCATCTGGGACCTGAGTGAGCAGGACAAGCAACTGGGCATCTCCTTAATCAGATTGAAGCATAGCGAAATAAACAGCGCAAGGACTGAGAAGGAAGTGTAAATTAGAGTGGGCAAATTCAATGTCAAATCAGGTACAGAAGGAGAAATAAAGAGAGGGAAAGAAAGATTGGATTAAGTGAAATAAAAGAGACAGATAGGAAAAGTCATTTAAAAAAAAACATTTATGTTTTACATTTTTAAAATCTGCAACAATTATAACATGAAGGAACAAAAGTTCACATTTGTAAGAGTTAATTTTCAGTGCAAGAGAGGTTCATTGGCAGCAATTAATACTTAACAATTCGTTAAAAGAATCTCCGACAGCTATTCCAGGCTTAATTGAAAATGCATGGGCCTTAAATTGTTCCAAACCAGGCTCCTTACGTCACTTCAGACCAGCTCCAACTTTCTGTGGTGAGTTTAGTTCGTATCTGCTGTCTATCTCTTCGTATAGACAGCGAGATGCCGTTTATGGGAAGCTATTGCCGGAGCGGCACATCTCGGACAAGCAACGCTTGGATTTCTGCAGTGACCCCGCACCAGCCCCTCGCCTGTAGTTGCTGCAGCATTTGTGCATAAGTAACGGTGAGTGGTATTGCCCTCATCATTATTTTAACAGGAAATTATGGGCCAATGTAATAGGCAAGGCTTAGCGGGTACTCCTCGGTATGCAAGTCACGGTGTGCACTGCTCCCGTGCATTGTTCACACACACTGTTCTGCATGCACTGCTCACACGCACTGTTCACCTGCACTGCTCACAGGCACTGCTTGGCATTCATTGCTCATGGGCACTGCTCACGTGCACTGCTCACGTGCACTGCTCACATGCACTGTTCACCTGCACTGCTCACAGGCACTGCTCGGCATGCACTGCTCATGTGCGTGGCTCACGTGCACTGTTCATGTGTTCAGTGTGCTCTGCAGTAAGATGTGTAATGCAGTCAGAAAGGCATTCACTGAAGCCGAGGCAGCATCTCAAATGATTCCGTTAACAGGAGTGTAATGTATGCAGCTAGAAATGAGTCTGAGGGTTTTCCATTTCAATTCACTGGAGTGCAGTGGCTGTACTGTCAGTGCCAATTCCACTCACTGGTATTCTCATCAGTTTCCGTGGGTCAGAGTGAAGCTGTTTACTTCTGAACACTGATGATCGTGTGCCGTTTTTAAAGCAGATACATCTTCAATTATATACAAAAACACATTTTCCATAATCTAACAATGTTGACTCCTTTCTAAGTTTACGCATCCCTATTTGCCTGCCGCATGTTATTCTTCTGAATCCAGGGCTTTCCTCCATTACTGAACCGGGGGGAACTGACAGCTTCACGGATGTGCCCGACTACACTTCTTCGCCCACCTACCAGGCTGCTTTCTTGAGTAGTGTGTGGAGGCTTCCTCTGATCTCCACAAAGGAGATGCGCAGAACTTAATCTGTACGAGTAAGAGCATAGGACGCCATGAGTGTTACACTGTGATCCATTAAACTGTTTCTTGACTCTATGGCAAATCATACACCCACCTTAGTGTAATATTTTATTATCTATGTGGGATTGCAGGAATTCTGGTAAAATGCTGTGTGCTGATTTTCACTTAAACTATCTCTTGTCATGGGATGAGACCACATATTTTCCCTTCCTGTAAAACCTCTTTTCCTGTCACATGTCATGCACAGTAAATCCCAATGCAGCTGTAACTGTGATTACCGCCAATAGTGAAAGATACAAATTCAAGTGGCAAAGCTCACCAAAGGCAGTCTGGGTGAGTGCTCCAGGCTGTAACACAATCTCAGGGCTCTGATAAATCGATAAGCCATACTCCCATTCATTAACCTGTAATATATTGTGAAGTGTATTATCCTGTAACCGACTGCAAAACCTACTGTAATATCCCCTATCTCGATTATATTGGTATTGAATGAAGTTGGCTATTATTTCCCACACACCTGTTTACTTCCAGTAGCTATTACACAATGTTGTTAAACTTCTGCTTAACAACAACAACTCGCATTTAAACAGCGCCTTTACATAGAAAAACTTTCCAAGGTGCTTCACAGGAGTGTTACAAAACAAAATTTGACACCGAGCCACATAAGGAGATATTAGGGCAGATGACCAAAAGCTTGGTCAAAAAGGTAAGTTTTAAGGAGCGTCTTCAAGGAGGAAAGAGAGGTAGAGAGGTGTGGAGGTTTAGGGAGGGGATTTCAGAGTTGAGGGCCCAGGCAGCTGAAGGCACAGCCACCAATGGTTGAGCGATTAAAATCAGGGATGCTCAAGAAGCCAGAATTAGAGCAGTACAGATATCTCAGAGGGTTGTTGGTTTGAAGGAGATTACAGAGATAGGGAGGGGCAAGGCCATGGAGGGATTTGAAAACAAGGATGAGAATTTTAAAATTGAGCCATTGCTTAACCGGGAGCCAATGTAGGTCAGCGAGCACAGGGGTGATGGCTGAATGGGACTTGTTGCGAGTTAGGACACAGCAGAGTCGGGCAGCAGAGTTTTGGACGACCTCAAGTTTATGGAGAGTAGAATGTGGGAGGCCAGCCAGGAGTGCTTTGGAATAGTCAAGTCTAGAGCCTAGGGCCGGATTTTCAGCTTTCGGGGTTTTTCAGCGAAAACGGTAGCGATACGGGAAACTTATCGTTTTCGCTGCACTACCGTTTTTAGTCCGAACTTTCAGCCTTTACGTCTGCGGTAAGGGGGGGTTGTTGCACGAGCATTCACGGCGCAAACCATGGGGCGGGGAGCGCTGCGAGAGAAACCTTGGGAGGGGGAAAAAAGGAAAAAATATTTCCAAAACCATTCCAAAAACATTCACAAGACCCTTAACTATGTAATCGCTGCAAAATAAAAAGTTAAAAAATAAAAACTTTAACACCTTTTTTTGCAGGTTTTCATACTTACCACTGCTGACAGTGCTGCACCGACAGGGTTTGACCCTGTCGCTATTCTGGGCGTGGCGTACGGGTCGGGAGAGAGTCGAAAGTCCGACGCAAACGCAATCCGAGCCGTTGCATGTTGGCGCACCTCTCCCCGGTGCTACGCCCCACTACCACCGCAAACAGTTACCCGAGGATCCCGCCCAGGCTTTGCGACCGGGTTAATGCCACGGAGGGTCAAATCGCGGTGAAAACCCAGTCGCAAACCCGCCGAAAATCTGACCCATGTTATAAACCTAGCTCATATCTACAAAGTGCTAATCTCATAGATGTTACCAGCAAATATTTGATCATCAAAGAATACAGGGCTCGAAATTACTCCTTGTGCTAAGAGTGAACACACACTTAAAGCATTTGAATGACATTACACTGTGCCTTATTTTATTGGAGGCATGAATCCATTTATTTTAAATAAATTAAAGCTTCCATTATATTAATGGACACAGGAATGGCATATGAATATGTTCTCCTGCTAATATTCGAACGATTAATTTTTAGGCCTCAATTCCCAATGTTTCAAAATACAAAGAGTGGGGGTGATTTTAAACATTTCTGGCAAGCAGAAAGTGAGCTAGGAGGCAGTTAAAATGCCGCCAATTACCACCTTGGAGCCACCAAGATCCTGCCATCCGCGATTTTAACCTGCTCCCCTAAAGCTGGCGGGGCCCTTCTATACATAGGCATGTCGGGTCCTGATGACCCCATCGGGGCCTAACTGCAATTTTAACTCCGGCCCGAGCAGGGATACTGCTGTACCTTTCCCAGCAGGCCAAGCTGCGACAGAAGAGAATCAGCCCCAGAAGAGGGCTAAAAAAAAGGTAAGTCTTTTTCTCCCCTTTGTGGAGCCAGGAGGAACAAGGGAGCACCTTTGGGCCCTACAAGGAAAGCTCAGACCTCTCTTGCCCTGGACACCTCCCCTTCCCTCAAATGTGGAAGCCCCACAATGCACCTCCAGAACCTGATCCTTCTGTCATCAGATGGCTAAGAGCCGCCCGATATTTCGTAGGCCGTCAGTCGCATCCCAAAAACTTCCGGGCTGATTGCCGGCAGGGAGTGCACTGGTAGCATGTTATTGAAGCCCGGAAATGATATACCTTTCCATAGTTTCCAACTCACCTTTCGCACACACACCTGAACCCCCCCCCAATGCCTGAGTTAAAATCAGGGCTGGTTTTGTTTGACACTCATTGAAGTTTTAAAATTTAACCTGCACTTACAAATCCATTTCAGTCCGTTTATCTTGTGCGCACATAGTATTTTATACTATGCGCACTGATGTGCATTGAGTGCATTGATCAAACTGTACAGGCTTGGGTGCCATTGTCAGACGAGGTCTGCTGTGGCTTCATGGAAAAGTTAGATTGGTCGGCACACTGGGCTGAATAATCCCTTACAGTAGAGCTGAAGGTGTTGCTGTCTACTACTGCTTTAATTCTCATTCTCATGTTCACATATCTCCCTGATATCGCCCTTCCCTTTCTCAGTAGCCTCCTTCAACCCTCCAACCCTGTGCGAACTCTGTGTCCCTCCAAGTCTGGTCCCTTGTGCATCTCTCCCTTCCTTCATCATCATCATCATCATAGGCAGTCTCTTGGAATTGAGGAAGACTTGCTTCCACTCTAAAAATGAGTCCTTAGGTGGCTGAACAGTCCGATACGAGAACCACAGTCCCTGTCCCAGGTGGGACAGATAGTCGTTGAGGGAAGGGGTGGGTGGGACTGGTTTGCCGCACGCTCCTTCTATTGCCTGCGCTTGATTTCTGCATGCTCTCGGTGACGAGACTCGAGGTGCTCAGCGCCCTCCCGGATGCACTTCCTCCACTTAGGGCAGTCTTTGGCCAGGGACTTCTAGGTGTCGGTGGGGATGTTGCAATTTATCAGGGAGGCTTTGAGGGTGTCCTTGTAGCGTTTCCTCTGCCCACCTCTGGCTCGCTTGCCGTGAAGGAGTTCTGAGTAGTGGAGCGCTTGCTTTGGGAACCTCGTATCTGGCTTCCTTTACTTCGACATTGGCGGACGTGCCTTCAACCTTGAATCCCTGCCGCAAACCTCTCCACCTCTCCAACTCTTTGTTTTAAGATGATCCTTAAAATCTACCTCGACCAAGCTTTTAGTCACCCGTCCTAATAACTTTATCTTTCTCTTGGTATCTATCGTGTATCTGATTATGCTCCTGTGAAGCGCGTCGGGATGTTTCACCAACTTTAAATGTGCTGTATCAATACAAGTTATTGTTATCAGCCTTTGCGAATGAATCCCTTGTTTTATGATGGGGGGTGGAGGTAGGGGAGAGGGGCATAGATGGGGGTGATTGCACCATTCAGTGCCCCATAAAGGGGACTCAGGTTATAGGGAGCAAAGTTTGGTATCGCCCTGTTTGGGGGTGGTAACTGAGGTGAGGCAGGACTTCCTGCGCCCGGCATTGAAGTCCCGTCCCGTCCGCTAAATTGGGGTTACCACCCCCGAGAGGAAGTGAAGCGCAATGTCGGGGCGTTCCACTTCCTCTCAGGAGCGGTACTGGGGCAGTAAGTGTGCGAATTTTCCAGTGCTACGCCACCGAGGATGTGGGGTGCCTTGGCCGCAGCCCGGCACAGAAGCGGAGTGTCGGACTGCACCATCGCGGCACGGACCCCGCGAAATAAACAATGGAGGGCCAGACCGGTAAAAGTAATAGCACCGCGTCCCGGTTCACATCCTGCCAGGTTGGCACTGGCATCATCTGCAACAGCCTCTCGGGACACTAGCCAATTTCCTCTGCAGGGCGACAACGGATCGTCTGCATGGTGATGATGTCATCATCGACGGCGCAGTGGGCCGGGACGCTACCAGTTTGCGCCTCCGCTAACTCCCGCGCAATTTCGCGGGAGGCAGTAGCGACCCCAGGCAAGATATCGTTTGCGCCCATTAGCGCCCCCCACCCCCCCCAGAGGCGCAAATGCTGCGAATTTCTCCCCTTATATTTTATGCAACATACTACAGAAAGTCTTTTTTTTAACTTCCTGCTGTCGGTATTTTTACATCACGCCATTGGGGAGATTTGGGGATAGGTTAGCTCCTGGTGTAGCTTAGAACAGCCAGTCACCAAAATGTTACTGAAGCTGAATCTAATTTGAAGTCAGAGTGAGAGACACCAAGTGTATCACAAGCATTTACAATGGGCCAGAGTTTGTTGAGGCAGTGTCTGCCATTATTTACACTTAACCCTGCAGCCTTCAGCTCAAAAATGTTTGGTAATACAGCTCCCCCTAGTGGATTACTGCTCCACCTAGTGGGCTATTGTGGTAATGCAACTACAGATGTAAATACAATAAAAGGGTCATGTGACAAAGTTTCTGTTAGAGCCATCTTGTTAGTGATGCCGTAAGAATATATCACATTTATGTCCACTAAGTTGCTTAAAGTGAGAGCTGAGATAGGGAAACAGAGTACCTGGGACCTGAGTGAACTGGCCAACCAACTGTGTCTCTCCTGAATCAGACTGAAGGATTGAGAAATATACAGTGGAAGGACTGAGCAGGAATTGTGGGAAAGCAAGATTGGATGAAGGAGAGAGAGAGACAAATAGAGACAGAAAGGAAAAGTAACACATTTAAAAATTTTTATATTTGCCATTTTTAAAATCTCCAACCATGAAAACCTAAAGGACTTAGACTCCACACTTGTAATAGTTAATTTTCGGTGCCAGAGAGGTCGATTGGGAGTGATGAACAATTATCATGTCATTAAAAGGGCACTTACGGTTGAAATGATAAGACTTAACTTTCTGTGGTGGGTTTCGATTGTATCTCCCGCGCAAATACAGCAACTTCAACATGTCAATGGTGAGCCAGCCGTTTGGGTACTGCCATTGAATTGTGCATCTGCTCCTTGCCTGAAGTTGCTGCACCATTTATGCATAAATAACGGTGAGCGCCATTAGGTGCTATTTTGACAGCAAAATTTGGCACCTGTAATAGAGCTCCCCTAGTGGACCAGTGCTGCACCTCATGGGCTACTGTAGTAATGCAACTACTGATGTAAAGAATAAAAGGGCTGTGTGGCAAAGTCACATGATGACAGGTTTTCTGTATTGGAGCCGTCTTGTGTAGTGTGTTTGTTAGTGATGTAGTAAGGACATATCACAGCACCATGTGTTGGGTTAGTTTTCAATTAAAACTTGAGAAGTTCCAGGGTCAGAGGTGATCAAAGATGTGACAGTATCACTGTATTTATCAATTTATCAACCTGAAGTGCCTCGCAAAATTTTAAAGAGAGCAGCAGATGACAGTGTCCCTTTAAATGCTTAGTCTTTGTACATTAGGCCGTTGTTCTGGAAGATTTCAGAGATTCAACACATGTGATATAGACAAAAGAGTAGTGCATGCTTTTGTTGACATCAGTTCTGAGGATTTACAAGAAAATGATTTACTGAGAACTGCCTTGTACAGCATGAATTCTCCTCTATTTTGAGCTGTTTTGGGGGATGCTTTTGAAGTTTGGTCTGCCTCTGGCCTGTTGGCAAAGACTTCCATCCTCGTGGAAATTGCTCAACAAAGAAAGCACCCACTTGCAGCAGTCCAATTCCTTATAGCTGCAGATACTACAGTTCCAGGATTTTTAAAACCAACTCCTGAGCATTTTCCCACAGTCTCAGCCCTGACATTTTTAATGCCGCTCTCTGAGGGATGTTCCAATTCTACATTATTTTCCTTAACAAACAAAGCCAATTTTAAATTTACTCAGGGAATACTAGTTTTTAATATAACCTTTTCTGTTACAGTTTCCTGTTACAGTAAAACCCCATTATTACAAATGCGTTGGGACCAGCAAAATTATTCCTCACATCAGGCACTCAACTTATGGGACTTTAAGCTCCTCTACTGACTAATTTCTATTGAAACCAGGGGAAAAAAAGAATTGGGTGTTAGTAATAATAACAGGGTTTGTAATTGATAGGGTTTACTGTGTTTTCCTTATATGAATAGCATGTTCCTATATCAGCATCTTTTAGTCAGGAATGCTTCACAATAACTGAGAAAAGTTGTGTGTGACTGAGGATTATGGGTAGTTTGTGACAGAGGATTATGGGTAGTTTGTGACAGAGGATTATGGGTAGTGTATAATATAGAATTATGGGTAGTTTGTGACAGAGAACTATGGGTAGTGTATAATACAGAATTATGGGTTGTTTGTGACAGAGGATTATGGGTAGTGTATAATACAGAGTTAGGGGTAGTTTGTGACAGAGAACTATGGGTAGTGTATAATACAGAATTATGGGTAGTTTGTGACAGAGGATTATGGGTAGTGTATAATACAGAATTATGGGTAGTTTGTGACAGAGAACTATGGGTAGTGTATAATACAGAATTATGGGTAGTTTGTGACAGAGAACTATGGGTAGTGTATAATACAGAATTATGGGTAGTTTGTGACAGAGAACTATGGGTAGTGCATTACATAGAATTAAAGTAGTTTGTGGCAGAAGATTATGAGTAGCGAATAACAGAATTATGGGTAGTTTGTGACAGAGGACTATGGGTAGTGTGAAAGACACGGTTGTAGGTACATCGCTCCCCCCCTGCCTGATTGGCACTGTTCAATGGCGGCTGGGCTGAGAGGGGTAGCTAAACATATGGAGGAATATTGGTAAAAGCTTGCAAATAAATCTTTCATAGCAAGGAGTACTGGAACTTGAACATTTCACTCTCTGATCTGCACTTACACTGTGGTTCTTGTACAAATCCCAGACAGAACAAAAAAAAGATCGAAGGGGGTTATTTACATTTTAGTGAAGCATAGGCTTAGGGTTGATTGGATCGAGGTTGAAGGGTCTAAATTGTGTTTGTGTAGACAGTTTATTTCAACTGAATGGGTTAGGGAGGACCAGAGGACACAATCTCAAGTTATATAAGGTCAGATCTAGGTTAAATGTCAGGAAGTGGTTCTTTTCCTGGAGAATGGTGGACCTGTGGAGCTGATGTGGTGAACATTGATTCGCTGAGTTCCCTCAAGTGAAAGCAGGACTTGTTTGTGGCTGTGGCGGCGATCATCTCATACAAGAGGTAGGACCTGAACGTTTATCAGGACCAAAGTGGTCTTCTAGATTCGTTTTGATTACCTAAGTGGATTGGAGAGTAATTTTCTAGATTTTTCCTCCCTAATTGTCCTGGGTTTTTAATCTGGTTATCTACCTCTCACAGGAGATTACATGGCTTCCAGGGTAGTGAGTGCATGTATTGTGTGGGACAGGCTGGATAGACCAGCACGTCTTTGCTTGCCATCATTTTCCGTATGCTCTAACCCGCCTAGCGGGGAACTGACGGGATTAGATTGGCCGACCGTTTTACACCCTGCCCAATTTTACTTTCCACCGAAGGTTAGGTTTTGTTCGTGTCAGCTGTGGCTCAGTGTGCAGCACACTTGCCTCTGAGTCAGAAGGTTGTGGGTTTGAGTCCCACTCCAGGGACTTGAGCACAAAAATCTAGTCTCACACTGCAGTGCAGTACTGAGGGAGTGCTGCATTGTTGGAGGTGCTGCCTTTCGGATGAGATGTTAAACCGAGTCTGCTCTCTCAGGTGGACGTAAAAGACCCATGACATTATTTCGAAGAAGAGCAGGGGAGTTATCCCCAGTGTCCTGGTTAATATTTATGCCTCAATCAACATACCAAAATAGTTTTTCTGGTCATTATCATATTGCTGTTTGTGGGAGCTTGCCGTGCACAAAGTGGCTGCCACGTTTACCACATTACAACAATAACTACACTCCAAAAGTACTTCATTGGTTGTAAAGTACTTTGAGATGTTCGGTGGTTGTGAAAGGTGCTATATAAAATGTAAGTCTTTCTTTCTTCTTTACGATTACTCCCAAAATGAGGAAAGTACAGACACTTCAAAACAGGCCGGATGATATGCAGGCAGATCTGACTTTTTACAGTGTGGTTATCATTGCTCCCTGCTCGTGAAAGCCAGTCTCTGAACGAAGTCAATGTCGACAAATGTAAGAAAAGGCAGACCAGGAATAGACAAACTGTTTCAAGTCTTGCAAATTGTGAAGGCTTGACAGCTCCGTGCTGGAAAAATATTTTGAAAGTTACTCACTGTTTGGCAAGTGAGCTGTTCACCTGAATTAACTTATCATTGCCAAAAATCTGTTACTTGAAATTTAAATGGAGGAAATTAATCCTCAAACAGAATAAAAGTGCACCTTTGGTTTCAACCGCGAATTACACGCTGGGGAGGGAAGATCAGCAGCAGACCACAAAGGATCTGCAGTGGGCAGTAAAGGATTACAAGAAATGTAGGCCTAGATCAATAATCAGGGCCTGAAAATCCATGTGTCCTGCTCTATGTTAACTGTGGAGGAGTGGGAGTTACATCTACTGGACTCTGAGCTCCACTGATGCCGTCCCCAAGGTGGGGACTTTTAATAAGGTGGGCGGAAAGATAACCGTGCAGGAGACGGATTGCAGCTAGGATGCTAAACCTACATAAAACACTAGTTTGGCCCCAGCTGGAGTATTGTGTCCAATTCTGGGCACCAGACTTTAGGAAGGATGTGAAGTCTTTGGAGAGGATGCAGAAGAGATTTACGAGAATGGTGACAGGGATGAAGGATTACAGTTGTGTGGATAGACTAGAAACGCTGGGGTGGTTCTCCTTCGAGCGGAGAAGGCTAAGAGGAGATTTGATAGAGGTGTTCAAAATCATGAGGGGTTTAGATAGAGTAAATACAGAGAAACTGTTTCCAATGACTGAAGGTCGATAACCAGAGGTCACAGATTTAAGGTGATTGGCAAAAGAACCAGAGGCGACATGAGGAAAACCTTTTTTATGCAACGTGCGGTTACAATTTGGAATACACTGCCTGATAGGATAGCGGATACAGATTCAATAGTGGCCTTCAAAAGGGAATTGGATAAATGCTTCAAGGAGAAAAAATTGCAAGGATATGGGGAGAGAGCGGGGGAGTGGAGATAATTGGATTGCTCTTTGAAACAGCCAGCACACACTTGATGGCCTCCTTCTGTGCTGTACTATTATATGATTCTATGATGCAGCTAGAGTTGCCCAGAAAATGCCCAAAGCCCCCATTTAATACAGGCCCTTTAAGAAAAAAGGCCCATGTACAGTCGACACCTCAAGTAGCTGGAAAAATACCACCAATGATGTCTCTGCAAGATCCTACAAATCCCCTGGGAGGACAGATGCACCAACGTTAGCGTCCTCGACCAGGCCAACATCACCAGCATTGAAGCACTGACCACATTTGATCAGCTCCGCTGGGCAGGCCACACAGTTCGCATGCCAAACACGAGACTCCCAAAGTAAGCACTCTAGTCATAACTCCTTCACGGCAAACGAGCCAAAGGTGGGCAGCGGAAACATTACAATGACACCCTCAAAGCCTCTCTGATAAAGTGCAACATCCCCACTGATACCTGAGAGTCCCTGGCCAAAGACCGCCCTAAGTGAAGGAAGTGCATCCGGGAGGGCGCTGAGCACCTCGAGTCTCGTCGTCGAGAGCATGCAGAAATCCAGCACAGGCAGTGGAAAGAGCGTGCGGCAAACTAGTCCCACCTCCCCCCTTCCCTCAACGACTATCTGTCCCACCTGTGATTCTCGTATTGGACTGTTCAGCCACCGAAGAACTCATGTTAAGAGTGGAAGCAAGTCTTCCTCGATTGGGACTACTATGATGATAATTTATGTAGTGCCTTCTACAACTACCAGACGTCTCAAAGCACTTTACAGTCAATGAAGTACTTCTGGGTGAGTCAGTGTTGTAAAGTAGAAAACACAGCAGCCAATTTGCGCACAGCAAGCTCCCACAAACAGCAATGACCAGATAATCTGTGCATTTTTTGTTATGTCGATTGAGGGATAAATATTGACCAGGACACCAGGGATAACTCCCCTGCTCTTTTTTGAAATAGTGGCATGGGATCTTTTATGTCCACCTGAGAGAGCAGACAGGCCCTCAGTTTAACATCTCATCCGAAAGGCGGTACTTCCGACAGTGCAACAATCCTTCAGCACTGCATTGGAGTGTCAGCCTAAATTTCTTTTGTGCTCAAGTCCCTGGAGTGGGACTTGAACCCACAACCTTCTGACTCAGAGGCAGGAGTGCTACCCACTGAGCCACAGCTGACATGAGAATGACTGGCTGCCATAAGTAAAACAGAAAGCGGAGATGCCAGGGATTCCAGCATCCTGCCAGTCCTGACATCATCCAGAAAGGGACAGAAGCATGAGGTGCCTGCCCCTCTGCCTGAGGAATTGGCGCCACTGGCCAAACTGGTCTGAGACCTGGTGTAACCGGGTCCCATCCCAAAGGCTACCCTCGCCTGCCCCAATAACACCCCGGATCTGCCAAAGAAATTGTGGATTTTGGGGGCTAAATGTTAAGTGTATAACAATATCGCAAATGTTACTGCCAGATTGTAAGAATTAGGAAAACTCAAAAATCCGGAGAAACATAGACAATAGGGGCAGGAGTAGGCCATTCGGCCCTTCTAGCCTGCACTGCCATTCAATGAGTTCATGGCTGAACATGCAACTTCAGTACCCCATTCCTGCTTTCTCGCCATACCCTTGATCCCCCCAGTAGTAAGGACTTCATCTAACTCCTTTTTGAGTAAGGACTTCATCTAACTCCTTTTTGAGTAAGGACTTCATCTAACTCCTTTTTGAGGGTAGGTTGGGGTACTGTATGTTCCTGTGAGCATGCTCACAGGTTGGTTGAGCTGTTGAATTGTGAGTGGCTTAGCCAGTCACGTGATGTTCACAAGACTCAATAAAACCCCAGCCAGTTGGGTTCAAGGCATCCACGATGAGGCAGGTGGTTGTGAGCCTGGTGGATGAATTGGTAATGTGTAGTGTGATTATTAAACCTTTGCTAATAAACCAACTAGTTCTTAATAGCAATGTGTTGCTCGGAATTCTTAAGCAAGGAACCCATGAAGTAAATACATTACAGGCGGAATGTTAAAATGGTGGGGGGGGGGTGGTGGTGGGTGGGGGTGGTGGTGGGTGGGGGGGGTGGTTGGGGGGGGGGTGGTGGTGGGTGGGGGGGGTGGTTGGGGGGGGGGTGGTGGTGGGTGGGGGGGGTGGTGGTGGGTGGGGGGGGTGGTTGGGGGGGTGGTGGGGGGTGGGGGGGGGTGGGGTGGCGGGGTGGGGGGGGGGTGGGGTGGGGTGGGGGTGGGGGGGGGTGGTGGGGGGGGGGTGGTGGGTGGGGGGGGGGTGGTGGGGGTGGGGGGGGGTGGTGGTGGTGGTGGGGGGGGTGTGGGGGGGGGTGGTGGTGGGTGGTGGTGGGTGTGGGGGGGGTGGTGGGGGGGGGTGTGGGGGGGTGGTGGGGGGGGGTGTGGGGGGGGTGGTGGAGGGTGTGGGGGTGGTGGGGGGGGGTGTGGGGGTGGGGGGGGGTGGTGGGGGTGTGGTGGGGGGGGTGGGGTGGTGGGGGTGTGGTGGGGGGGGGGGGTGGTGGGTGGGGTTGTGAGGCTGATGGTGACTACAGAGATAGGGAAGGGCAAGGCCATGAAGGGATTTGTAAACAAGGATGAGGATTTTGAAATCGAGGCGTTGCTTAACCGGGAGCCAATGTAGGTCAGCGAGCACAGGGGTGACGGGTGAGCGGGACTTTGTGCGAGTTAGGACACGGGTAGCGAGTTTCGGATGACCTCAAGTTTACATAGAGTAGAATGTGGGAGGCCAGCCAGGAGTGCGTTGGAATAGTCAAGTCTATAGGTAACAAAGGCATGGATGAGGGTTTCAGCAGCAGATGAGCTGAGGCATTTTTTTTATTTTTCTTTGTTATTTATAAAACGACGGTTGCTTGCAATGTGGTATTCTGAAGGTGTGACTTTGTTAACTTTCAAAAGGGAACTGGATAAATAGTTGAAGGGGAGAAACTTGCAGGGCTTTGGGGAAAGTACAGGGGAGTGGGATTAATTGGATAGCTCTTTCAAAGAGCCGGCACAGCCACGATGGGCTGAATGGCCTCCTTGTGGGCTGAAAGAAGCTATGCATCTATGATTAGTGGGATTGCAGAACTAGTAGCCGATCACAAAGCACTGGTAACAACAATCCTTTATCGCTTAAGCACATGGCATGTAATTCACTGGCATAACATGCCAGAAAGTTCTTTGATCCAGTTGTGGGATCATCAAAAATCGAGGTAATACCTGCTTACCCAGGAGGCATGCATGTGCTGTTGTAAAAGGGATGGATGCAAGTGTTTAGAGCTTTCACTAAAACTGATTATCTGGTCATTATCACATTGCTGTTTGTGGGAGCTTGCTGTGTGCTGTGTTTTCCACGTTTACAACAGTGACTACACTCCATAAAGTACTTAATTGGCTGCAAAGCGCTTTGGGACGTCCCGAGATAGTGAAAGGCGCCATCTAAATGCAAGTCTTTCTTTCTTTTTCTTGATGAATAAGGAATTTCTTTATCTACACAGCTTCACTCACTTCACAAAGTCATTTCTTTTTAATTTTAATAGTGATTTCAGCACAACAGGTAGAACATGAGGTTTTCTCTTCAGGAAAGCTGCACCATAGTGAAAAAAATACAACACTCATTACAAATCCCAGCTTTATTCCGTTCTGTATTCTACCAAGAATGTACATTTATTAACAGTAGAAAACGTATGCAGCTTTGTGGATAATATGGGAATTCCATGAGTCTATAGCAGGAATATCAAGAAAGCAATGAAGATGTGTGTTTACATAATGCACTAATTGATTTTCCTACATTACCACAGTGACTACACTTCAAAAGTTCTTCACTAGCTGTAAAACGCTTTGGAACATCCCGAGGTTGTGAAAGGCGCTATATAAATGCAAGCCCTTTCTTTCCTTTTTACTGTTCCTAGAAGCCTGACAGTCTTGGTCTAAATGCCTTCAGCTTGTTTCTTTTGTTTTCCATCCAGGTTTCACTTTTCTTTTTTCTTCCATTTTTATGTTCCTCAATATTTGTTCCCTGCCCTGTTTGTAACTCCCATCTTTTTGTTGGCCTGAAATAATAAGCACAACCTGAATGTCAATGAAGTTAAAATCTCATGCAGCGGTGGAGAGCTCAGTCCAGACATTGTTTACTGTAGCTTCACTGTGAAGCAAGTTTTATCACATACAAACCCGAGGAACTGTGCATAATTAAAAACAGCTACAACACTTTCAACCTTTAAAAACCCAAGTGTGCCACCGCCCAGCCATGACTTGATTTATCTTGATAAACGCATTTTAAAAGAAAGAAAAGAAGACATGCATTTATATAGCGCCTTTCACGACCTCAGACCACCCCAAAATGCTTTACAGCCGAAGAAGTACTTTTTAGGTGTAGTCATGTTGTAATGTAGAACACTTGGCAGCCAATTTGCAAACTACAAGCTCCCACAATCAGTAATTTGATAACCAGATAATCTGTTTTATTTTGGTCATGTTGGTTGAGGGCTAAATATTGGCCAGGACACTGGGGATAACGCCCCTGCTCTGATTCGAAATAGTGCCATGGGATCTTTTATGGCCACCTGAGAGAGCAGGCGGGGCCTCATTTTAAAGTCTCACCTGAAAGACGGCACCTCTGGCAGTGCAGCACTCCCTCAGCACTGCACTGGAGCATCAGCCTAGATTTTGGTGCTCAAGTCTCTGGAGTGGGAATGTTCTCTTTGTTCATTTCCATTTTGGTGTTATCCAGCGCTGTGAGCCTTGGCTTTTCAACGAGGTTAGAAAAGAACTCCATGTCTATGGCTTTATTTATCTGCAATTTTCCCCAATAGTCATTAAGCCAATTTTGAAGGGATCTCCAGTCCAGTGTTAATCCCCATTGAATAGGCCACTAGTGCTTCCCACCGATATATTGCACAGCTTTCCCTCAGATCTAGTTTATCATTAAAATTTATTGAACAGAAGAAAATAAGGCCTACTGTTGCTGAGGTTTGCACTGAAATAATTTGGAGCAGGAGGGTGAAGATGGAAAGATTTTATGCAATGCACCTAGGTCCTGCAGCCTACTGTGAAGCTGATTAAAGAGAAGTTGCTGATTGCTGTGAAACGTCTGAAAAAAAAGTGTAGACTGATATTTCTGAGCGCTCCCTCCCCCGCAACACCTTTTACACCGTACAATGGAATTTGGGTAAAATAACTAGGAGCAGGCCCGACAGAGTTTGATGGACGACCTACAACATAGTCTGATGGAAGAAACACAAGTGAATTTGCAAACTCAGTCTCGTTGGCTTTTTATTTCTGGCTGAGCTTCCGTCCTTTTCAATTTCTTTCTCATAATGCATACTGAGAATTCAAAACACGTATGTGTAATTTAAAAGCAGTTAGAATTGTGCACGGGATAATCCAGATGTTCTTTCGGTGTATATTCATAGCTAGATCAATGTGTTAGTGTTAAGAGTGCTATTGGTGAGAGGAAAGCATATGAACGCACCTCTTAAATAATCGTTTTCCAGATAAACTCTTCATCTACTTTTTCTCTTTAGTGCTTATTGCTCATCTCATCTAATGGCTCTTGTCTGCGCAACTGTCCGCTCACTCACGCACAAATGCAAGGCTGCATTCGTATTTATACTCGCATGCGAGACTGGTTCGCTTATGCATGCGCAAATGTGAAACTGGTGCACTTATTCATGCCTCAACGCTCGACCGATTTGCCCACTCGTACCAAAACACGAGGTGAGTCCACTTGGTCAAGCATGAACGGGAGACCAGCCTGCTCACTCGTGCATGAATACGAGATGTGTCCACTCACTCATAGTTCCACGTGTGTAAGTGTCAATCTTTATTCAAATAGCAGCTGATGAAAATGCACTCTGGGTTTCATTTCTCAAAATTGGCCGCCCGAAGTTGGATTGTCCAGTTCAAAACCAGACTGATATAGGAGGGAGTGTCACCCTAATTCTTATACCGACATCACTTATGAGCTATGACCCGCTTTTAGAAAGATCCTGCAAATTCCACTCCCTGTCCTACTTTCCCCCATGACAACAGTGACTACACTCCAAATGTACGTCATTGGCTGTAAAGCGCTTTGAGATGTCTGGCGGTCGTGAAAGGTGCTATATAAATCCAAGTCTTTATTTCTTTTTGTCAAGTATCCTCAATTTACCGCAGTTGCGGATGACCATATATTACTCTTTAAAAATATCTTTCAAACTGGTTTTAAAAATTGATGTTTTATTAAAAAGAATGACTATATGGCCCCAAGTTTCGTGTCGCGGCGAAAACAGCGCACCTCTGAGCTGGGCGCCTGTTTTTCGCGCCGAAAACTGCGCCTAAAAATAAATCCGATATTCTCGAGCTCCTTGGAGCTCGATGTCTGCTTGGCGCAGCGCGCTCTTCGCAGCAGGGGGCGGAGCCTAACAGTCGCGCCGATTTTCTAAGCAGCAGGGGGCGGGTACAATTTAAATTAGCCTTCGTGGTGCCGGCAACCCTGCGCGTGCGCGTTGGAGCGTGCGCGCACGCGCGGTCTCACACAAGCATTGGCACTCGGCCATTTTTTAAAATACTGCAGAAAAAGTGAATATTTGTTTCTTGGACCCCTGCAAAGGCTTGTAATTTCATTTTTTTTTTATATTTCTGTGTGTGAGGGAGTGCTTTTAGCAGCACTGCTGAATAAATCACCTGCTGAAATCAGTGAGTTCAGCTTTTCACTGCTAAACTTGCAGAACCGGTGCTGCATTGGTGCATGCAAATTAAGGACTGTGTGTTTGGAGAAATAAGAGTGCCAATTCAACTTTGCAATAATGCGTGGTGTTGACAATGCAGCACCCATTCTGCAAATTTAAATATAAAACTGTCGATGTGGCTGCCTCTCCCTGTCCAAATGGCCTCAGTCCCCCTCACAGCTCGAAGGCTGCTGCTGTATCTTCGGCTGCCGGCCAGCCACTGACGCCGCTGATATCCTATGGCCGAATGGCCTCACGTCCGTCCGCTGCTGATTCTTTGGCTGCCGGCCAGCCACTGACGCCGCCCCTAAAGCGTGGCCGAATGGCCTCAAGAACCTTAATGAGCTGCGTGTGTCCTGCGTTGATTCTTCGGCTGCCGGCCAGCCACTGACGCCGCTGATATCTCATGGCCGAATGGCCTCACATCGGTTCGCTGATTCTTCGGCTGCCGGCCAGCCACTGACGCCGCTGATATCTCATGGCCGAGTGGCCTCGGGTCCGTCCGGTGCTGCTTTTTCGTGGTCAGCCACGAAGAGAATGAAGGCCTGCCTCAAGCACTGCAGCTCAGCTCGAAGCTTGCTGCCGCTGCCATCGAGACACTGACACCACACCACTGCCTGAAAGGCCTGCCTGAAGCACTTTCACACAGGTAGGAACATGGTTTATTTAATCTTTTCTTTGCTTATAAATTTTTATTCAGGTTGGATTTATTTGTATAATATTTGTATAGGTCTAACTAAGGATTGATTGTAGAATTTAATGACTTCCCTTCCCTCCCCCCCCCCCCACCATTCCCTACGCCTAATTTGTAACCTGCGCCTGATTTTCTAAAGTGTAGATAAGGTTTTTTCGAGCGTACAAAAATCTTCACTTACTCCATTCTAAGTTAGTTTGGAGTAAGTTTTCACTCACAAAACTTTGAAATCAGGCGTAAGAGGCCGGACACGCCCCCTTTTGAAAAAAACATTCTGTTCCAAAGTGAAACTGTTCTACCTGACTGGAACTGGAGCAAACTAAATGTGGAGAATTCCGATTTCTAAGATACTCCGTTCTACACCAGTTGCTCCTAAAAATCAGGAGCAAATCATGTGGAAACTTGGGGCCTATAACTCTAAATGTAATGTTAGTGGCTGGTATAGATTTAAATGCCAAGGCCTTCAAAAGTGAAAGCTAATCACTGAAGCCAGTGATTCTGTCAACAGTATTGCCCAAGCCAAGTTATTTCCAACCCATCCTCTCTCCAAAAACAATCCCACTGTCGTCAGCTGATCAGACATCTCTCAGATTTATTATTTCCACCAAAAAGTAATAGCCCGTGTCAGTGGAGCTAATTTCCTTCCGTTCTTTCGCCACTGCAAGTAGATTTAATGTACCATTTATGGCCAAATGCTGCTGTTCATATTCCAATGTAGAACATTCTATCAACGAAGGAGAAAGGATTTCTGATTTCCTTCCAGGCATATTTCCAAAATTTCAGAAACCGTTTTAAAGTGGAGTTATGACAAAACCTTGACTACATCAGATCTGACATCTGCTTTATATTAACCAGGGGTACGATATCCAGCTGCTGAAACAAATCGAAGCGATGGACTAGTAAAAGAAACTCTAAACTAATATTTTGAGATAGAGTCGTAACGAATGGGGTGTTAAAATCGGAGACTTCAGCAGATCTTCACGTTCCACGCCAGCAGATCAAGTCTTGACCTGCTGTACTCGTCTTGTCTTCTGAAAGTGAATCGTGCCGTACCACCAACAACGTCAGTTATTAACAGTTCGATAGGAAATGGCAAAAGTGTTGCAATACCCAGAACAATGTTAAAGTGTGGAAAAAGACTACGCAAAAAACCCACTGAATTGTTAAAATACAGTGATACTAAAAAGTAAAGTTAGAATTATTGGAAATCTAAAATAAAATCAAAAAATGTTGCCAATGCACAACTGGTCAGAGAAAGGATCAGTTAATGCTTAAGGTTCGACCCAGACAGAACAGTTTGAAAATGTATGTAAATTGTTTTTGCTGGAATATAGCACATTGATCACACAATATGTGTCGGCCTGAGTTCAAAAACATAGTCGAGGGCACAGCTTGAAGTTTAGAATTCTAAATAAAATGTTACTGGCTGGTACAGATTTAAATGTCAACAACCCGTAAGAAGGTGACATAGCTTTTTAAAAAACAAATGAATTCACCAATCTTTAAAAGATACTATTTAGCACTTAAATTAAAATATTTTTGCGGTTCCTGATTCCCTGCTGCCCTCCAAAATCAAATAGGTCTGTTTGATTTGGCAATTAATCACTGGTTTGTTAGAAGTGCTGTATGAAGTAAAGCATGGCTCATATCCTGAGTGATGTATTGGTGAGCATGTCCCTCAGATCCTGGGTGATCTAGGAGTGTGCAAGATAAAAGTTCACGGGGTTGGGGGTAATATATTAGCATGGATAGAGGATTGGCTAACTAACAGAAAACAGAGAGTCAGGATAAATGGTTCATTCTCTGGTTGGCAATCAGTAACTAGTGGAGTGCTGCAGGGATCAGTGCTAGGACCCCAATTATTTACAATCTACATAAACGACTTGGGAGAAGTGTAACGTAGCCAAGTTTGCTGACGATACAAAGATGGGAGGAAAAGCAATGTGTGAGGAGGACACAAAAAATCTGTAAAAGGACATAGACAGGCTAAGTGAGTGGGCAAAATTTGGCAGATGGAGTATAATGTTGGAAAGTGTGAGGTCATGCACTTTGGCAGAAAAAAAGTCAAAGAGCAAGTTATTATTTAAATGGAGAAAGATTGCAAAGTGCTGCAGTACAGCGGGACCTGGGGGTACTTGTGCATGAAACACAAAAGGATAGTATACTGGTACAGCACGTGATCAGGAAGGCCAATGGTATCCTGGCCTTTATTGCAAAGGGGATGGAGTATAAAAGCAGGGCAGTCTTGCTACAGCTATAAAAGGTATTGATGAGGCCACACCCGGAATACTGTGTGCAATTTTGGTTTCCATATTTACAAAAGGATATACTTGCTTTGGAGGCAGTTCAGAGAAGGTTCACTAGGTTGATTCCGGGGATGAGGGGGTTGACTTATGAGGAAAGGTTGAATAGGTTGGGCTTCTGCTCATTGGAATTCAGAAGAATGAGAGGTGATCTTATCGAAACGTATCAGATTATGAGGGGGCTTGACAAGGTGGATGCAGAGAGGATGTTTCCACTGATGGGGGAGACTAGGACTAGAGGGCATGATCTTAGGATAAGGGGCCGCCCATTTAAACAGAGATGAGGAGAAATTTCTTCTCTCAGAGGGTTGTAAATTCTTGGAATTTGCTGCCTCAGAGAGCCGTGGAAGCTGGGACATTGAATAAATTTAAGACAGAAATAGACAGTTTCTTAATCGATAAGGGGATAAGGGGTTGTGGGGAGCGGGCGGGGAAGTGGAGCTGAGTCCATGATCAGATCAGCCATGATCTTATTGAATGGCGAAGCAGGCTCGAGGGGCCGTATGGCCTACTCCTGTTCCTATTTCTTATGTTCTTATGTCCCTCAGATCCTGGGTGATCTGGTGGTGAGCATATCCATCAGATCCTGGGTGATCTAGTGGTGAGCATGTACCTCAGATATTGAGTGATCTTGTGGTGAACATGCCTCAGATCCTGGGTGATCTAGTCGTGAACATGCCTCAGATCCTGGGTGATCTAGTGGTGAGCATGTCCCTCAGATTTTGGGTGATCTAGTGGTGAGCATCTCTCATATCTTGGGTGATGTAGTCATGACCATGTCTGAGATATTTGTTGATTTGGTGATGTATGCTTCCTTGGAATGGGGGCAGATATCTTCATCTTTCCTGTCTTCAGTTGTTGTGATCGGGATTTGGCTTTAAGTCTGCACATAAAAAATTCCAAAAGTGCTTCAGCACGAACACAAGTTGCTCAACAAGCCAGGGAAAGGGAAGCCAGGGTCTCGGATGCAGTACTCCAGTTTTGTGCAGTGAGCCAACACTGGAAGAAGAGTCCTCTACCTATGGGGGCCAGGAGGCCCTCCAGAAAGAAGGATGTGGGACCAGATTGCCGAGTCAGTCACTGCCAGCAGTGTTGCCCCCAGTACTTGGCTCCAGTGCCCAAAGAAGTTTCATGACCCGAGACCAGTGGTCAAGGTCAGTGAATGCATCTTCAAAGCCCATCTCCTAACAACTGCACCACTAGCCTCCTCACACATTGCTCAATGCACAGCCAGCTCTCCCGCCCCATCATTCGCCTGCCAACAATCTCTACCAAATATGAGGCACATCTCACATTCCTAGCTTCACTTCACCCCCTTGGAGGAGACAGTGTTGTCCATTCTTAGCAGGAGCATGGCTGAGTCATTGGTCAGTGGCGGGGCTGAAAGAACACAAGATGCAGGCATCCTCATATCTTATCCTCCTTCTCACATCCCACTTTCCCCTCATCTTACAATGTCTTCTGATGTACAAAGTCGCGCATGGTGTAAGCATGCAGTTCTTGCATTACCCCCCCCCCCCTCCCCTCACCACAACCTTATTCTTGTGCCTACCTAATTTCAGATAGCCAAGAAATCCAGCCTGCCCAGCCAGTGGCTGACCAAGAAGAGTGTGAAGAAGAAGAAACCAACATCACTCCATTTCACGCGCCCAGCCACCCAGCTCCTCGAAGTCACCCTGCAGGGCCACCTGCAATCTCAGCCACTGAAAGTCAGCAGCATCCACCAGCCATGCTGCAGCCACTGGGGTAGCACTGCGTGACATCCGCAGGATAGGTAAAGGCACACACCAGATAGTCACTAAGGGAATGTACAAGGGTGATTTTTTTGATATAATATTGCATGCACATATGGATAAAGTTGGATTGGAAAGTTTGCTTTGTGGTGGCTTTTAGTTCAGCATTGTGGCCAAGAGGAGGATGTGATGGTCAGTAACAGAGGGAAAGTAAGATGTGGGTCAAATGTTGAAAGGGAATTGGGAGTTGTGTTCACTGCTACCACAGGCAGATGATTCCATCCCAGATATCCTGGCCAGAAATGGGCTTTCCTTCTGCTTTTTCCTCTTTCACTTTTTTCCTTTTCCTCCTCCTCCTCCTCTTTCCGTGAGCAGCTTGTCTCCTTTCCTGCCTCTGCTCCATCTCCATGCCCAAGGGGGACTGCAACTAGAGCCCAACGGACTGGGAGCAAGTGGTGTTCTCAGAGGCCTTCCTTTATTAACCAAAGCCTTGTAAACGTCCAGCAGCACTTCCTGTACTCGCTGCACACTTTAGCAACATTTTTTAAATGTATTGCACCAAGCCACTACTCCAGTAAAATGTCAATAATACAGGGGCCGAAATTCTCCCGTTCTGTGGCTCCCGTTAGCGCCACAACCTCCGCCGATGATGTCGTCGCCACTCATGTCGTCCCCTCTGCGCCCCGTGGTGACCGTTTTCCATCCCACAGCGGAAATGTACTGGCACCGGGGGGGGGGGGGGGGGGGGGAGGGGAAGGAGTAGAAGTTAAAGGGGAAGCACGCTGCACCGCGTGCCGCCATTGTTTTTCTTCGGCCGACTCACCGGTCGGCCCGTTCTGCTTTGCTGTCGCATGGTGCGGGCCGCCATCGTGCAGCCCGGCGCTCTGTCACAGTGGTGGCCTGCACCTCGCAGCCCTGGTGTCCCAGTGGAGGATTGTAACGGAAGGTGAGGGGCATTGAAGCGTGTCAGCATGACGCGGAGAAGTGGCCTAGTGCTCCCAAACCCGCCCCAAAAGGGAAGTGGAGCCCACGGCATTGGGCTCCACTTCCTGCGAGAGGCGGTAACCGCAATTTCGCGACCTGGGCGGGACTTCCGCGGCAGGTGTGGGAAGTCCCGCCTCCCCTCGGGTACCGCCCCCGAATGGGGCGTAACCCAATTTCGGCACCCAGTCTGAATGCACAAATCTAAACTTACCTGAAAGATGTGTGTGTCCCTTTAAGAAGCGCTGGCAACTGCACACACGTTCTTCCGTGCATGGTTTGCAGAGGGTGGTATGAGGAGCAGCGACATCAAAAGCCACTGATCATGTGTCAATTCAGGCGTTGCATGCCATTTGTCATCACGATCCACATCATTTAAATGTGAGTGGTGAACGTAGGCAATTACAATGCTGCCGACCTGCCCAAGATAACGGCCACCATGTTCTGTGTCGGAAGCGAGGTGGCCGCCAATTTTTCAGCAAAACTGGGCTTAACGACCAGTGCCAAATCTCCCAATTTCATGTCCCATAACTTTAATGGCATCAGCAAAGGGATGATCAGAAAGGTTGGGAGAAATGTACCATTAAGACCTGAAGGCCTAGAAATTGGATCAATGCCGAATTGAGGAGCAACCCCAGTACAGCGCGCGCCTGCATAAGAACATAAGAATTAGAAGCAGGAGTAGGCTGTGTATGTAAACCTGTACTTACCATGTCTAACCACCAGAGGGCTTATCCCCTGGAGTCCCAAGGGATCCCACAATTCCTTGTGAGCACCTGTATATAAGGAGGCCTCACAGGCTGGAGAGGTATTCTGAGATCTGTAATAAAGGACTATAGTCACACTTACTTTGAGCTTGCAGCATCTAGTCTGACTCTTTATCCAAGATATAACAACTGGCGACGAGATACTGATGACGAACCCCAATGCAACAATGCAGAGAACTGTGGGCATCCTGGAAAAACTTTCGGAGGGAGATGATTGAAAAACCTTCGTGGAGCGACTTGGCCAATACTTCGTGGCCAACGAGCTGGAAGGAGAAGGGAACGCTGCCAAACGAAGGGCGATCCTCCTCACCGTTTGCGGGGCACCAACGTATGGCCTCATGAAAAACCTGCTCGCTCCAGAAAAACGCACAGACAAGTCGTATGATGAGTTGTGCACACTGGTCCGGGAGCATCTAAACCCGAAGGAAAGCGTTCTGATGGCGAGGTATCGGTTCTACATGCACAAGAGGTCTGAAGGCCAGGAAGTGGCGAGCTACATTGCTGAGCCAAGACGCCTTGCAGAGCATTGTGAATTTGAAGGATACTTGGAGCATACGCTCAGGGACTTCTTTGTACTTGGTATTGGCCATGAAGTAATACGTCGCAAACTTTTGACTAAGCCCCCAACCTTGAGTAAAGCCATAGTGATAGCCCAGGTGTTGTCTCCACCAGTGACGATACCAAACAAATTTCCCAGCACACTAGTGCTGCTGCAAGGACTGTGAACAAAGTAACTTTCAAATCGAAATGTACATGGCAGGACTTGCACGCCTACAGCTGCACGTCCGCAGATAACTCAGAGTCCGCCATCAAGGGTGGTGAATACAAGGCAATTAACACCTTGTTGGCGCTGCGGGGGTGATCATCGATTCCATTCATGCCGCTTCAAAGGATACGTTTGCAAGGGCTGTGGAACAATGGGATACCTCCAACGTATGTGCAGGCGAGCTGCAAACCCTGCTAATCCTGCAAACCACCATGTTGCACAGGAAGACAGATCCACAGTGGATCATGACAATCCAGAGCCTCAGGCTGAGGAGGCAGAGGTATATGCGGTGCACACATTTACCACAAATTGTTCCCCGATAATGTTGAAGATTGAATTAAATGGACTCCCAGTGTCCATGGAGCTGGACACGGGCGCAAGCCAGTCCATAATGAGCAAAAAGACCTTCGATAAGTTGTGGTGCAACAAGGTTTCAAGGCCAGTGCTGACTCCCATTTGTACCAAATTTAGAATGTACACAAAGGAACTGATTCCCGTAATTGGCAGTGCTACCATAAAGGTCTCCTACGGTGGAGCTGTGCACTAGTTATCACTCTGGGTGGTACCGGGTGATGGCCCCATGTTGTTCGGCGGGACGTGGCTGGGAAAGATACGCTGGAACTGTGACGACGTTAGAGCGCTTTCGTCCGTCGATGACACCATGTGCCTGAGTCCAAAGCAAGTTCCCCTCGCTTTTCAAACCAGGCATCGGGAAGTTTCAAGGAGCAAAAGTGCAGATCCATTTGATTCCGGGGGTGCGACCCATCCATCACAAGGCGAGAGAGGTAACTTACATGATGAGAGAGAGAGAGGGTGGAGATTGAGCTGGGCAGCCTGCAATGAGAGGGCATCATTTCGCCGATCGAATTCAATGAGTGGGCCAGTCCGATTGTTCCAGTCCTCAAGAGAGATGGTACCATCAGAATCTGTGGTGATTACAAAGTAACTATCAATCATTTCTCACTGCAGGATCAATACCCGCTACCAAAGGCAGACGACCTATTTGTGATGCTGGCGGGAGGGAAAACATTCACGAAGCTGCATCACCACACACAAAGGTCTTTTCGTTTACAACAGATGCTCATTTGGGATTCAATCGGCCACGGCGATATTCCAGAGGAACATGGAAAACTTGCTGAAGTCAGTCTCGCGCACCATGGTCTTCCAGGACGACATCTTGATTACAGGTCGGGACACCGTTGAGCACCTGCAGAACCTGGAGGAGGTTCTTAGTTCGCTTAATCGTGTGGAGCTTAGGCTAAAATGCTCGAAGTGTGTTTTCCTGGCACCTGAAGTGGAGTTCCTGAGGAGAAGAATCATGGCGGACAGAATCAGGCCCACCGCTTCGAAGACGCAGGCAATCAAAAACGCACCAAGACCACAGAACGTGACGGAGCTGCGGTCGTTTCTAGGACTCCTGAACTATTTTGGTAACTTCTTACCAAGTCTTAGCACATTGTTAGAACCACTGCACTCTTTACTGCATAAAGGAGATGAATGGGTATGAGGTAAAAGCCAAGAAAATGCCTTTGAGAAAGCTAGGAAGCTGTTATGTTCAAACATATTGCTTGTGTTGTACGCTCCATGTAAACGTTTGGTACTAGTATGTGATGCGTACGGGGTCGGGTGCAATTGCAACAAGCTAATGAATTTTGGAAATTGCAACCGGTTGCTTATGCATCCAGAAGTCTGTCTAAGGCCGAGTGAGTCTACAGTATGATCGAAAAAGATGCGTTAGCGTGTGTTTACGAGGTAAGGAAAAGACATCAATATCTGTTCGGGCTCAAATTTGATAAGCCACTGCTATGCCTCTTTTCTGAAAGTAAGGGGATAAATACGAATGCATCGGCCCGCATCCAGAGATGGGCGCTCATGTTGTCCGCATATAACTATGCCATCTGCCACAGGCCAGGCACAGAAAACTGTGCCGATGCTCTCAGTAGGCTACCATTGCCCACCACCGGGGTGGAGATGGCACAGCCTGCAGATTTAGTTATGGCAATGGAAGCATTCGAGAGTGAGCAATCACCTGTTACCGCCCGACAAATTCGAACCTGGACGAGTCAGGACCCCTTACTGTCCTTAGTAAAAAAAACTGTGTGCTCCACGGGAGTTGGTCTAGTGTCCCATTAGAGATGCAGGAAGAAATAAAGCCGTACCAGCAGCGCAAAGATGAAATGTCTATACAGGCAGACTGCCTCTTATGGGGTAATCGGGTAGTTGTGCCAAACAAGGGCAGGGCGACTTTCATTAGTGATCTCCACAGCACCCACCCAGGCATTGTAATGATGAAAGCGATAGTCAGATCCCACGTGTGGTGGGCTGGTATCGATGCAGACTTAGAGTCCTGTGTGCACAAATGTAATGCATGTTCCCAGTTAAGCAATGCACCCAGGGAGGTGCCACTAAGTTTATAGAAACATAGAAACATAGAAAATAGGTGCAGGAGTAGGCCATTCGGCCCTTCGAACCTGCACCGCCATTCAATGAGTTCATGGCTGAACATGCAACTTCAGTACCCCATTCCTGCTTTCTCACCATACCCCTTGATTCCCCTAGTAGTAAGGACTTCATCTAACTCCTTTTTGAATATATTTAGTGAATTGGCCTCAACAACTTTCTGTGGTAGAGAATTCCACAGGTTCACCACTCTCTGGGTGAAGAAATTCCTCCTCATCTCAGTCCTAAATGGCTTACCCCTTATCCTTAGACTGTGTCCCCTGGTTCTGGACTTCCCCAACATTGGGAACATTCTTCCTGCATCTAACCTGTCTAACCCCATCAGAATTTTAAACGTTTCTATGAGGTCCCCTCTCATTCTTCTGAACTCCAGTGAATACAAGCCCAGTTGATCCAGTCTTTCTTGATAGGTCAGTCCCGCCATCCCGGGAATCAGTCTGGTGAACCTTCGCTGCACTCCCTCAATAGCAAGAATGTCCTTCCTCAGGTTAGGAGACCAAAACTGTACACAATACTCCAGGTGTGGCCTCACCAAGGCCCTGTACAACTGTAGCAACACCTCCCAGCCCTGTACTCAAATCCCCTCGCTATGAAGGCCAACATGCCATTTGCTTTCTTAACCGCCTGCTGCACCTGCATGCCAACCTTCAATGACTGATGTACCATGACACCCAGGTCTCATTGCACCTGCCCTTTTCCTAATCTGTCACCATTCAGATAATAGTCTGTCTCTCTGTTTTTACCACCAAAGTGGATAACCTCACATTTATCCACATTATACTTCATCTGCCATGCATTTGCCCACTCACCTAACCTATCCAAGTCGCTCTGCAGCCTCATAGCATCCTCCTCGCAGCTCACACTGCCACCCAACTTAGTGTCATCCGCAAATTTGGAGATACTACATTTAATCCCCTCGTCTAAATCATTAATATACAGTGTAAACAGCTGGGGCCCCAGCACAGAACCTTGCGGTACCCCACTAGTCACTGCCTGCCATTCTGAAAAGTCCCCATTTACTCCTACTCTTTGCTTCCTGTCTGACAACCAGTTCTCAATCCATGTCAGCACACTACCCCCAATCCCATGTGCTTTAACTTTGCACATTAATCTCTTGTGTGGGACCTTGTCGAAAGCCTTCTGAAAGTCCAAATATACCACATCAACTGGTTCTCCCTTGTCCACTCCACTGGAAACATCCTCAAAAAATTCCAGAAGATTTGTCAAGCATGATCTCCCTTTCACAAATCCATGCTGATTTGGACCTATCATATCATCTCTTTCCAAATGCACTTCTATGATATCCTTAATAATTGATTCCATCATTTTACCCACTACCGATGTCAGGCTGACCGGTCTATAATTCCCTGTTATCTCTCTCCCTCCTTTTTTAAAAAGTGGGGTTACATTGGCTACCCTCCACTCCATAGGAACTGATCCAGAGTCAATGGAATGTTGGAAAATGACTGTCAACGCATCCACTATTTCCAAGGCTACCTCCTTAAGTACTCTGGGATGCAGTCCATCAGGCCCTGGGGATTTATCGGCCTTCAATCCCATCAATTTCCCCAACACAATTTCCCGACTAATAAGGATTTCCCTCAGTTCCTCCTCCTTACTAGACCCTCCGACCCCTTTTATATCCGGAAGGTTGTTTGTGTCCTCCTCAGTGAATACTGAACCAAAGTACTTGTTCAATTGGTCTGCCATTTCTTTGTTCCCAGTTATGACTTCCCCTGATTCTGACTGCAGGGGACCTATGTTTGTCTTTACTAACCTTTTTCTCTTTACATATCTATAGAAACTTTTACAATCCGTCTTAATGTTCCCTGCAAGCTTCTTCTCGTACTCCATTTTCCCTGCCCTAATCAAACCCTTTGTCCTCCTCTGCTGAGTTCTAAATTTCTCCCAGTCCCCGGGTTCGCTGCTATTTCTGGCCAATTTGTATGCTACTTCCTTGGCTTTAATACTATCCCTGATTTCCCTTGATAGCCACGGTTGAGCCACCTTCCCTTTTTTATTTTTACGCCAGACAGGATTGTACAATTGTTGTAGTTCATCCATGCGGTCTCTAAATGTCTGCCATTGCCCATCCACAGTCAACCCCTTCAGTATCATTCGCCAATCTATCCTAGCCAATTCACGCCTCATACCTTCAAATTTACCCTTCTTTAAGTTCTGGACCATGGTCCCTGAATTAACTGTTTCATTCTCCATCCTAATGCAGAATTCCACCATATTATGGTCGCTCTTCCCCAAGGGGTCTCGCACAACGAGATTGCTAATTAATCCTCTCTCATTACACAACACCCAGTCTAAGATGGCCTCCCCCCTAGTTGGTTCCTCGACATATTGGTCTAAAAAACCATCCCTTATGCACTCCAGGAAATCCTCCTCTACCGTATTGCTTCCAGTTTGGTTAACCCAATCTATGTGCATATTAAAGTCACCCATTATAACTGCTGCACCTTTATTGCACGCACCCCTAATTTCATGTTTGATGCCCTCCCCAACATCACTACTACTGTTATGGTCTTGGCCTGCCAAACCGTGGTCCAGGGTTCATGTCGATTATGCAGGCTCATTCTTGGGAAAAATGTTTTTAGTGGATGCGTACTCCAAGTGGATTGAATGTGTGATAATGTCGGCAAGCACGTCCGCTGCCACCATTGAAAGCCTACCGGCCATGTTTGCCATGCATGGCCTGCTTGAAGTCCTTGTAAGTAACAATGGGCCGTGCTTTACTAGTGCCGAATTCAATGAATTCATGACCAGCAATGGGGTCAAACATGTCACATCTGCCCCGTTTAAGCCAGCGTCCAACGGTCAAGCAGTTCAAACAATTAAGCAGAGCTTGAAAAGGGTAACTGAAGGCTCACTGCAGACTCGCTAATCCCAAGTCCTGCTTAGTTACCGCACAAGACCCCACTCGCTCACCGGGGCCCCTCTTGCTGAACTGTTCATGAAAAGGGCACTTAAGACAAGGCTCTCATTCGTCCACCCTGATCTACACGAACAGGTAGAGTAGGGTGTTTGTGGTCAAACTTGCAAATGGACTCACCTGCAGAAAACAGTTGAACTAAACCAAACTCAAATTTACGAACTATCCAGAACAACCCACAATGGACTCTATCTTTTTCGATCCTCCAACACACACACAAGTGGCAACCGACCCAGCAGTTGACCACGAAGCAGAGCCCATCACCCACAGAAGCCCAACAAGATTCACCATCCTCAGCAGTCCAGCAAGGCCAGCTGCGCAGCAGCCCAGCGAAGGCCCAACAAACGACTCACCAACACCAGACAATCTACCAGGGAAAGAAAGGCCCCAGGTCGACTCACATTGTAAATAGTTACACTTTTGAGTTTGGTGGGGGGGGGGAGTGTTATGTATGTAAACCTGTAATTACCATGTCTAACCACCAGAGTCCTTATCCCCTAGAGTCACAAGGGATCCCACAATCTCTTGGGAGTACCTGTATATAAGGAGGCCTCACAGGCTGGAGAGGCACTCTGAGATCTGTAATAAAGGTCAACGGTCACACTTACTTTGAGCTTGCAGTATCTAGTCTGACTCTTTATCCAAGATACAACATAGGCCATTTGGCCCCTCGAGCCTGCTCCGCCATTCAATAAGATCATGGCTGATCTACCTCAACGCCACTTTCCTGCATTATCCCCATATCTCTTGATTCCCTTAATATCCAAAAATCTAACGATCTCAGTCTTGAATATACTCAAAGACTGAGCCTCCACAGCCCTCTGGGGTAGAGAATTCCAGAGATTCACCATCCGCTGAGATAAGTTTCTCCTCATCTCAGTCCTACTTGGCCGACCCCATATTGTAAGACTGTGATCCCTGGTTCGAGACTCCCCTCCCTGCATCCACCCTGACGAGCCCTATAAGAATTTTGTATGTTTCAATGAGATCACCTCTCATTCTTCTAAACTCTAGAGAATATTGGTCTAATTTACTCAATCTCTCCTCATAGGACAATCCCCCCATCCCAGGAATCCGTCTGGTGAATCAGTCTGTTGCACTCCCTCTAGGTAAAGAGACCGAAACTATACACAATACTCCAGGTGCGGTCTCACCAGGCCCCTATATAATTGCAATAAAATATCTTTACTCTTGTACTCTAATCCTTTTGTAATAAAGGCCAACATACCATTTGCTTTCTTAATTGCTTGCTGTACCTGGCATGTTAACTTTCAGTGATTGGTGCACAAGGACACCCAGGTCCCTCTGAACACCAACATTTCCCGATCTCTCACCAGTTTAAAAAATACCCTGCTTTTCTGCCATCTCATTTGTTCATTACCAGTGAGCTGCAGGCATCAGTCGCAGTCCCAGAGGCTGCTTGACACTTCTAGAAAGCATGGGGCACAGCCTCAAAATACGGGGGGAGCCAATTTAAAACCGAGTTGAGAAGGAATTTCTTCTCCCAGAGGGTTGTGAATCTGTGGAATTCTCTGCCCAAGGAAGCAGTTGAGGCTAGCTCACTGAATGTATTCAAGTCACAGATAGATAGATTTTTAAACAATAAGGGAATTAAGGGTTACGGGGAGCGGGCGGGTAAGTGGAGCTGAGTCCACGGCCAGATCAGCCATGATCTTGTTGAATGGCGGAGCAGGCTCGAGGGGCTAGATGGCCTACTCCTGTTCCTAATTCTTATGTTCTTATGAAGATCGGCCAATTCAGTGGGAGTGGGGGCAGGGAGTGGTTGACGAAGGAGAGCGGCAGCCGGCAGCGCCCACACGAATTTAATGTGGAGCCGGGGGGAAGCACTCCTGCTCCTGTTTCAGGCATGGGCTCTGGACGGCTATGCAAATGCAGGGGCCTTTACTAATATGTCAGGCAACGCACTTCCAGCGCGGGATGTGCGCGTGCAATCTTCCTCCTGCTGTATTGGACGCTGAGGCAGCAATGAATCTCTAGGCCGAAATGTCTTCCCAGAGACAGTGATGAAAGCAACATTCCTAATAACATTTAAAAAGAAAATAGATAAATAGTTGAAAAAGAAAAATTTCAAAGCGGTATTGGGGAAAAGGACTGGGGAATTGGGACTAAAGGATGACGTTTACAGACATGGATAGCACTGGTCAGACAGTCCAAATGTCCTCCTTTTGCGCTGTTGGACGGTTTTGAATGCCAATGGTCATTTGATATCATCCTTCCAGAATAGTAATCCTCCCATCTTCCCATTACAACATCTAATTGCTTCTTAAATGAATCCAGTGCTCTGGCCTGGACCAAGCAGCCCACTCGAACTGTTGATTACCCTCTATGCAATTGTTTAACAAGTTTTTTTTTAAAGCTGGGATAGTGGAGAAGTATCAGCAAACTGCTGGTGAGGGCTCGAAGGCATTGTAACTGTGGAAATGTAGCAAATAGACCAACCGTTGTCAGCTCACATAAAGGTAATTTCATCCCCACCCGCCGATCTAGTTCATTGCCTATTTATATTTGTTTAGATTTTTAACGTTGTTTTAATCTGTTAAATTTAAAACGTTTTTCCCCCTCCTTCATCACAGGGTCTCCCCACTCCAAGAAATGGCCCTCTCTGAGAGTATGGTTTCGGACTTGCTCCCAGACCTCCATCAGACAGATGCTGGAAGGAGCACAAAAGCTGTCTTTGGGTGTCTGGCCTTTCAGATGTTCCCTCTCCCTGTGAGAGAATGTTGCTGAGTATTAAAAATGTTGTGGCTCTCTCACCCACACAATCAAAAAAAAAATCCCCACAGAAACAAAATACAATTCAATAATCAAAAGCATGTGTCTGTTTTGAAAGCATGACCAACACTTGGAGTGGACTTCTGTATAGGAGAGCGGAGGCAGAAACATTGGAATCATTTCAGGAACTGTGGATGCTGTGAGAGTTTTGGGGGAAGGAACATTTCGGGATTAGATTTTGACTTTGTGCAATAGTGTAAAATGAGTGATAGCGAATCGGCTAGTTTTACATCACTCCCAGTTTTTTTATTTCAATTGAAGATCACCCAGGATATGAGGTTGGCTCACTACTAGATCACCCAGGATATGAGGTATGCTCACTACTAGATCACCCAGGATATGAGGTATGCTCACTACTAGAGCGCCCAGGATATGAGGTATGCTCACGACTAGATCACCCAGGATATGAGGTATGCTCACTACTAGAGCACCCAGGATATGAGGTATGTTCACGACTAGATCACCCAGGATATGAGGTATGCTCACTACTAGATCACCCAGGATATGAGGTATGCTCACTACTAGATCACCCAGGATATGAGGTATGCTCACTACTAGATCATCCAGGATATGATCTATGTTAACAACTAGATCACCCAGGATCTGAAGTGTGCTCACTACTAGATCATCCAGGACCTGAAGTATGTCTGCCACTAGATCACCGAAGATATGCGCTTTGCTCACTACTAGATCACCCAGGACCTGAAGTATGTCTGCCACTAGATCACCGAAGATATGCGCTTTGCTCACTACTAGATCATCCAGGACCTGAAGTATGTCTGCCACTAGATCACCGAAGATATGAGTTTTGCTCACTACTAGATCACCCAGGATCTGAGCTATGCTCACTAATAGATCACTCAGGATCAGAGTGATGTTCACTACTAGATCATCCTGGATCTGAGTAATGCTCACTGCTAGATCATCCGTTTTACACGATCACAAAGAGTCAAAATCTACCCCTAGATGTTTTTCTAAATGGATGAATCAATATAGGCCTTAAAGGCCTTCTCTCATCTGTTTCAATCTTGTGATGTTGTGAAATCTGCCAAGAAAATCCAGCACTCAGAAGGTTACATTGTTTCTTCACAATATGACAATCCCTGTGAAGTTTCCAAGCCTTTACAATCCTGCCAATTACAAGTGATTTAGAACCATAGAAAAATGCATCAATAGCAGAGAAATTATTTTAGTTCATCCAAGGTTGCTGTTATCTGACACTACCTCAGTATGTGAACAATGAATACTCCTGGTCTGATCTTAGTCCACAGCTCTCAATTATAAGTCATCAGTAGAGTCCCCTAAACTAGGCATAAAACTGAATTGGACAAAATATAAAGTCAGAGTGCAAAGTACAGTTGTAAGACCTGAGTTATACTGCTTGCTGTGCCTTGTAGTGATTTGGCACTCTGCCATCCAGGGCGAGAGCTCTGTACACACATGTAAGCACATGCACACAGAGAGCTTCACTGTTTTGGTGGCTGCATTTCAACATTAGGAGAGTGTGGGCAGTAGTGCTGCCTTTTGCTAACATTTAAGAGACACAGGGGCCGAAATTGACCCCCGCTCGAAACGGGGCGCACGCACCCTGTTTCAATGGTTCTTACCGCAGCTGTGGTTGAAGTCGCCTCTTGAGCGAATTTTCTGCTCTTTTTGTTTTTTTAAAAAATTCGGATCCAGAAGTCGCTCTTGATGGGGGCGGTGACAACACGAGGGGGGGGGGGGGGGCGGATACGCGGCGATGGCGACACCTGAGGGGCGGAAGTTGGGGGGGCGGTGCGGAGTGACCGCCGCGATGACGCCATCACGCCGCCGCGTCACCACGGCTCTCCCCTTCACGATTTAAAAACTTTGGCCCACTGGGCTACCAGGGAGGGTTTCAGCCGGGCCAATGGCCTGGCACTCGAGAGAGAGAGGGGGTGCCAGGCTGCCTGTTGGAGGCCCGACCGAACCGGGGGGGGGGGGGGCATAATTGTCGGGCCGACAAAAAAAGAACATGGTGGCCACGGCAGTAGGTCCTCCCCTTTAAGGGAAGCCACACCGCCATTGCAAAAGGCCACAGCCTCACTGGACCACTGGGGAAAAAAGGTTTTGGCATTGCCGGGTGGGCCGAAGATTTTCAGACGGGATTGTTGCCATCGGGGTGGGGGGTTAGGTAGATTAGCAGTGCACAGCGTGATGAGCTTAACACGGATCGGCAACAGCGGAGGATCGGGGCACTGTCAGGAAAACTCTAAAGGGTAATTGGGCTAGCGGCAGCCATTCCACGAAAAGTCATCGGCCATGTCACTCAGCAGCTCGGCCGCCGATTTGCGGTGATAACAGGCATGAAGGAGAGGGGAAATTTCAGCCCTATTTGGTCTACAACATGACCAGGAGACCACGAGGCACTTTTAAAATCCAGCTTCACGCTGGATTGAAGTTATAACAAATGATATGAGATAGCCTTCTTGAGACAGTCTCACACTACTTTACGTTCGCGAACTCAGGAGTCAGATCGGGACCTGAGTTATACTGCCGCTGTCATGTCGCTGTACACCCAAGACAACTTCCAATCAGTGTGAAAGTGGCAGTAACACTACAGCACAAAATCATTCTATTTCATAGACCTGATATAGTTTGACTTTAGGAAACAACATAGCAATCTGCCAAGAGAAACTGAGAGTGGTTGATTCTGCTATTGTTATTTGAACAGTGCTGAAACTGTTTCAGTGAACGGGAACACACAGAGTAGTTGGTTTTGTGTAGGATTTGTTCAGGTGAGGCTGTCAAGCGACACTGATATAGACCACCAGCCATTCCATTACAGGTAATCAACTCCAGCTTCCCATGTTAGCTATTTGAGTATTATGGCCTGTTTCCATTTTTGTTTGTGGTCTATATGTTCCCAGACAGACGAGTTCTGGTTCTGCATCTCTGGGGAACTATAACTTTGTGTGCAGTTTCCATTGTTCCTTGTGCTGTTACTTGAGTATCTTAACAGAACAAGAGTGTAGTATATGTTTGGTCTGTGTGTTTTTTTAAATTATGATTTGAATGACCATCACTCAACATTTTCAATGTTACTACTAGTTGAGACCTCAGGTTTGACTTTTGTTTTTAACTGACTTACTGATTAAATACATACAGATAAAACAATTGAGATGTGCCAGTCACACTTCATCCTCAAAAATATGTTTTAAAAAGAGGAAAAAAGGCAGGATTTCCAGGGGCCATAGAGGGTGGAAATACTGTGCGATCCCAATCGGGGAAATCGGAATTTGGGGTGGAATCTGGGCCCACTAGGTTTCTGTCCAACGTAAGCAGTGTCACAAAATCTGTTCTAAGATGGCTGGGCACATTTTACCAACACTCCTAGTGTAATGTATGTACCTGTGAGAGTGCTCACCGGTTTGTAGAGCTGTTGAGTTGTGAGTGGCTTAGCCAGTCAAGTGACAAACAGGGTGGATAAAGGGGAACCAGTGGATGTGGTGTATTTGAACTTCCAGAAGGCTTTTGACAAGATGCCACATAAAAGTTACTGCACAAGATAAAAGTTCACTGGGTTGGGGGTAATATTTTAGCATGGATAGAGGATTGGCTAACTACCAGAAAACAGAGAGTCGGGATAAATGGTTCATTCTCTGGTTGCAAACCAGTAACTAGTGGGGTGGCGCAGGGATCAGTGCTGGGACCCCAACTATTTACAATCTATATTAACGACTTGGAAGAAGGGACTGAGTGTAACGTAGCCAAGTTTGCTGATGATACAAAGGTGAGAGGAAAAGTAATGTGTGAGGAGGACACAAAAAATCTGTAAAAGGACATAGACAGGCTAAGTGAGTGGGCAAAAATTTGGCAGATGGAGTATAATGTTGGAAAGTATGAGGTCATGCACTTTGGCAGAAAAAAAATCAAAGAGCAAGTTATTATTTAAATGGAGAAAGATTGCAAAGTGCTGCAGTACAGTGGGACCTGGGGGTACTTGTGCATGAAACACAAAAGGATAGTATGCAGGTACAGCAAGTGATCAGGAAGGCCAATGGTATCTTGGCCTTTATTGCAAAAGGGATGGAGTATAAAAGCCTGGAAGTCTTGCTACAGCTATATAAGGTATTGGTGAAGCCACACCGAGAATAATGCGTGCAGTTTTGGTTTCCATATTTACGAAAGGATATACTTGCTTTGGAGGCAGTTCAGAGAAGGTTCACTAGGTTGATTCTGGGGATGAGGTGTTTAACTTATGAGGAAAGGTTTGTTAAGTATCGAATAACTCCATGAGGCTAAGTACAGTGAGCTGGTTCAGGCATGACCTTACTCCAGTTTTATTTATTCTCAAAGTGAGGATTCAACATGGCTGCCAACACGGCTTGCACGCTTCCGCCAGTGACCATTAGGACTCCGACAGTCACACCCTCCAGTGGCAAGTAAAACCCAGTTAACATACATAACAGGGTCCTTGGTGCAGATTGTATTTACAAGTTGAGACGGTCCGGGGCCTTCTGCTCCCTGGTTGATCTTCTCAGTTCGAACCCAAGCTTGGGTGAGTTAGTAGGATCATTGCTGCATTGCGGAGCAGTCGGTCTGACAGGCCTGTCGGGGATGGTAGGTTGGTCTTCGTAAATGACACAAGGGTCAACTGATGGTTGGATGTGTGTTGGTTGGTCGATGATGATGTCATCTTCAATTTGTTCTGGGTTGTCTGTGAATCGCACGATGTGCCTCTTGCACGTTTGGCCATTTAACAGTTTGACTACAAACACCCTGTGCCCCTCCTTGGCCAAAACCGTGCCAGCAACCCACTTTGGACCATGACCATAATTCAGGACAAACACAGGGTCATGAACAGCAATGTCATGTGATACGGCTGCACGATCGTTGTACCAGTGCTGCCGTTGCCTTCTGGTTTCGACATGATCATTGCGATCCAGGTGTACAAGGGAGAGCCTGGTTTTGAGGCCTCTCTTCATTAACAGCTCGGCAGGAGGGACCCCGGTGAGCGAGTGGGGTCTCGTCCGGTAACTGAGCAGAATGCGGGACAAGCGGGTCTGTAGGGAGCCGTGAGTCAGGCGTTTTAGGCTCTGCTTAATGGTTTGGACAGCCCGCTCCGCTTGACCGTTAGGCATGGATTTGAAAGGGGCAGACCTGACATGCTTGTTACCATTACGGGTCATAAACTCGTGGAACTCCGAACTGGTGAAACACGGTCCGTTGTCGCTGAAAGGACGTCGAGCAGGCCATGGGTGGCCTGGAGGTTTTCAATAGTGGCTGTGGGACATGCTGGATGACATGATTACGCATTCAATCCATTTGGAGTAAGCATCCATTACCACTAAAAACATTTTGCCGAGAAACGGGCCGGCAAAGTCGATGTGGATCCTTGACCACGGTTTGGATGGCCATGACTACAGACTCAGCGGAACCTCCACAGGTGCGTTACTCAGTTACATGCAAGTGTCGCATTGATGCACGCATGACTCCAAGTCCGAGTCAATGCCGGGCCACCAAACGTGAGAGCTGGCAATGGTCTTCATCATGATAATGTCTGGGTGGGTACTGTGTAAATCTCGCACAAATGTTTTCCTGCCTTTTTTTGGCATAACAACATGATTACCCCATAACAGACGATCAGACAATTCATCTTTGCGGCAGCTATAAGGCTTAATTTCATCCTGCATTTCCCTGGGAATGGCAGACCAATTTCCATTTAGGACACACCTTTTTACGCTTGACAGTACAGGATCCTGGCTGGTCCAGATCCTAATTTGGTGAGCCGTGACAGGTGACCCCTCACTCTCGAAGGCATCTATGACCAACAGCAAGTTTGTGGGCTGCGGCATTTCCATCCCGGTTGTGGGCAATGGTAGCCGGCTAAGCGCATCAGCACAGTTTTCAGTGCCTAGTCTGTGGCGGATGACATAATCATAAGCAGATAATGTCAGTGCCCTTTGGATGTGGGACGAGGCATTGGTGTTTATACCTTTGCTCTCAGAAAACAATGAAATTAGCGGCTTGTGATCTGTTTCAGGCTCAAACCCAAACAGGTATTGGTGCATTTTCCTAACCCCATAAACGCATGCTAAAGCCTCTTTCTCTACCATACTATAGGCTCTTTTAGCCTTAGACAGACTTTTGGACACAGATGCAACTGGTTGGAGTTTGCCTGATACATTAGCTTGCAGGAGCACACAACCGACCCCATATGATGAGGTGTCGCAGGCGAGCACTAATCACTTACATTGGTCATAGTGTAGCAGTAATTTATTGGAACATAGCTGGTTCCTGGCCTTCTCAAAGGCTCTGTCTTGAGATTTGCCCCAAACCCAATCATTATCCTTTCTCAGCAATATGTGCAAGGGCTCCAGCAATGTGCTCAAACTAGGTAAAAAGTTAACAAAATAGTTGAGAAGACCCAGGAACGAATACAGCTCCGTCACACTCTGGGGTCTGGGTGCATTCTTGACGGCCTCTGTCTTTGAGTCCATAGACCGGATGCTGTCTGCTGCAATCTTTCTCCCCAGGAATTCGATTTCTGGCACCGTGCAAATGCACATGGAGCATTTTAGCCTGAGTCCCACTATGCCCAGACGATGTAGAACCTCTTCCAGGTTGTGCAGGTGTTCGGTGGCATCGCGACCAGTGATCAGGATGTCACCTTGGAACACGACGGTTCTCGGGATGGACTTCAACAAACTCTCCATATTTCTCTGAAATATGGCTGCCATTGAGCGAATTCCGAAAGGGCATCTGTGGTATATAAACAGTCCTTTGTGGGTGTTGATGCACGTCAGTTTTTTTGAAGATTCAACCAGCTCCTGTGTCATGTAAGCAGAGCTCAGGTCCAATTTGGTGAACGGCTAGCATTGCAAACAGGTCGTCAGCCTTAGGTAATGGGTACTGATCCTGTATTGAAACTCAGTTGATCGTTATCTTGTAGTCGCCGTAGATCCTAACCGTGCCATCACTTTTCAACACCAGGACAGTTGGACTTGCCCATTCGCTGAACTTGACTGGTGATATGATTCCTTCCCATTGAAGTCTGTTCAGTTCAAGCTCGACCTTCTCCCTCATCATGTATGGAACTGCCTGAGCCTTGTAATGGATGGGTCTTGCATCTGGGCTAAGGTGGATCTGCACCTTGGCTCCCGTGAAGTTGCCGATGCCTAGTTCGAACAACGAGGGAAACTTGCTCAGCACTCGAGCACACAAAGCGTCATCCACTAATGATAAGGCTTTAATATCGTTCCAGTTCCATTTAATTTTCTCAAGCCAACTCCTGCCAAACAGCATTGGGCCATTGCCTGGAATGATCCACAACGGTAAATCATGCACAGCTCCATCGTACGTTAACTTTACTGTCGCACTGCCAATGACTGGTATGAGCTCTTTGGTGTAGGTACGCAGCTTTGCATTGATTGGGCTCAGTTTGGGTCTTTTTGCCTTAGTGTCCCACAGCTTTTTGAAACCTCTCTCACTCATTATTGACTGACTTGCACCCGTGTCCAATTCCATGGATACTGGAACACCATTTAATTTAACTTCCAGCACTATCGGAGGACTTTTGGTAAAAGAATGTATCCCATACACTTCTTCGTCCTGTACCTCGGGTTGAGTTGCCTGTGCCTCTTGATCCACGCTGGATCGATCACCCTCAGCCACATGGTGTGTCGCAGCACGCTTGCTCAGTTGCGGACACATTCGCTGAAGGTGCCCCATTGTTGCACAGCCTTTGCACATGTATTGCTTGAATCGGCATTGATGGGCCTGATGATAGCCCCCGCAATGCCAACAAGGCGAGATTTGATTCACACCCGATAGCGGACTTTGAGCCGTTACAGGTCGTACGAACGCGGACGAGTAGGCCCTGCCATGTGCCGCTCTGCCTGCCGTCGATATTATTTTATGCACAGTACATGTTTTGATGCTGGGAAGGTATCTGTTTTGAATTTTCGTCCGTGAACATGCATGCCTGGGCGATTCTGATGACCCTGCTCAGGTTTAGAGATTCAGCAGCCAACAGCTTTCAAAGGATGACCTCGTGGCCAATGCCAAGCACGAAAAAGTCACGCAGCATTTCCTCCAACGCAGCTCCGAAGTTGCACGGCCCAACGAGATGTCTCAGGTCAGCGACAAATTTCGCCACGTCCTGGCCCTCAGAGTGATTGTGCGTATAGACACGATACCTCACAGTGATGATGCTTTCCTTTGGTTTAAAGAGGTTCCGAACCAGCGTACACAATTCATCGTACGTCTTATCCATTGGTCGAGTTGGTGAGAGTAGATTCTTGATAAGGCCATAAATGTTTGACCCACAAACGGTGAGGAGAACCGTCCTGCGCTTAATTGCGTTATCGGCTCCTTTCAATCCATTGGCTACGAAGTACTGGTCGAGGCGATCAGTGAAATACGCTCAATCTTCCCCTTCCACAAATCTCTCCAAAATTTCAACAGACATGGTTGCGTGAAAGTTCGTATTTTTAACTCGTCGCCAATTGTTAAGTATCAAATAACTCCACGAGGCTAAGTACGGTGAGCTAGTTCGGGCATGACCTTACTCCAGTTTATTTACTCTCAAAGTGAGGATTCAACATGGCTGCCAACATTAGATACACGGCTTGCACGTGTCTGCCAGTGACCATTAGGACTCCGACAGTCGTGCCCTCCGGTGGCAGGCAAAACCCAGTTAACATACATAACAAGGTTGAGTAGGTTGGGCCTCTACTCATTGGAATTCAGAAGAATGAGAGGTGATCTTATTGAAACGAATAAGATTATGAGGGGGCTTGACAAGGTGGATGGAGACTAGAACTAGAGGGTATGATCTTGGAATAAGGGGTCGCCCATTTAAAACTGAGATTAGGAGAAATTTCTTCTCTCAGAGGGTTGTGGATCTGTGGAATTCACTGCCTCAGAGAGCTGTGGAAGCTGGGACATTGATTAAATTTAAGATGGAAATAGACAGTTTCTTAAACGATAAAGGGATAAGGGGTTATGGGGAGCGGGCAGGGAATTGGAGCTGAGTCCATGATCAGATCAGCCATGGCTCGAGGGGCCATATGGCCTACTCCTGTTCCTATTTCTTATGTTCTTATGTTCTTATGTTCACAAGACTCAATAAAACCCCAGCCAGTTGGGTTCAGGGGATCCACAATAAGGCGCCTGGTGGATGAACTGGTAATGTGTAGTGTGATTGTTAAACCTTTGCTAATAAACCAACTAGTTCTTAATAGCAATGTGTTGCAATGAATTCTTAAGCAAAGAATCCATGAAGCAAATACATTACACCTGTCACACCAAGCATCTTTGGGGGGCATTTCCGGGAGTGTTTCCAGCCTCTCCTGGGAATTGGTCCAAGCTTGCCCCTCGATAGATGCAGCAGGAACTCTGCCTGCAAGCCCTATACTTGGGCCTTAAGAAGGCCCAGGATTGCTGCAAAGAAAGGTCATCCATCTTAGTGGGATTGGCTCAGTTTAAAAAAGCTGCCTCTTCGCTTCCTCCGAAGCAAAGGAAGGAATTCTCTGTCATTGTTTGTCAGCCCTTCTCAGGCCTCAGGTTCGCTCTGTTACAGCAATAGGGTGCATCTTAGGCCTCCTCTTGTCCATCAGGATGGGTGTCTCCACTACACCTTTACAGGCACGGGCTGCACACCCCAGGCATGTAAATGATCCTGTGCCATTTGGGACAAGGGCAACATCTGGTCAAAGTGGAGGGCAAAGATTCCACCCCATTGAATTTCTGCCCCTTACAAGAGTCCACAGAATTTCATGCCCACAGTCTTTCTGCTTTGTCTGACCTGCAGCCAGAAATTTACAAACATCTACCAATCCACAAGCTCATGCCATTAATGGCAATTAAACTCTAACTGAATGCAGAACAGTCTCTAGACTTTGTGGCCTAATGTGACAGGACACTTAAACACCATTGCATCTGAATATTCTACATTGATTTAACACTGCTACCATAATCAAACAGCATAACATCCAACTTTTACTATGGGCAATGCCACAGGAGTTTATTCAATAAGTTGAATCCATGTGCAAACCTAATAGAATACGCCAGCTGAGTTTTTGCATATGATGCTGTCTCATCATCATAGGCAGTCCCTCGAAATCGAGGAAGACTTGCTTCCACTCTAAAAGTGAGTTCTTAGATGACTGAAAAGTCCAATACGGGAATTACAGTCTCTGTCACAGGTGGGACAGACAGTGGTTGAGGGAAAGGGTGGGTGGGGAGTCTGGTTTGCCGCACGCTCCTTCCGCTGCCTGCGCCTGTTTTCTCCATGCTCTCGGTGACGAGATTCGAGGTGCTCAGCGCCCTCCCAGATGCACCTCCTCCACCTAGGGCGGTCTTTGGCCAGGGACTCCCAGGTTCGGTGGGGATGTTGCATTTTCTCAAGGAGGCTTTGAGGGTATCCTTGAAACGTTTCCTCTGCCCACCTGGGGCTCACTTGCCGTGTAGGAGTTCAGAGTAGAGCGCTTGCTTTGGGAGTCTTGTGCGATGTTGTATAGCAGCAAAGGAACTTACTGATCGAGAGGTTGAAAAACAGTGTGAAATGTTCACTAGCTGCCTAGCACAGATAAGGTTAGTGGTGTCATGTATCTCACATTACTGTATATAACTGTATCTTACCATGCTATACATGACTGTAACTGGATATGACCTGTAACAATAAGCATACCTTACCACCAGGGGTGCACTTGCAGGAGACACTCCATACCTGTCCCACTGAGGTATATAAAGGGAGGTCTCAGGCAAGTGCAGCACTGGAGAGCTGGAATTAAAGGTGCAGGTCCTGAGTGACCTTGACTTCAGCATGTGTCTTGTGTAAGTCAGTACATTAGAGTCAGGACTAAACAGTGGCGATGAGTTACGGGATCACAGAATGGCGACCAACAGCTCAGATGAGAAATACAATGCTGGAGACAATTGGGATGACTTTATAGAAAGGTTCCAACAAAGCTTTGTGACCAAAGACTGGCTGGGCGATGATAAGGCAGACAAGAGAAGAGCCCATCTCTTGACCAGCTGTGGCTCGAAAACATATGCTTTAATGAAGGACCTGCTGGCACCCGAGAAACCAGCAAGCAAGTCATTTGAGGAGTTGAGCACACTGGTGAGAGACCACCTGAAGCCAGCGAGCAGCCTACACATGGCCAGACACAGGTTCTACAACTGCAGACGCTGTGTGGGCCAAAGCATACCCGACTTCGTGGCGGAATTTTGGAGGCTGGCTAGTTCATGTGAGTTTCCCGATGAACTAAGGAGAGAAGTACTGAGAGACCTTTTTATTGAAGGAATAGGCCACGCAGGTATATTCCGAAAGTTTATAGAGACTAAGAACTTGACTCTAGAGGCAGCAGCACTGGTCGCACAGACGTTCTTGGCAGGTGAAGAAGAAACGAGGCTGATCTATACTTCGGGTACGACAACCAACGAGGCATCGGAACAAGGGGTTCACATTGTGAAACAAACCGCTACCCCCACACACAGACAAAGGCAGGAGAGCAGGCCTTCAACAGCAGACAGTGGCGCCAGAAGCCATCAAAATCAAGAGCCACATGAACGGCCGATCACACCTCATCAACCCACAATGCGAGCAATCAACAACAGATTCAGAGAAGCTCAAGGGAGATCAGCCAGACGCAGTTCATCCTTCGGAAACAATGGAAACGGTCTGTGTTGGAGATGTGGGGGAAGGCACTCAACCAGGGTGTGTCGATTTCAGCAAGCTGTTTGCAGAAACTGCAACTACACAGGACATCTGGCTTGCATGTGCAGAAAAACAGCAGCTCGGCTGGTATACGAATCGGAAGGGTCGGAAAGCGGACCAAAACACGGTTGGAACAGTGCACGGGACACCGAGGTACAGCGGGTTAACACGATCAATGTCCACTGTTCTTACACCAAGACACCTCCAATTATGATGAGGGTTCTACTCAACGGGATACCCGTCAACATGGAACTGGACCGGTGGCCAGTCAATCCCTCATGAGCGTTCAACAATTTGAACAGCTGTGGGCGCACAAAAGCAACAGACCAAAACTCACAAGGGTCGACACCAAACTAAGGACCTATACGAAAGAAATCGTCCCAGTCCTTGGCAGCGCCATTCTCCCGGTCACACACAAAGGGATGGTGAACCGACTTTCCCTGTGGATTGTCCCCGGGAATCTCCCAGCCCTGTTGGGGAGAAGCTGGCTAGCAGAACTTAATTGGAAATGGGATGGTGTTCATGCCACGTCGTCAGAGGAACGGACCTCCTGCTCAACAGTTCTAAGCCATTTTGAACATCTCTTTCAGCCAGGTGTGGGCACCTTCAACAGAGTCTCCCTACAGGACCAATACCCGCTGCCCACAGCGGAGGACCTATTTGCCACGTTGGCTGGAGGAAAACTTTTCTTGAAACTTGACCTCACATCTGCGTATATGACGCAAGAACTGACCGAAGGGTCTAAGCTACTCACCATCATCAACACACATCGAGGCCTTTTTGTGTACAATCGATGCCCATTCGGCATCAGGTCGGCAGCTGCTCTATTCCAGCGCAACATGGAGAGTCTGCTCAAGTCCATCCCGGGGACGGTTGTGTTTCAAGACGACATACTCATCACGGGCAGGGACACCGACTCTCATCTCCGCAATCTTGAGGAAGTACTAAGTCGATTGGATCGGGTAGGCCTAAGAGTTAAGAAATCCAAGTGTCTGTTTCTCGCGCCTGAGGTTGAAATTTTGGGCAGAAGGATTGCCGCTGATGGAATCCGCCCAACCGAATCCAAAACCGAAGCGATTCACCTGGTACCCAGGCCCCGGAATGTCTCGGAACTGCGCTCCTTTCTCGGGACACTCAATTACTTTGGGAACTTTATGCAGAACTTGAGCACGCTGCTGGAGCCTCTCCACGTGCTACTCAGAAAGGGGTGCGATTGGTTTTGGGGGGGACGCCCAAGTACGCGCCTTCAATAAGGCACGCAACCTTCTATGTTCCAAGAGTGTTTTAGCCTTTTTTGACCCAGGTAAAAAGTTAGTCCTTACGTGTGATGCGTCAGCGTACGGGATCGGGTGCGTTTTACAGCACGTCAATGAAGCAGGTAAATTGCAGCCCGTTGCTTATGCCTCCAGGTCACTTTTGTGGGCGGAGTGCGTGTACGGTATGGTTGAGAAGGAGGCGCTCACGTGCGTGTACGGTGTCAAAAAGATGCACCAATACCTTTTCGGGGCCAAGTTTGCATTAGAAACTGACCACAAACCCCTCACGTCCCTCCTATCCGAGTGCAAGGCAATCGATGCCAACGCCTCGGCGCGCATTCAGCGGTGGGCACTCATACTGGCGTCGTACAACTACACGATAAGGCACAGACCAGGCACAGACAACTGTGCCGATGCGCTTAGCAGGCTACCCCTGGTGACCACAGAAGGGTCCGACAAACAGAAGTGTGAGATGGTCATGGCAATCAATGCCTTTGAATCCACAGGTTCGCCCATGATGGCTCGCCAAATCAGAGCCTGGACGACCAGCGACCCAACGTTATCTCTAGTTAAAAGATGCGTTTTAACCGGTGACTGGGCAGAGGCTCGCGATGCCTGCCCCGAGGAGGTCAAACCCTTCCATAGGCGCATGCATGAACTGTCACTACAGGCAGACTGCCTGATGTGGGGCAGCCGAGTAGTTATGCCCACACGAGGCAGGGAGGCATTTGTCCAGGAGCTCCATCGCGAGCACCCGGCGATCGTCCTTATGCAGGCCGTAGCCAGATCTCATGTCTGGTGGCCTGGCATTGACACAGACTTGGAGCTCTGCGTCCATCAGTGCACCATTTGTGCCCAACTCAGTAATGCCCCCAGGGAGGCCCACCTAAGCCCCTAGCCCTGGCCCACCAAACTGTGGTCGCGGGTGCATGTAGACTATGCGGGCCCATTCATGGGCAAAATGTTCCTTGTAGTCGTTGATGCATTTTCAAAATTGATCGAGTGCACCATTTTAAACTCGAGCACCACCTCCACCACTGTGGAGAGCCTTAGAACCATGTTTGCAATGCACGGCATTCCTGACATATTGGTCAGTGTTAATGGTCCGTGCTTCACCAGCGCAGAATTTCACGATTTTATAGTTGACCACAGTATAAAGCACGTTAAGACGGCACCTTTCAAGCCGGCCTCCAATGGCCAGCGGAGCGAGCATTGCAGATCATTAAACAAGGCATGCTCAGAATCCAAGGTCCCACGCTGCAGAGCTGCCTGTCGCGACTGCTGCTGGCATACAGATCTCATCTGCATTCGTTGACTGGGGTTTCCCCCCGCGCAACTATTGATGAAACGAACCTTAAAGACCAGGCTCTCGTTAATCCTCCCAGACATGCATGAAATTGTTGAGGCTAAGCGTCAAAAGCTAACGTGACCGAAATTCGAGGGGGAGGTGGAATGAGATAGGGGACAAAGTGTTTGTGCTAAACTATGGCCGGGGTCCCAAATGGCTTGCAGGGACAGTAACAGACAAAGAGGGAAACAGGCTACTGGTTGTACAAATGGACAATGGCCAAACCTGCCGGAGGCATGTAGACCAAGTAAAAAGTAGATTCACTGATAACACTGAAGAACCAGAGGCAGACTACAATGTGGAACTCACACCACACCTGGTGGACAGACAGGTGGAACAACCTAAGGAAAGGGCAGTCTCAACAGACAGCCCAGGTGAGATACCAGCAATCACACCGAACGAAAAACAGGCACCAAGGCAAACAACTGAACCACAACTAAGACGCTCCACGCGAGAGCGCAGATCACCTGAGAGACTGAATTTATAAAGGCAATAAGACCTTGGGGAAGGGTGATGTCATGTATCTCACATTACTGTATATAACTGTATCTTACCATGCTATACATGACTGTAACTGGATATGACCTGTAACAATAAGCATACCTTACCACCAGGGGTGCACTTGCAGGAGACACTCCATACCTGTCCCACTGAGGTATATAAAGGGAGGTCTCAGGCAAGTGCAGCACTGGAGAGCTGGAATTAAAGGTGCAGGTCCTGAGTGACCTTGACTTCAGCATGTGTCTCGTGTAAGTAAGTACATTAGAGTCAGGACTTAACAAGTTGGACTCCTGCACGGGATTGCAAAACGTAGAATGTAGAAGTTGTGTATTTCCACCACTGTTTCAAACACAAAGTCAATCAATTACAAAAGTCACCCCTGCTCCATGTTTGAAGAAGTCACTTCACGAAGAGTTAGATGGTGTTTGTTGGTGAGCTAAATCAAACGAGAGCCTCGCTCCCTGGGGTATGGTTCCATTGTGCCAGCTGCTCTCTGGCACTTTGTGCAAGTGGCCATTCTTCATGCGTGAGCCTTGATAGTGAATGTCAACGAGGCTAGGCACCACAGTTAAAGCTTGATCTGTTTCTTTCCTCACATCCACACCTGTGGGGTTATTGGATAACAATCAGGAGCAGGAACCCTGATTTCTCCCCTCCCTGGTGCAGGGGCACTGAGTATTATCTAGCTGTGTTTCTTTATTCCCCTATTAACATGCATTGAAATAGAATAACATAAGTTTTAACCCACTACACATGCTGACAAGTTAAACAAATCATCACACCCCATATATTTTAGTTTTTTAAAATCTCTTTTCTTAGAGGGCTCGACAGGCTAGATGCTGAGATGCTTCCTGGCGGGAGAGTCTAGAACTAGAAGTCATAAGCCCCGAAATTGGAGATGTTAGTGCTGGCCGTTAAGATCCGTTCTGGTATCAAAAAAATGGCAGCTGCCTCTCTTCCGCTCACTTCTGGCAGGTTCTGTGGCGGATTTTTGGCAGGTCGGCAGCGCTGCCGTTACCTGTGCTCGCGGAAAGTACTTTAATTAGCGAGAGCGTGATGTCAATCGACGTGAAACGGCAAATTGCCACTTGCTCACCCATCTTGGAGCTCACCGCTCCCCGTACCGCCCTCTCTGGAACACGCCTGTACGTGCAGCCCCTGACGGTATGGAGAGGTGGGAGAACATGGCGGTGAGCGGGAACCCATCGTGTAAACAGCTACTGGGATAACGGTTCAGAATGGAGAGCTGCTGGAGTGAAAACCGCTTGCAATGCGATGCATCAAATCTCTCCCCCGGTCAGTCAAACAGTATAGAAGTAAATACATTTAAAATAAATTGTAATTTACTACAGTTAATATCTAACATGTTATAAGACTGTTGTGAAGTGCCTTGGGACGTTTTACTACGTTAAAGGCACCATATAAATAAAAGTTATAATTATTATTTTTATTATTACAATTGTAATAATCTCTCAAAAAATCAAAGCTGCATTTCCTTAAATTTTATACATTGGGGTTTTCTAGTTTAGGAACTGATAAAATTATATGCCAAGTTTGGAAGTCTGATTTGAAAAGGCTTGACAGCATAGACTCACCAAAATTTCTTCAAAAGTCTGCTGTTAGAAAATGAATTGCATTTTCTTCTGCGCCATTTACACCAGTGAACTCCTGATTGCATATTTATTTCCATTCGTGTCTCATGCAACAGTTTAACGACATCTGTGCTACAGTCTTTGTGGTGTTTCCAGTGACAGTCCCTCCAGACCTGAGCCTGTGCTTTAAGAGCCACTCACCAGGGAATGAATGCCCTGGGCAATATGCAGGCTAGTACGCTGTCCCTGCGAACTGCAAGACAGTGCAACCCCATCCACCTCCAGCACCGTGGCGGAGTGCGAACCTCCACACAGCAAATATCAGGGTGACACATCTGTGGATCTATGGCAGCCAGTGACGGTGGGGGGTGGGGGGAGGTACCAGGCAGCCTGGCACCCATTTGCGGACCCCACAAAAATAGTCCGCGAAAGTAAGAAGGGTGCCGTGGACGAACGAGTGCCTCGTGATGTAACGCACAATGCTCCAGCCCGATGAGGGCCATCAGCGGAATTGATAACAAAATCCAGGAGTCATCACCAAACGATCTGACACAGCACATTTCCCGAGAACTGCGCATCATACCTTCATACATGACCTTTGGCCTCCTGCTGAAGTTAGCGCCGGGAAGAATGTAAATTAGCAGACAGCACAAAATTTACCAGTGCTGCCTGCGCTCTGTCTCCGGGCAGCCATGAGCCTTGGTTGGCACTGTAACCGGCAGGCTTCCGGCCTACTCGAATTTCTCGGCCCATGTCTCAGGATAAGTGTTTGGCCATTTAGAACTGAAATGAGGAGAAATTTCTTCACTCTGAGGGTTGTGAAGCTTTAGATTTCTCTACCCCAGAGGGCTGTGGAGGCTCAGTTGTTGAGTATATTTGAGACTGAGATTGATAGATTTTTGGACACTAAGGGAATCAAGGAATATGGGGATAGGGCAGGAAAGTGTTGAGGTAGAAGATCAGCCATGATCTTATTGAATGGCGGAGCAGGCTCAAGGGGTTGAATGGCTTACCCCTTCACCTATTTCTTATGTTCTTGTGTACTTTTAAATTGTATTCCTTCAAGATCATTAGTAGGAAGTGTTGTGTATCTGTAAAGCATGCACTCCCATGTTCCACCACCAGGGAACGCATCCCCTGAAGTCCCAAGGGATCCCAGCATCCCTTGGGAGCACTGTATATAAGCCGGCGCCTAAGGCCTGTTCCTCACTCTGGAGGTGTTGCTACAGTTGTACAGGGCCTTGGTGAGGTCACACCTGGAGTATTGTGTACAGTTTTGGTCTCCTAACTTGAGGAAGGACATTCTTGCTATTGAGGGAGTACAGCGAAGGTTCACCAGACTGATTCCCGGCATGGTGGGACTGACCTATCAAGAAAGACTGGATCAACTGGGCTTGTATTCACTGGAGTTCAGAAGAATGAGAGGGGACCTCATAGAAACGTTTAAAATTCTGATGGGTTCAGACAGGATAGATGCAGGAAGAATGTTCCCAATGTTGGGGAAGTCCAGAACCAGGCGTCACAGTCAAAGGATAAGGGGTAAGCCATTTAGGACCGAGATGAGGAGAAACTTCTTCACCCAGAGAGTGGTGAACCTGCGGAATTCTCTACCACAGAAAGTTGTTGAGGCCAATTCACTAAATATATTCAAAAGGGAGTTAGATGAAGTCTTTACTACTCGGGGATCAAGGGGTATGGCGAGAAAGCAGGAATGGGGTACTGAAGTTGCATGTTCAGCCATGAACTCATTGAATGGTGGTGCAGGCTCGAAGGGCTGAATGGCCTACTTCAGCACCTATGTTCTATGTTTCTATGTTTCTATGTCCTACTAAAGACTGAGGTCACTGTTACTTTAACCTCCCTGTGTGCAGTCTCATCTGTGTAAGAAACACAATAATTGGCGATGAGTATACGAATCCAACGCAAAGATGCAGCAAACTGTGGGCATCCTGGAGAAGTTCTCAGAGGGTGAGGACTGGGAAGCCTATGTCGAACAGTTAGACCAGTACTTTGTAGCCAACGAGCTGGACAGAGAAGGAAGCGCTACAAAAAGGAGAGCGGTCCTCCTCACGGTCTGCGGGGCACCGACCTACAGCCTCATGAAGAATCTTCTGGCTCCAGTGAAACCCACAGATAAGTCGTATGAGGAGCTGTGTACACTGGCTCAGGAGCATCTTAACGCGAGGGAGAGCGTGCTGATGGCGAGGTATCAGCTCTACACGTGCCAGCGATCTGAAGGTCAGGAAGTGGCAAGCTACGTCGCCGAGCTAAGGCGACTTGCAGGACAATGTGAGTTTGATGGCTACCTGGAGCAGATGCTCAGAGACTTTTTTGTATTGGGCACTGGCCACGAGACCATCCTATGAAAACTTTTGACTGTAGAGATACCGACCCTCAGTAAGGTCATTGTGATACCACGGGCGTTTATGTCCACCAGTGATAACACCAAACAAATCTCTCAGCACACAAGTGCTAGCAATGTTCATAAATTAACTAGAACTGTGTTTGCAAGCAGAAATGTACAGGGCAGAAACCACGAGTCTGCAACTGCCAGCAGGCCTAAGGTGACCCAGATGACTCTGAGTCCGCAACAAAGGATGAATGCAAGGCAATTCACGCCTTGTTGGCATTGTGGAGGCTTCCATTCAGCCTATTCATGCTGCAACAAAGGGTATGTTTGCAAGAGCTGTGGAACAATGGGACACCTCCAACGAGCTTGCAAACGAGCTGCAAGCTCTGCAAAACCTGCTAACCTCCACGTGGCATAGGAAGATCGGTCCATGGTGGATCAAAGCAATTTCGAGCCTCAGAGAGAGGAGGCAGATGCTGAAGTTCACGGGGTGCACACATTTTCGACGAACTGTCCATCTATAATGCTAAATGTAAAATAGAATGGCTTACCCATAGCCATGGAACTGGACACTGGCGCTAGCCAAGCCATCATGAGTAAAACGATGTTTGAGAGACTGTGGTGCAACAAAGCACTCAGACCAGCTCTGAGCTTCATCCACACGAAACTGAGATTCTACACCAAAGAGCTCATCACTGTCCTGGGCAGCGCCATGGTCAAGGTCACCTACGAGGGCACGGTGCACGAACTGCCACTTTGGATTGTCCCGGGCGATGGTCCCACACTGCTTGGAAGGAGCTGGCTAGGCAAAATCCGCTGGAACTGGGATGACATCCAAGCGCTATCACATGTCGATGAGGCCTCATGTACCCAGGTTCTTAACAAATTTCCTTCCCTTTTTGAGCCAGGCATTGGAAACTTTTCCGGGGCAAAGGTGCAGATCCACTTGGTCCCAGAGGCACAACCCATTTACCACAAGGTGCGAGTGGTATCTCACATGATGAGGGTGGAAATCGAGCTGGACAGACTGCAATGGGAAGGCATCATCTCCCCAGTGGAATTCAGAGAGTGGGCCAGCCTGATTGTTCCAGTACGCAAAGGTAATGGCACGGTCAGGATTTGCGGCGATTATAAAGTAACTATTAATCGTTTCTCGCTACAGGACCAATACCCGCTACCAAAGGCAGACGACCTATTTGCGACGCTGGCAGGACGCAAGATGTTCACCAAGCTCGACCTGACTTCGGCCTACATGACGCAGGAGCTGGAGGAATCTTCGAAGGGCCTCACCTGCATCAACACGCACAAGGGACGGTTCACCTACAACAGATGCCCGTTTGGAATTCGGTCGGTTGCAGCGATCTTCCAGAGAAACATGGAGAGCCTACTCAAGTCGGTACCACGCACGGTGGTTTTTCCAGACGACATATTGGTCACGGGTCAGAACACCGTCGAGTACCTATAAAACCTGGAGGAGGTCCTCCAGCAACTGGATCGCGTAGGGCTGCGGCTGAAGAGGTCAAAATGCATCTTCATGGCAACAGAAGTGGAGCTTTTGGGGAGAAAGATCACGACGGATGGCATTCGACCCACAGACGCCAAGACAGAGGCTATCAGGAATGTGCCCAGGCCACATTACGGCATGGAGCTATGGTCATTCCTGGAATTCTTCAACTATTTTGGTACTTCCTACCGGGGTTAAGCACCCTCTTAGAGCCCCTACATGTGTTATTGCGTAAAGGTGAGGACTGGGTATGGGGAAAAAAACAAGTAATTGCTTTTGAGAAAGCCAGAAACATTTTATGCTCCAACAAGCTGCTTGTATTGTATAACCTGTGTAAAAGACTTGTGTTAGCATGTGATGCATCGTCGTACGGAGTCGGGTGTGTATTACAACAAGCTAATGTTGCGGGGAAGTTGCAACCTGTCGCCTATGCCTCCAGGAGCTTGTCTAAGGCCGAGAGGGCCTACAGCATAATTGAGAAAGAGGCATTAGCGTGTGTGTTCGGGGTAAAGAAAATGCATCAGTACCTGTTTGGCCTCAAATTTGACCTGTAAACCGATCACAAGCCCCTCATATCCCTGTTCGCTGTTCGCTGAAAACAAGTGGATAAATACTAATGCCTCAGCCCGCATACAAAGGTGGGCACTTGTGCTATCAGCGTATAACTATACCATCCGCCACAGGCCAGGCACCGAGAACTGTGCGGATGCTCTCAGTCGGCTACCATTGCCCACCCATGGTGCAGCCTGCAAACTTGTTGATGGTGGTGCAGCCCGCAGACTTGTTGATGGTCATGGAAGCGTTTGAAAATGATCAATCACCTGTCACGGCCCGCCAGATTAGGACTTGGACCAGCCAAGATCCTCTGCTGTCCCTAGTAAAAAACTGTGTACTGCATGGGAGCTGGGCCACCATCCCCGTTGAAATGCAAGAGCTAATCAAGCCGTTCCAGCGGCGAAAGGACGAGCTGTCCATTCAGGCAGACTGCCTGTTGTGGGGTAACCGCGTAGTGCTACCCAAAAAGGGTAGGGAGGCGTTCATCTCAGATCTCCATAGCACACACCTGGGTATAGTAGTGATGAAAGCGATAGCCAGATCCCACGTGTGGTGGCCCAGTATCGACTCTGACTTAGAGTCCTGTGTACGGCAATGCAGCGTGTGTGCTCAGTTGAGCAACGTGCCCGGAGAGGCACCACTAAGTTTGTGGTCCTGGACCTCCAGACCCTGGTCGACGATCCATGTTGACTATGCGGGCCTGTTTTTTTTGTAAAATGTTCCTGATGGTTGTGGCTGCTTTTTCAAAATGGATTGAATGTGAAATAATGTCTGAAAGCATCGCCACCACCACCATTGAAAGCCTGAGGACCATGTTTGCCACCCACGGCCTGCCTGACATACTGGTCAGTGACAAAGGGCCATGTTTCACCAGTGCCGAATTTAAAGAATTCATGACCCGCAATGGGATCAAACATGTCACCTCGGCCCCGTTTAAACCAGCCTCCAATGGGCAGGCAGAGCGGGCAGTACAAGCAATCAAACAGAGTCTTAAACGAGTCACAGAAGGCTCACTCCAAACCCGCCTGTCCTGAGTACTGCTCAGTTACCGCACAAGACCCCACTCGCTCACAGGGGTGCCCCCGGCTGAGCTACTCATGAAAAGGACACTTAAAACCAGACTCTCACTGGTCCACCCCAATCTGAATGATCAGGTAGAGAGCAGACCGCAGCAACAAAATGTAAACGATGGACGCTCCACTATGTCATGGGAAATTGATCTGAATGACCCTGTGTTTGTGCTAAAGTATGGACATGGTCCCAAGTGGATTGTGGGTACGGTGATAGCTAAAGAACGGAGTAGGGTGTTTGTAGTCAAACTAGATAATGGACAAATTTGCAGAAAGCACCTGGACCAAACGAGGCTGCGGTTCACAGACTGCCCTGAACAATCCACAGCAGATACCACCTTTTTCGAGCCCACAACACACACCCAAAGGATCAACAACACCACGCCGGATCAGGAAATTGAACCCATCACACCCAACAGCTCAGCAAGGTCCGTGCTATAACTTTTAAATGGCTGCAGTTTAATTGTTCAACACATGGTTGTGTATAATATAGACTGTAAACACACTTGGAATGAAGTCACACTGTGCAACACAGGCAGATAAGCATATTAACTCATTCGTCTGAAATTCCTTTGTCAGCTATTGTAACGAGATTTATTTTGACTAGGCTAATGGTTTGTTATAATAGCATTAATGAACACACATATACGAGTTTTGCATACCGAGGTCTGCTCAAAACAATGTAGGCCGGGAAATTCCTGTGGTGCCGCTCTACCGGCGAAAATGCAGTAAAACGGAACCCCTGCCCGTCCATGCCCAAGGCCACAGACCCTGTCCCAATTGTCAGGCTGACAGCGCCTGCAAGGCTTGAGTTGATCCACTTTTCCAAGGTGGCACAGAGTCTGCTGGAGGACCAAGGAAAAAATATTTGCATTAACTCTTTGGCTTCCATTGGAGCCACTCCAACTAGAGAAGACACATGATGCCATCCAGGATCGATCAGCTTACTCTGGTTAAGGTTTGAGGCCTTGTGAAGGCCTCAAAAAAGAACTCACGGCAGGGATGTGGGGGTGCAGGCACAAGCTCTGCCCACGGCACCCTCGATTAGAACTTCAAGGTCTGGGCAAAATTTGGCAGAATCCCAACACAGCCAGGATCCAGCCCAATTTCCGAGCCCCTCCCCCAGGCACAATTACTATTTACTCCTTCTCTGGACCCGTGGATTTTGGGGCTATAGTATTTGGTAATAGGAATGTGGGCAATGATTTGGAAAGAAAATGAGTTTGGATTTTCAACTTTTATTCATCGTATGTACGGAACAGTTGTTTCACTTAAAGAACCTCCACAACCAAAAGAATTAATGGAATCTTCTGGCAAGCGACAACTCCTTTATTAAATGATACTGTTGAAATGCTTAAAATCTTTAATAGGGTCCTTCCATTCTATTGACAGATTCATCTTGCTGCCGCCTTGTTTTTAAGAGATTGTTCCACAGAGTTGGTCATGAGATGATTGGTCACGTTCCTCACCTCGTCAAATAATTTACTGGGAATCTGTGCTGCATGTCCACTATTCCCGCCAATAATCTTGCTTGATTTGAGTTTATTTTAAAGCTTTGTCGTCCTGCTCGGTATAAATCGGATACCTTGCTTACAGTTAGATGGCAACAAAAGATCAATTGGTCCATTTGGTTTACTTTTCCAAACCACTCATCATGTTCCTTATTATTCCTTTACATCATGTAACGAACAGGGTGGATAAAGGGGAACCAGTGGATGTGGTGTATTTGGACTTCCAGAAGGCATTTGACAAGGTGCCACATAAAAGGTTACTGCACAAGATAAAAGTTCACGGGGTTGGGGGTAATATCTTAGCATGGATAGAGGATTGGCTAACTAACAGAAAACAGAGAGTCAGGATAAATGGTTCATTCTCAGGTTGGCAATCAGTAACTAGTGGGGTGCTGCAGGGATCAGTGCTGGGACCCCAACTATTTACAATCTATATTAATGACTTGGAAGAAGGGACTGAGTGTAATGTAGACAAGTTTGCCGACGATACAAAGATGGGAGGAAAAACAATGTGTGAGGAGAACACAAAAAATCTGCAAAAGGACATTGACAGGCTGAGTGAGTGGGCAAAAATTTGGCAGATGGAGTATAATGTTGGAAAGTGTGAGGTCATGCACTTTGGCAGAAAAGATCAAAGAGCAAGTTATTATTTAAATGAAGAAAGATTGCAAAGTGCTGCAGTACAGCGGGACCTGGGGGTACTTGTGCATGAAACACAAAAGGATAGTATGCAGGTACAGAAGTGATCAGGAAGGCCAATGGTATCTTGGCCTTTATTGCAAAGGCAATGGAGTATAAAAGCAGGAAAGTCTTGCTACAGTTGTACAGGGTATTAGTGAGGCCACACCTGGAATACTGCGTGCAGTTTTGGTTTCCATATTTACGAAAGGATATACTTGCTTTGGAGGCAGTTCAGAGAAGGTTCACAAGGTTGATTCCGGGGATGAGGGGGTTGACTTATGAGGAAAGATTGAGTAGGTTGGGCCTCTACTCATTGGAATTCAGAAGAATGAGAGGTGATCTTATCAAAACGTATAAGATTATGAGGGGTCTTGACAAGGTGGATGCAGAGAGGATGTTTCCACTGATAGGGGAGACTAGAACTAGAGGGCATAATCTTAGAATAAGGGACCGCCCATTTAAAACTGAGATGAGGAGAAATTTCTTCTCTCAGAGGGTTGTGGATCTGCGGAATTTGCTGCCTCAGAGAGCTGTGGAAGCTGGGACATTGAATAAATTTAAGACAGAAATAGACAGTTTCTTAAATGATAAGGGAATAAGGGGATTATGGAGAGCCAGCAGGGAAGTGGACCTGAGTCCATGATCGGATCAGCCATGATCGTATTAAATGGCAGAGCAGGCTCAAGGGGCCGTATGGCCTACTCCTGCTCCTATTTCTTATGTTCTTATGTTCTTATTTATCCCACCATTTTAAATCGTGTTTGAAAGAAAAATAGTCAGTTAACTTTTAAAGAAGGACCCATGTTGTTTGTGCACTACATATATTGTTCAAGTGAAGACAATCATAGTAAACTGCTAAAAGAAAGAAAGAGTTGCATTTATATACCGCCTTTCATGACCACTGGACGCACAAACTGCTTTCCAGCCCAATTAAATAATTTTGGAGTGAAGTCACTGTTGTAATGTGGGAAACATGGCAGCCAATGTGTGCACAGCAAACTCCCACAAACAGCAATGTGTTAATGACCAAATAATCTGTTTTTGTTATGTTGATTGAGGGATAAATATTGGCCAGGACACGGAGGATAACTCCCCTACTCTTCTTCGAAATAGTGCTGTGGGATCTTTTACATCCACCTGAGTGAGCAGAAGACAGCAGCTCTGACAGTGCAGCACTCTCTCAGCACTGCACTGGAGTGTCAACCTAGAGTTATGTGCTGGAGTGGGTGGGCCGCAGCTGAGCCTAAATAGCAAGAATCTTAATAAAGTAACAGCAACAACTTTCATTTATGAAACGCCTTTAACGTAGCCAAATGACCCAAAGTGCTTCACACGAGCGTTATCAATAAAAAATTTGACACTGAGCCACAGAAGGAGATATCAGGATGGATGACCAAAAGCTTGGCCAAAGAGGTAGGTTTTAAGGAGCATCTTAAAGGAGGAGAGAGAGGTAGCAAGGCGGAGAGATTTGGAGAGGGAATAAGCGGCCAAGATTTAATGTCCCTCATGTTTATGTCAAAACAAATTTCCTTGCAAGTAAAAGTTTCCTAATGATGTATGGGCTTTACAAAGGGCCGCAGACAAACTAGTTCTCCTACCTATCTGCTACCCCGAGCCATGCATTACGCTTCTGAAGTACATTTGACTTAAAAGCCTGTCCCAGATGAAACAACGTATTTAGAATTTGTGACACAAGAAACGGATAGATCCCTTCTCCAGTCTACTGTTAAGTTCAAATCCCTGAGCCTTCACTTGAAATTGAAATTGTCGAGGCTGTGTCCCTCTTCTCATACAAACTGCTCCACCGAACAATAACGAGTTACGAATGTATGAAAAAGGGCAGGAAAAGACTTTCTCGTCTGTCAAGCCAGTCCCATCTTGACATGGTGCAAACTATATACACTATCAACCACCGACCCCCCTCTCCTCAACTCCTCCCATTCCCACTCTGCTCTCTTCAACTTCAGTGTGCTACAGGGTTCCAACCAAACTGAACAGAAGCAGCAGGAAGAATCTCATATTACTCCCGAGCACTCCGTAGCCCTGCAGACTGAACATTGACATTAGCTTCCGCACAACTTAACTATCTCTCCCATCTTCCTAGAGGCAGGGGCTCCTGGGGATGCACAGTGGGAGTGGGGGAGGGGGACAGGCAGATTGGCACTGTGAGCGTGGACCCTGTGTTAGAATGCAGTCCTAGCCTGTCTTTTCTTTTTCCAGTTACTGGAAATGTTAGCATAAAGCCAGAGACCCCTGTAAATATTAAGATATACTCAATTATCCCCTATGTTTCTGTTTTTATTTCAGATTTCCTGCATTTTCAGTTTCTTTCATTGTGTTATTTTGTTTCTTTTTATGTCCTTTTCATTGCCTCACTGAAATTATATTCATACTTCCTCCACTACTTAAATATCTTGCCAGCTTTTCCATATAACTTATTCAATGAATTAACTATCTTCTCTCCCTTTCCTCCAATATAAATGCAAGTTCTTTCATTTTGTGTACAGTTTTGGTCTCCTAATCTGAGGAAGGACATTCTTGCTATTGAGGGAGTGCAGCGAAGGTTCACCAGACTGATTCCCGGGATGGCGGGACTGACATATCAAGAAAGACTGGGTCGACTAGGCTTACATTCACTGGAATTTAGAAGAATGAGAGGGGATCTCATAGAAACAGATAAAATTCTGATGGGATTGGACAGGTTAGGTGCAGGAAGAATGTTCCCAATGTTGGGGAAGTCCAGAACCAGGGGTCACAGTCTAAGGGTAAGGGGTAAGCCAGTTAGGACCGAGATGAGGAGAAACTTCTTCACCCAGAGAGTGGTGAACCTGTGGAATTCTCTACCACAGAAAGTTGTTGATGCCAGTTCGTTAGATACATTCAAAAGGGAGTTAGATGTGGCCCTTACGGCTAAAGGGTTCAAGGGGTATGGAGAGAAAGCAGGAATGGGGTACTAAAGTTGCAAGATTAGCCATGATCATATTGAATGGTGGTGCAGGCTCGAAGGGCCGAATGGCCTACTCCTGCACCTATTTTATTTGCTTCTATTGTTAGTGAAAATAAATTCACATAGACTCTGGTAAGGTAAGAAGACAACTTTATTGCTAACAGCTCTGGGAGAAGAGTTGAGATCCCGCGACCTGCGAAGCACCTTCTCCCCGAGTGCCTGGTGCCACGGGGTTATAAGCAGTTTACAGAGGGCGGAATACAATCATTTAAATTCATTTACATACAACCAATCAATCCATAAGGCAACGCAATTCATTTACATACAACCAATCAATCCATATGGCAACGCAATTCATTTACACACAACCAATCATATTGTTGCACAACTTTTTAGTCCTAGTGAAACCTGATAGCATGGCGCGAGTTTGGGGGCCCTTCCTCTGTATCTTCTTTTGTGGTTAGTTATTCTGTTGCAAAGCTTTCTATGAAACAGTGGCCTGCACCTGGCCATGAGTCACTTGTTGCTGCAGAGTTCATTAGGCTTCTTGGTACAAAGTTAATTTAGTGAAAAGGCAGATAGTTGGCTTACCCCATCATGCTTTGCTATGTCCGAAAATTCACTCCAACACTATGTTTCTATGTCCTGACCAGTCCTATTGAAGGGCTTGCTTATCTCCAGTTTTTGGTTCAATAAAGGGTCCACGTCTGAGATGTTAACTTGTCTTTTCTTTGCTGATGGACCTGTTGTGCTAGTGTTTTCATTTGGGATGCTATAAGGATAAGTTTGATGAGATGATCAAATAATCACAGAACTTGATGGCTCCTGTGCTGGTCTGACTGGGGGTGTGGGTAGAGGAAGATTAAATAGCAAAGCTGTGGGAGTAGATGAATATTCTGCAGTTTTGCTAGACTTCTTCAAGGATCAGGGATTTATTTTCCCTCAGGAGAGCATATTGGAATATTGGAACAGCGGAATATACAGGACTGGAGGACATCATTGGAGCCCATCTTTCCAGTCCCAAGGTTTGAAAAATATCATGCACTACCCGAACACTCTTCAATCACTTTCTCTGCCATATCTCTCCAGTTCCATCACAAATTTAAGCACTGTGGCCTAGAATTTCCCAAACCTGTTTTTCTGGCGCCCTCACCCGAGGTGAGCCGCTTTTGTCCCCCTCCAAGCGCGCCGAAAAAAGACGTCCATATTCTGGCCGCTCCTCAGCCTCTCCTCGGTCGTGGTGCAGCGTGGCCCAATGGATTGGGGGCGGAGCTAGGTCCCGGCGCTGAAAACAGTACCGGGACCTTTGGACATGCGTGCTAGAGTCTGTGTGGGAGGGGGTGAAGCACGCTGTCCCTAGCCCTGGCCAAATGGGCTCCCTCATCGGCGGCCCGCTGTGTTCCCTAAGGTAGTAGTTCTATTTTTTATTTGTTATTTACTGATTGATTTTGATGCTTTAGGTGCAGGGTTCCTTCTATTTTTTTATTTGTTATTTATTGATTGCTTCTTACTTTGGTCTTGGTGTTTTAGGGGTAGGGTTCCTTCTATTCATTTGTTAAGTCATTGCTTATTGCTTTTAGCGCTTTGTTTGGTGCTTGGTGGTGCTTTAAATGTAGTTACCTGCTCTGAGTCCTTAACTGTAAGGTCTTTCTGTGCGGACAAAAGTGGACACATACGCTGCCCTAAGTTAGTTTCGTACAACTTTTTTCTGGCCACATTGCCATAAATGGTGTAAGTGGCTGGGAACGCCCCCTTTGGAAAAAAAAACTGAACTAACAAAAAAGCTAACGAACTCACTTACACTGCCGCAAATTAAATGGCCATATTTGCAACTAAAAAAATACACCAGAAAAATCAAGTTACGGTGCAACTCATGGGGAAATTTGGGCCCTAGAAATTAAATTAAATGGGCGGGCTACAGTCCAAAATAGGTTAGATGCACAAAGCCTGTGGAAGGAGGGGGCCATTTCTCATTCTATGCTTAATAAGTTATTAACATTATGGTTTTAATGACAAATTGGCATCAAACTTCTACATTAAGAGTGCAGGATAAATAAATAGAGCAGTCAAAATAAAGTAGTCAAAATTTGGTCCCGACTAAGATCTGGTAACCTTGCTTAAAGCTGATATGGTTGATCCCTCATGTCAGCAGGCAGTTCACAGTGTCAGCTGTGGCTCAGTGGGTCGCACCCTCACCTCGGAGTCAGAAAATTGTGGATTCAAGTCCCACTTCAGGAACTTGAGCACTTAAATCTAGGTTGACTCTCCAGTGCAGTACTCAGGGAGTACTGCATTGTCGGAGGTGCCATCTTTCGGATGAGATGTTAAACTGAGGCCCTGTCTGCCTGCTCAGGTGGATGGAAAAGATCCCATGACACTATTTCCAAGAAGAGCAGGGGAATTATCCCTGGTGTCCTGGCCAATATTTATCCCTCAAATCAACATAACAAAAACAGATTATCTGGTCATTATCATGTTGCTGTTTGTGGGAGCTTGCTATGCGCAAATTGACTGCTGCGTTTCCCGCATTACAACAGTACTTCATTGGCTGTAAACCACTTTGAGATGTCCGGTGGTCGTGAAAGGCACTATATAAATGTAAGTCTTTCTTTCTTTATCACATTGATCATCAGTGTTCTACCTCATAACAGCCTGATTCAAGCACATTTTTTAGCTTGCCCAATATACTGGATTGACTGGATTGGTCAGAGTTTGATGGTTTTTCAACATGGCATAGAATCCTTTTTACAGATTATTTTATTTTACCTCTATTTTCCTGTTCTCCTTTTGCCCAGATGCCAACAGCAACTGAGAGGCCGGGCAGGCAAACAATGCTTGGGCCATTGTCATGTTATTTTTCAGCTGTCCATAAAGCGGTATATCAGAGCTTCCTTGTGCCGTTTCTCTAGGGATATGACGGGTCTCCAAGAAGACTAAAAGAAAAAATAAACATGCAGTAAGGTGCTAGGGATTAACACTCTCAAAATATATTTCCAGTTGCTGTATAAAATAAAAAATTACACTGTCAACCTTGACTCGGTGGTAGCATTCTTGCCTCGGAGTCAGAAGAATGTGGGTTCACACCCCACTCTGGAGACTTGAGCACATAATCTAGGCTGACATTTCAGTGCAGTGCTGAGGGTGTGTTGAACTTTTGGAGGTGTTGTCTTTCCGATTAGATGTTGAACTGGGGCCCTGTCTTCCCTCAGGTGGATGCAAAAGTTCCCATGGCACTATTTGAAGAAGGCTAGGTTGTCCTGGTCAACATTTTGTTACTAACACCACCAAAAACAGATTATTCAGGTGTTTATCCCAAACTTTGATGCTTCTGGGTTCTTGCTGTGTACAAATTGGCTATTGTGTTTCTTTGTGTTTCTCTGTGTTGCAAGAGTGACTGCACTTCCATTGATGGCCGGAGGTCATGAAAGGTGCTATATGAATGCAAGTTTGTTCTGTTAATGTTTGTTGATTTTACCGTTGTCACTCACGGTGTCAGGGAAATGAATGGCAGAGAGAATTGACACAAGTACATGCTTCTGTCCATGGGTATTGTTACCACCACTTTTTAAAGCGAAATAACAATCTAGATTCAGCTATTTGCAAATTAACCTCAAATGTATTCATATCAGTCCAATTCAGGCCTGGGAGTTTTGGATATCACCCCAGTACGACATTCTATTTTCAGCCTTTTCCTCCGATTATATATAACGACTTTGAAAACTTGACATTGTTCAATTCTCAGGGGGCTTTATGTTCAAAATTATTTCCTGCAGATATTTAACTTTTTTTTATACAGTGTAGTATTTTTCCAAATTTAGGATGAGATTGTACAGAAACCTGATGATTTGGGCAACCACCTTGCAACATAGTTGTCGATTTCATCAAAAATAGAGAAATTATTTGTGCTTCTTTATCTCTATCGTAATCTCTTGGGGTAGAGATTGATCATCATGGAAAACGTTGACAAAAATGATAAGAATTGCCCGGGTTATGTCCTGCACCTGAGAGAGGCCGGAAAAGCATCCAATGCCATATTGGCCTCTGACCATTTTCAGCGTCTGGGACGGACGTCTAAAACAGCTGATAGGCCGCATGCATATGCTAATGAGGCACCAGACGCTTGTTCTAGGAACCCTTCTGAGAAATGTGGCTGTCTTGACTGGACCGAGTGACGGGCTTGCTCTCCTCAGGTTTTCCGGCCATAGATGCGGCCTAGCAAGTGGGAGCCACCAAAAAAGGTCAATCATTGTTTTATTAAGATTGATGTGGAGTAGGGAGGAGCAGGAGTGCTCCTCCCGGATCCACTGCACTCCCGATGGGTGCTGCTGACCCTTGATCAGTTCCCCCCCCCCCCACCCCCCCGACTTCCATTGTCATCTCCGACTTAGAACTTGCCTGAGAGCCATGGCCAACAAGGCCATTGGCCCGAAATTCATCTGCTTCAAATAGCCTGCAGAGGCATGACTGGCACTGACACCTCACCTGAATGATTGTAATGAAGCCTGATTTTAAGACTGATTGATGTGTTCAAACTTATGAAGGATTTTGATAAGTTAAATAAGAAAAATCTGTTTCCACTGGTTGGTGGGTTTTGGCATAAATCATCAAAAGAACAAACAAAGGGAGAGAAAGATTGTTAGGAGATGGAATGCACTCCAGAAACACTGGCGGAAACAGAATCCATATTAGCTTTTAAACAGGATCTGAAAACAAAAACAATTAAACAGATATAAGGCAGGACAGGGAATGAGATTAGTTTGGATCTGTTGTGTATATATGCCTGTTTACTGTGTGATGTCTGTAACACTGTTATACCACACTGAATGTACCCTTATACTGTACACACCTTAGCTGTACACCAGAGGGTGCTGCTGCTGGAGACCTAAGGGTTACCTGCACACGGCAGGTAACCCAGTATAAAAAGGAACTCGCAGCTTGTTGTCCTCACTCAGGAGCTGCAAATAAAGGACTACAGGTCTACACAGTTTAAGTATCATACCCTGCCTCGTGGAGTCATTACTAAAGGTGCCTACATACACTACAGGATCACTCTTTAAGAAAGTTGCCACAGGTCCAATGGCCTCTTTCTGTGCTGTGATTCTAGATTGCAAGGTGATGCCAAGTGGAAGTTGTAATGTATTTGCTTCATGGGTTCTTGCCTAAGAATTCATATTAAGAACTAGTCAGTTTATTATTAAAGGTTTAACAATCACACTATACATTACCAGTTCATCCACCAGGCTCACAACTGCATACCTCATCGTGGATGACCTAGACCCAACTGACTGGGGTTTTATTGAGTCTTGTGAACATCACGTGACTGGCTAAGCCACTCACCATGCAAAAGCTCTCCAAACCTGTGAGCATCCTCACAGGTACATACATTACAGAAGTGAAACACTTTTCTGACTGTAGGGAAGAGAGAGAATCAACAGGGGATTCAACTCTCATTCACTTCAGGACGGTTTACAAGGCTGAGCATAAAGCCTCACCAACCACTGAGATGTTTGTTTACCTCATTGCAGTTCCCGCTATAACTTGCCGGAGCTGCATCAAGGGCCAGAAGAGGTCGGCCAGGTAGTGCGTTTGGCTGGGAGGCTGACAAACTACATGTAAATGAGGCCTGGAATTTACAATAGGCCGGGCCTTGCACCGACAGCAGCGTTCGGGTCTCCCCACCAACCCCTCCCGCCCTGAGTTAAAATCAACCCCATTAAGTCTGTATTAGCCTCAATTACTAATTGCAGGGCTTCAGCTGTGCTGTGCTCAATAAAAAAACGGCAAATAGGGAAGAATGCATTTCACTTTTATTGTAGATTGAGTATAAGCCTATAAAAGGTGGAGAAACAGATCTGTGAGTTAAGTGCCATGCTTTGACACCTTTGCCGATGTGAGAAGAAACTTGTCAAAGTGCCACACGGTGTGAGGTCAGAGGTCACCAGATGTGACCTGGTGTCAGGGGAGCTCTCTCAAGGCCCTTGGAATGATGGAAAAATGTTTGACGCTTTTCCTCAATGGTTCTAGCTCGCTAACACAACACAGCTGACTGAACACAAACAGAGGTGGTGTAATACACTAAAATCTGTACTTCCTCTGAAACTTCCAGCCATTTTCCTGTGAAATTCCAGACGGCTGAATTTTCCTGGCAAGGGCTCAAAAGTGGCCACTTTCTTTTAACTAAATCAATATACATCAAGATTGGGTGGCTTAGTTGTAACAAATATCTAAATGATCAACTCTCGACTTCATTACAAAGAGCTGCATTTTGACCATCTGTCCAAAAGCCTAGCCTGTAACTGTGTGTAAAAAGAAAGAAGCAATGTAGCTCCTTTATTGGGTTTTGAATGTTAATTCTTACCATTGTGTAGGAGTGTAGATGTAACCTTTTGTAGAACGGAACTGCCCTTTCAGCTTTCAGCAAAGGACCTCCTGCACAACTTTGAATAGAAGGAAAAACCCTTGATGAAACATCGAGAGACCTAAAGACAATATTTCATTTATTTTGTTTTTAATATAATACTAAATGCTATCCTCTTATTTACGAATATTCTGATTTATTATCTCTTGACATCTGGCACAGTGGCATCTGGCATCTTGACAGCTGTGCCAGATCATAGTTCAGAGAGGAGAGTGGGTCGTCCGTGACCGATTTCCCAGGTCAGAAGCACAGCCATGTCATCCGTCACAGTTTTTGTTCCGAACTAGATGTCTCACAGCGTGGCCTGCGCTTCTTGAGATGCGCGGTGGTGAAGGTGCTTCTCACCGAGTGTAGAAGGTTCGCAGTGGTTTACAAAAGGATGGTGACAGTACTGATTGGGGAGAGAGGCTGGCAAAGGCAGGGGTGCTCCAGAGGTTACTGCAAACTGGTACAACTGAGATCAGCAGTGTGTCCAGTTTACTAAAATGTTACGGTGCAATACCCACAGTAGTAGCATTTGCTCAGATTGTCTATATACCATAATAGTGTAGTTTGCTATTGATCTTGTATAGATCACGATCATATTAACTGGTGCGCTAACAACAATTTGAATCTGCTATTACACACACTCTAACTTTCTTTTTGCATTTTTGCTACAAACACGGTGATTGTTCTGTTTTCATTAAAAATAACAGAGGCTATATGAAAAAATGGACACGCAGTAAGGTACTAGGGATTAACACTCTCCAAATATAACTCCAATCGCTGTATAAAATAAATAATTACACTTAATCACACTGTCAACCTTGACTCAATTGTAGCATTCTTACCGCTATGTCAGAAGGATGTGGGTTCACATAATCTAGGCTGACATTTCAATGCATACTGAGGGTGTATTGCATTGTTGGAGATGTTGTCTTTCAAATGAGATGCTGCCTGGCCTCAGGTAGATGCAAAACATCCCATGGACTATTTGAAGAGGACTAGGTTGTCCTGGTCAACAGAGTTAGCAACACTGGCTCTGAGAGTCGTTTTCTTTTCATCCTTACAGTGCTCATCACTAAGTTTGTTGTATAAATACTTATTTGGTGGGATGTATCACAGCATCAGGTTAAGTCAGAATACGGCAGTGTAGTAATTACAATACTGGACTAACAGCCCAAAGATTGAGAGTTCAAATCCCACCATGGCAAGTTGTGAAACTGAATTCAAGGATCTGGTCATTTGTGAGCTCGCTCCAGAAAAAAAAATGAAAGCTGCTGATTTGTGGTCAAAACCCAACTGTTTGACTGTGAGTAGGGGAGATATCCTCGGCGTCTTGGCCAATATTTATCCCTCAATCAACATTATTTGGTCATTATCACACTGCTGTTTGTGTGAGCTTGCTGTGTGCAAATTACGGCACAGAAGGAGGCCATTCAGCCCATCGAGTCCATGCCAGCTCTCTGAAGGGCAATCCAGTCGGTCCCATTCCCCTGCTCTATCCCCGTAGCCCTGCAAGTTTATTTCCCTCAAGTGCCTATCAAATTTCCTTTTGAAATCATTGATCATCTCCGCTTCCACCACGCTCATTGGCAACAAGTTCCAGGTCATTACCACTTGCTGCATAAAAAGGTTCTCCCTCACATCCCCCCTGTATCTCTTGCCCAAAACCTTAAGTCTGTGTTCCCTTGTCCTTGTACCATCAGTTAATGGGAACAGCCTTTCCCTGTCCACCTTATCCAAACCCATCATAATCTTGAACACCTCTATCAAATCTCCCCTCGACCTCCTTTGCTCCAAGGAGAACAACCCCAGCTTCTCCATCCTAACCTTGTAGCTAAAATCCCTAATTCCTGGAACCATTCTGGTAAATCTCCTCTGCACCCTCTCAAGGACTTTCACATTCTTCCTAAAGTGTGGTGACCAGAACTGGACACAATACTCTAGTTGTGGCCTAATCAGTGTTTTATAAAGGTTCAGCATAACTTCCCTGCTTTTGTATTCAATACCTCTATTTATGAAGCCCAAGATCCATATGCTTTGCTAACTACTCTCTCAATATGTTCTGCCACCTTCAATGATCTATGCACATGAATCTCCAGGTTCCTCTGTCCCTTGCACATTCTTTAGAACTGTGCCATTAAGTCTACATTGTCTCTCCCTATCCCTTCTGCCAAAATGCATCATCTTACACTCCTCTGCATTAAATTCCATCTGCCACTTGTCTGCCCATTCTGCCAGCCTATCTATGTCTTGTTGCAGTCGATTGGTATCATCCTCACTGTCTGCCACACCTCCAAGTTTGGTACCATTGGCAAATTTGGAAATTTTACTCTGTATTCCATTATCTAAGTTATTTATATACATCAAAAAAGCAGTGGTCCTAGCACTGACCCTTGGGAAAATTACAACAGTGACTACACTTCAAAAATACTTAATTGGCGGCAAAATGCGTTGGGATTCCTAAGGTTGTGAAAGGCGCTATATAAATGCCAGTCTTTCTTTCTTTTTAATGTCCTACAGTGAAGGAAACTTGCCACCACTATCTGGTCAGGCCTACATGTGACTCCAGTCCCACACTACATGGTTGACATTTAATGCCCTCTGAAATACCCTAGTAAACCACTCAGTCATTAGCGATGGACAATAAATGCGACACTCATATTCTAAGAACATGTGTCCGATTACGATGTAGTTGTGTTATACAGTGGCAAGGCACATATTATACTTGCCAGTTTGATGCAGGTAAATTCTGCAAAGTCAGGATAAAAGCAAATGTTTACCAAGCCCCAGTTTGATCCTAGCCTGATCTGTTATTTTCAGATCTCACCTTTTTGAATTGCACACCGTTTAAGCATACGGCAGAATTTTAAGCATATAGTTAACCAGATTTGAATCGAAATTCCATCTCTGGATGTGAGCATCGCTGTCAATGCTGACATTTATTGCCCATCCCTAGTTGCTCTGTGAAGGTGATGGTGGGCCATCTTCTTGAAGGGTTTGATACGACTGAATGGTTCGCGACAGCACTTCAGATTTTGCAGAATTTACCTGCATCAAACTGGCATGTACAAAATGTGCCTTGCCACTGTACAACACAACTTAATCGTAATCAGACACATGTTCCGCTAAGAATCACACATTGGTGTGGCATTGAAGTCACATATAGGCCAGACCAGCAGGTTTCTTCCCTGAAGGACATTGGTGAACCAGTTGGGTTTTTACAACGATCCGACAGCTTTATGGTCACTTTTTACGGATACCAGCTTTTTAATTTCCAGATTTTTAAAACTGAATTCTCAAACTGCTGCAGTGGGATTTAAACTTGTGGGATTAGGTTTGTTATTGCATGCATGAAGCAAAACGATAACTTCAGCGTGCCTGCATGAACCACAACACAATTCCCAAGATTTTCCTTCATGCACCACTAGGCTTAGTTTTGTGGGAAATGTGCCCTTGTTGTAGATGCCTCAGCCACATACTGTCAATATACAAAAACCCCTCCATCAGCTCATGCAAATAAAGGTTTCTCATGAGCAGGCAGCCAGAGTGGCACGATATTCCAAGCACATCACAACTCCCAATCTCGGCTGTGACAGCAGTAATTTTATTCCACAATGAATTCCAAGCCTGTGACAAAGTGCAATCTGACAGCTTATAATTCCCCCTTGAAGCGAGTTCCCAATCTCGGCTGTGCTGTGATGCAGTAGGGGTGGGCAGATGCCTGCGAATTCGCCGTGTGATCAATTCAGAATCTCAGCCACGCTGTAACTGGAAGGCTCCCTGACACTTTCCCACAGTAGAGGAGGGAATGTTGGAGGGAAAGTGGTCCTTGGCTGCTCTCTTAGCCCCAAGGGACCAACTGCATCGCAGCGTAAGCAGGGGCCTGGGAGCAGATTCCCGGGCTGCACTCTCTGAGGAGAAGGCGCATGGCTTGGATAAAGCAGAGAGCTGAAGAGAAGAAAAATAAATACCTAAAAAGAAATGCTTGCAGCAGCCAGCAGTTTCTGTTTTCTGAAAGAACCCTTCTGGCTCCAGACATCGACTTGAACACGGCAACACAATTCTTTCTGGCTAGTAGTAATACCCATTTATAAACTTGCATTTAGTACTAAAATAGCGACTAAACAGCAACATAAAGTTCCTCTTAATTGTTTTAACAATAAAACTGCATTAAGGCAATTTAATTTTCATTTTACATCTGCTCCGAAGTTTGCCAGTTAATTATTTAAGACTAGAAATTACTGTTGGCTGTAAGACCGGATAAATACTCAACACCTCCATATGACATTCCTCTGTTCTCTATTAATACAGTTTTGTTTCACAACAAAACTATTGATGCAGAATAATGTTCACTTTCTGTCCCCTCTGCACGTTAGCCAGTTAATTATATAAACCCAGAAATGATTGTTGGCTCTATTGCTGCATGAATACTTAACACCTTCCTACGGCATTCCCCTCCTCTATTTTAATGGGGTCATTAATCTGTTTATTTTAACTGGGTTCATATTTCAATTTAAATAGTAGCAAGAGGAATTCCATATGAACCCATTAAACATTTATCTGCTAATTTCTAGTCTACTCATGCTACATCATTTCCAAAGGGTCTCAGACCACTATAAACATTTGTGCTTTTAAAAAAAATACTTTAAAAAAATACTGTAGTATTGACGTTCAAATAGATCAAAGTGAGATTCTATAGTAGGTATTTTAATGTAATTGTTAATTTATCTTTCTCCTATTTTAAAACCAGTTTTCTCCTCTCCTGAAAGTGTTGAATCCTTCTTTGGTTAGACTTCAGTTAAAATAGTCCAGTTTTAGTTTCCTCGCATGATTGCTCATATTGAGGCTTTGTAAAGGGTGCAGAGGAAGATCACAAGATTAATTGCTAGTTTAAAGCACCTTAGTTACCGAAATAGGCTCCAAGAGCTGGGCCTCAACACTTTAGAGAGGTGTAGATTTAGAGGTGATTTGATCGAGGTTGAGAAGATGATGAAGGGGCTAGATTGTGTTTGAATTCACAGTTTGTTTCAAGGGGGTCGTAATCTCAAGTTATGCAAAGGCAAAACTAGGTTAGATGTTGGGAAGTGGTTTGTTCCTCAAAGAACAGTGGGCCTGTGGAGCAGGCTGCCAACTCCTGCGGATTCACTGAGCTCTCTCAGGAAAGAGCTGGCCCTGTTTCTGGCTGGAGCAGTGATCAAGAGCTAGGGCCAGTGTGGTCTCCTAGACTAGTTTCGATTGCCTAATGGGCGGAGAGGAATTTTCCAGATTTTTTTCACAAATTAGCCGGGGTTTTTAATCTGTTTTTTCAGATCTCCCAGATTACATGACTGGAGTGGGGAGTGAATGTACTGTGATGCACAAGACATTACATTTGTCTAGGACTGGATGGCTAGACCAGTACGTCTTTTCTTGTCTGTCATTTTTCATATGTTCTTCCTTGGGTACAGATCCACACGCACCCATACCTCCCCCAAGTGGCCTTTCTTCAGGTGTGAGACCAGAGAGTAGGTGTTGGATGGCTATTGAACCCAGATGGGCATCACAGTTAAGCCGATCCTTTCCTCACCCAAAACCCACACACGGAAATAAATAATTTGCCTTTTATATAGTTACTGGATACAGCAAAGGCTATGGGCTCTGACAATATCCCAGCTGTCGTGCTGAAGACGTGCTCCAGAAATAGCCGCGCTTCGAGCCAAGCTGGTCCAGTACAGCTGCAACACTGGTATCCACAATGTGGAAAACTACCCAGGTATGTCCTGTCCACAAAAAACAGGACAAATCCAATCTGGCCAATTACAGCCCCATCAGTCTACTCTCATTCATCAGAAAAGTGATGGAAGGTGTCGTTGACAGTGCTGTCAAGCGGCACTTACTCACCAATATCCTCCTCTCTGATGCTCAGGCTGGGTGCCGCCAGGACCACTCAGCCCCAGACCTTATTACAGCTTTGGTCCAAACATGGACAAAATTCCAGAGTTGAGCTGAGGGTGACTGCCCTTGACATCATGGCAGCATTTGACCAAGCGTGGCATCAAGGAGCCCTAGTAAAATTGAAGTCAATGGTAATCAGGGGAAAGACTCTCCACTTGCTGGAGTCATACCTAGCACGAAGGAAAATGGTTGTGCTTGTTGGAGGCCAATCATCTCAACCCAGCACATCACCACAGGAATTCACCAGGGCAGTGTCCTAAGTCCAACCATCTTCAGCTGCTTCATCAATGACCTTCTCTCTATCATAAGGTCAGATGAGGGTATGTTCGCTGATGATTGCACAGTGTTCAGTGCCATTTGCAACTCTTCAGATAATGGAGCAGTCCGTGCCACATGCAGCAAGACCTGGATGATATTCAAGCTTGGGTTGATAAGTGGCAGGCAACATTCACGCCATACAAGTGCCAGGCAATGACCATCTCCAACAAGCGAGCATCTAACCACCGCCTGTTGACATTCAACAGCATTACCATCCTAGGGGTCACCATTGACCAGAAACTTAACTGGACCAGCCACATAAGTATTATAGCTACAGAGGCTGGGTATTTTGTGGCGAGTGTCTCACCTCCTGACTCCCCAGAGACCTTCCACCATCTACAAGGCACAAGTCAGAAGTGTGATGGAACACTCTCCACTTACTTGGATGAGTTGCAGCTCCAACAACACTTAAGAAGCTCGACACCATCCAGGACAAAGCAGCCGGCTTGATTAGCACCCCATCCACCACTTTAAACATTCACTCCCTCCACCACTGCCGTATCATGGCTGCAGTGTGTACCATTTACAAAATGCACTGCAGCAACTTGCCAAGGCATCTTTGACAGCACCTCCAAAACCCGCGACCTCTACCACCTAGAAGGACAAGGGCAGCAGGGGCATGGAAACACCATCATCTCCAAGTTACCCTCCAAGTCACATACCATCCTGACTTGGAAATATATCACCGTTCCTTCATCGTCGCTGGGTCAAAATCCTAGAACTCCCTCTCTAACAGCACTTCACCACATGGACTGCAGCGGTTCAAGAAGGCAGCTCACCACGACCTTTTCAAGGGCAATTAGGAATGGGCAATAAATGCTGGCCTTGCCAGCAATGCCCACATACCAGGAACGAAATAAAAAAATATATAGTGCCCTTCACATCCTCGAGACACACCAAAACACTCCACAGCCAATGAAACACTTTTGTAGTATAGTTAGTGTTGTAAAATGTTTTTTTCAGCAGGGGGCCACTGGCTAGCGATCAGGAGCAGGAAAACCGACTGATATATATATTTTACTTGCTTCCTAAGTTGGGATGCTGAGGAGAATTGTAGCGTCCCAACAGCTGCTTTGGTTGAATTTCACTCACTCAGCACAGGCCAGGAGTCAAGCCTGAGGAACCTCTGGTCTGTGGCTTCACACCACACTAAATTGTGCCTCTTGTAGGGAAACTTTATCACGTTTTTCTTAATAGTTTTAAAGTAAGAATGTTTTGCGAATATGTTTCAGTTTCCACACCCTTCGAAGTTTGCAAGCTAAACATCATTTCTAAAAATGTCTTGAAACATTATAAGCAAACTTTCTTGTTCTTATAATATTTAATAATAATTTTGTAGTATTAAGGTTCAAACTAAATGGATTCATTCCTTTTAAGGGATGGCCATTTTGATCTGAAATAGAAATGACATTTCCTGGCACACCCGCCCACACATTGTACGATAGATTACAGACATATTCATTGGGCTGCACTTATGAAAAATAATGTTCCCAGCCAAATTTATGATAAGTTGTCTGTTCCATTCAAAAACAGGATTTTCTGGCTTACAACATGGATAGGAGGTGGATCGGTGTTGCAAACTTTGATTAATATAAGCTGATTATGATATAGAGTAAGACGTTAAGCAGTTTGCACTCCACAGTTTTGGTCTGCAGAGCCAGGTATAAAGCTCATACATCATCAATCATCCTCGCAACCCAGTAAAACAATGAGGCAAAACAAAACACAAAAATCACAGTTTAAGCAAGCCACAGCGAATGATCTTGACATCACTTGGGAACTTGGCCAGGGCAATTCTCCCAGTCACAAATTCACTGCTTATTAGTTGTGTGGACGAGTTCACCTGTACATTGTACGTGGCAATAAGTTTACCTTTAATCACGCTCTGTTGCCACGTGAAGCAGCATTTTAACTCTGTTGAACAAGATTGCCTCTGCTCTGTAGTTCTAGGGCACTTGTAAACATGGGGGGGGTGGGGGGGGGGGCAGATAAATTGGTCCTCGTTCCGCCCCTGTTTTTCAACTGGACAACAGGGGCAAAAATGAAAATTTTGCTGGGCCATTTCCTGCATCTGATGCCATATTCGGCCATTCCAGTCGGCTGCGTTAAACAGGTATTAGGTTCTTTGAGTATGTTAATGAGGGGCCTAACGATTGTTGAAGGACCCCTTCAAGAAATTAGGCAGCACTGAGTGGAGCAAACCTTTGGCATTTGCTGCAGCCTAACTAACAGCCGTCAACAAACAGGGAAGGTATTTTTCTAATTTTATTTTCATCTGGAGACAGGGAGAGCAGGAATGTTTCTTGTATTTGGGTGCTAGCCAATTTCTACCCCATGTTCTTTAAAAGCATTTAGAATTTCCCCAGAAATATCGACTAGAGGTTTTTTATGAAGGCATTTACAATGTTGGTACACATAAGCATGAGAGCTGATGATAATGCAGGAGTATTATTTGTGTTTTTATTATATAATTTGGAATCTTTTGTTCGGTGGATCCTGGATCTTGGCTCACCCACATATTTGCCAACCAGTCTCACCTACTCTATTCTGTTTGTTCCTATTGTACAACTTTTTTTCCCCATTACCCTCTTTTCCTCCTTAGTTTCCAATTATAAGCCAATGTGATATTCTTTTGACTTTTAGGTATGGGGATGCAGAAAGTTATCTGCACAGCATAGTCCAGCCATCGGAGGGTATGCTTAATGATAGATGATCACAGTGTACATACGCAGATGTATATGGGCACAGGCCTGATGGGTTGAATGGACTCCTTTTGTGCTGTACTGTGTCTGTGCTGGTGCTGACTCTTCAGCTGGAGCTATCACTGGCACAGGCACGATGGGCCGAATAGCCTGTTTCAGTGCTGTAAGATTCTATGATTCTACTCTAATCCCATATCCTTGGTCTTTCCCCATATCCTTTTACATTCTTCCTTTTCAAATACTTATCAATTCCCTTTTAAATGATGTTATAGTCTTTGCCATTTAAGATAAAACATTCCCTACTCCAATGACATGAATCTATACTCACTTTCTTACCAACCCACTAGCCAGTGGAAAAACTCTTTCACTATTTACTCTTTCACTCTTTCAAAAACCTTTCATAATTTAGAAAACCTCCATTAGAGACCCCTAACTGTAACGCTCTCAATTTAAAAAAGCCCCGATTTTCCTAGCCTTGTATCATAATTATAACTCCTCCTTTCTGGTGGTATAGTACCTAATCTTCGCTATATCCTTTTTATGAATCTGATATCCTTCCTATGGATGTCCAAACCTGTACACAATATTGACAACTGTGACCTGACTGATGTCATGTACAAATTCAAAATCACTTCCTTGCTTTTGTGTTCAATGCCCTGATGTCTAAAATAGAATCCCATTTGCTTTTTAATGGGCTTTTTTACCTGCACCTGCAGCTTTTAAAGGTTGTAATTGGGGTTCCTGTTAGAGACACCCTTAAAGCCTCCCTGGTGAAGTGCGACATCACCACTGACATGTGGGAGACCCTGGCCGAAGACCACCCGAGGTGGAGAAAGTGCATCCAGGAGGGCGTTGAGCTCTTCGAATCTCAACGCTGCAAGCGTGAAGAGGTCAGGCACAGGCCCCTGACGAATGTCTGTCCCACCTGTGACAGGGTCTGTGGCTCTCGTGTTGGTCTGTTCAGCCACCAAAGAACTCACTTTAGTAGTGGAAGCAAGTCTTCCTCGATTCCGAGGAACTGCCTATGTCCCTGCACCTTACTACAAACTCACACGAGGCATAGATATATCAGACACGGGCACTCTGTGACCTTCACCTTTATTGCCAGGACCAAGGAGTCTTGACCCTGGGTGGACCTCCCCTTTTATACCTGGAAACCCAGGTGAGTGTCTCCCGCAAGTTCACCCCCTGTGATCAGGGTGTGCATTTCTAGAGTACAGATACAGTGTACATGAGTTACAGTTACATGACTATGTCATTGCAAGATGGTTAAATACATGACATCACCTACCCCCTTTAAGTCTTTTTGTGTCTCTCGTGGAGCACCGCAGTTGTGGCTCTGGTGGCTGAGCCTCAGCACGCGTCTCTGTCACTTGAGGTGATTCCGGCCTGTCCGGGTTGGCCGCAGGGACTGTGCATGCTGAGGGCTGTCTTTGTTGCTCGTCCGCTGGCAGTGGTGTAGGTGCCATCTCATGCTCTTCTTCAGGTTCCTCCGTGTCTATGCTGAACCTTTTCTTTACTTGGTCCAAGTGTTTGCGGCATATTTGCCCATTGTTTAGTTGGACCACCATGACTCTATTTCCTTCTTTACCAATTACGGTGCCCTCAAGCCACCTGGGTCTCAAAGCATGGTTAAGAACAAATACCAGATCATCTATTTCTATACACCTCCCCCTTGAGTTTTGGTCATGGAGCTCGGTTTGGGACTGGCGCTTGCCCTCAACAATGTCTGCCAGGGCTGGGTGAATGAGGGACAGCCGCGTCTTGAGCGTGCGTTTCATGTGGTGTTCTGCTGGCGGGACACCCGTGAGCGAGTGCGGGCAGGATCTGTAGGCCAGCAGTAGGCGCGATAGGTGGTACTGAAGGGACGGTCCTTGAATGCGTAGCATGCCCTGTTTTATGACTTGAACTGCCCGTTCCACCTGGCCATTGGAAGCCAGCTTGAACGGCGTTGTCCGGACGTGCTTGATACCATTGCCCGATATAAACTCCTGGAATTCATGGCTGGTGAAACACGGGCCATTGTCGCTGACCAGGATGTCCGGCAATCCATGGGACGCGATACCCGTACTCAGACTCTCCACAGTGATGGATGTCGTGCACGAGTTCAATATGATGCACTCGATCCACTTCGAGTATGTATCGACAACGATCAGGAACATTTTCCCCATGAACGGGTCCGCATAGTCTACGTGAATATGTGACCATGGCCTGGTGGGCCAGGCCCACGGGCTGAGTGGGGCCTCCCTGGGGGCATTGCCCAGCTTGGTCACACGTCATGCACCTGCGAACCCAGTGTTCCAGGTCTGAGTCAATCCCCGGCCACCATACATGTGACCGGGCAATGGCCTTTATTAACACGATGCCAGGGTGCTCGCTGTGGAGTTACCTGATGAACGCTTTCCTTTCTTTCTGGGGCATGACTACCCGGCTGCCCCATAGCAGGCAGTCAGCTTGGATGGAGAGCTCATCCATTCGTCTCTGAAACGACCTGACTCCCTCGGGGCACGCCCTGTGTGCGGGCGCCCAGTCCCCAGCCAGAATACATTTCTTTATCATGGATAGGAGGGGATCTCTGTTGGTCCAGAGTTTGATCTGGCGGGCTGTGATGGGGGAGCCCGCAGTGTCAAAAGCCTCAACGGCTATGACCATCTCGGCGCTCTGCTCCGACACCCCCTCGGTGGTGGCCAGTGGGAGCCTGCTGAGCGCGTCAGCGCAATTTTCGGTGCCTGGCCGGTGCCGTATGGTGTAGTCATATGCAGCCAGCGTGAAGGCCCATCACTGTATGGGAGCTGACGCATTGACGTTGACAGCCTTGCTGTCGGACAACAAGGATGTTAATGGCTTGTGGTCCGTCTCTAGCTCGAAATGTCGACCAAAAAGGTACTGGTGCATCTTTTTCACACCGTCAACACACGCGAGTGCCTCCTTCTCGACCATGCTGTATCCATGCTCTGCCTGGGAGAGCGACCTGGAGGCGTAAGCCACCGGTTGGAGTCGGCCGTCATCGTTACCCTGCTGCAAAACACACCCAACCCCGTAGGATGATGCATCGCATGTTAAGACCAGTTTTTTACAGGGGTCATACAAAGTCAACAGTTTGTTGGAACACAGCAGGTTCCTCGCCTTATTGAAAGCCCGTTCTTGACAGTCCCCCCAAAACCATTCACCACCTTTACGCAGGAGCATGTATAACGGCTCCAACAATGTGCTTAAGTTCGGCAGAAAGTTCCCAAAATAGTTCAAAAGTCCCAGGAATGATCGCAACTCCGACGTGTTGCCGGGCCTGGGCGCCCGGCGGATCGCCTCCGTTTTGATTCAGTGGGCCAGATTCTGTCTGCGGCAACCCTCCTGGCAAAAACTCGACCTCTGGCGCCAAAAACACACACTTGGCCTTTTTCAGCTGCAAGCCTACCCGATCCAATCGGCGTAGCACTTCCTCCAGGTTATGGAGGTGTTCTTCAGTGTCTCGACCCATTATGAGAATGTCATCTTGGAATACGATCGTTCCAGGAATGGATTTGAGCAAGCTTTCCATGTTTCTCTGAAAGATGGCTGCTGCCGAACGAATGCCAAACGGACACCTGTTGTAGACAGATAATCCCTTGTGCGTCGTGATGGTGGTCAGAAGCTTGGATTCTTTAGCCAGTTCCTGAGTCATGTAGGCCGAAGTGAGGTACAGCTTCGTGAACAGCTTACCACCTGCCAGTGTGGCAAAAAGGTCCTCCGCTCTCGGGAGCGGGTATTGGTCTTGCAGCGACACTCGGTTGATGGTGGCTTTGTAGTCGCCACAAATCCTAACCGAGCCATCTGCTTTGAGGACGGGAACGATGGGACTTGCCCAGTCGCTGAATTCAATGGCCGACATAATGCTCTCCCTGAGCAGCCTGTCCAGTTCACATTCAATTTTTTCACGCATCACATACGGCACCACTCTGGTTTTGTGGTGCACTGCTCTGGCGTCCGGAGTGATGCGCAGCACTACTTTAGTGCCCTTGAACGTTCCGACACCAGGTTAAAACAGTGACCCGAATTTTTGCAGGACCTGTGAGCATGAACTTTGCTCCACGGATGAAATGGCGTGCACATCCCCCCATTTCCAATTCATCTCAGCTAGCCAACTCCTCCCCAAAAGCGCGGGGCCATTTCCCAGAACGATCCAGAGTGGGAGCCAGTTCTATAATCCATTATGTGTTACCACCAAGTTTGCACTGCCCAGCACTGGGATGATCTCTTTGGTGTACGTACGTAGCTGCGTCTCAATGCATTCCAGTTTGGGCCTGCTAGCTCTGTGTGGCCATAGTCTCTCGAATTGTTGGGCGCTCATAAGTGACTGGCTAGCTCCCTTATCCAGCTCCATGTGCACCGGGATGCCATTCAGTAAGACTTTCATTATCATGGGTGGCGTTTTAGTGTATGAGCTGTGGACATCAGCCACATGAACCCGCTGAACTTCAGCATCTATGGCTTTACCCCAGGCCTCATCCTGCATTGCAGATCCCTCGTTTGGTTCCTCTGTCTCGCAGATTAGCCTCGCTACTGCCTTTTTGCACATCCTGGCCAAGTGTCCACTGACGTTACAAATCCTGCAGGCATATTGCTGAAACCTGCAGCTTCTCGCAGTGTGTCTACCCCACACCTCCAGCATGAGCTGAGATTGAGATTGCTGTTAACAAAAGGACTATTACCAGGCATTCCTCTCTGATCGCCCATTTGGCTGTTTCTCAGCACTCCGATGGTGGATGTTAATGATCCCATCGCGGGACGCATTGTTCCTCGAGATGGCGTGAATTGCCGATCCCCTTTCCATTGTCCTTGTTGCGGGCCCACCCTAGAGCCTGTTGCTGCCTGGGCGGTTTTGAAATGCCCTTGCCTGCCTGCGGGGTCCCAAGCCGCGTTCACCATGTTAACTCCCTGGCCCATCGCTACGTTTGGACCAGGGCTGCGTGCGTAAATTAGCTTGGTCTCCTCTTCCCCTGCCATAAAGGTCTGAGCTATCAACGCCGCCCCTTCTAAAGTCAAGTCCTTAGTCTTTATGAGCTTCCTGAAAATGCTGGCATGATTAATGCCCTCGATGAAAAAGTCCCTTAACATTTACCCCCTGCAGGCATCGGAGAACTTACAGAGACTGGCCAAGCTTAGCAGTTCCGCCACGAAGTCCGAAATGTTTTATCCCTCCCGATGCCGGTGAGAGTAGAACCGGTGCCGGGCCATGTGTACGCTACTCGCCGGCTTGAGATGCTCACTGATCAGCTGGCTGAGCTCTTCAAAGGACTTGTCCGCCGGCTTTTGGGGTGCGAGCAGGTTTTTCATCAACACATACGTCTGTGGTCCGCAGCTGGTCAGTAGATGCGCCCTCCGCTTGTCAGCCACTGTCTCTTCCAGCCAGTCCTTTGTGACAAAACTCTGGCGGAGTCTTTTCACGAAGTCGTCCCAGTCCTCACCCACACAGTAACGTTCCTCTGTGCCACCGGTGGCCATCCTCGTGGTTCGGTGATTCCCGTTTCTCGTCACCAAATGTAATGTCCCTGCACCTTACTACAAACTCACACGAGGCATAGATATATCAGACACTCTGTGACCTTCACCTTTATTGCCAGGACCAAGGAGTCTTGACCCTGGGTGGGACTTCCCCTTTTATACCTGGAAACCCAGGTGAGGAGTGTCTCCCGCAAGTTCACCCCCTGTGGTCAGGGTGTGCATTTCTAGGGTACAGGTACAGTGTACATGAGTTACAGTTCTATGACTATGTCATTGCAAGATGGTTAAATACATGACAATGATGATGAGAGACAGAAAATTAGGGGCTAGAAATTGCGTAGCGACCCGTTTCAAAATTTATCGCATAATACTCCTGTGAAGCGCCTTGGGACCTTTCACTATGTTAAAGGCACTATATAAATACAAGTTGTTGTTGTATGATTCTATGATCCTACGTGTACATCAGAAATCTCATCCTCCCTTTGGCATTCCCACTGGCCAGCTTAGGTTTTTCTGTTGTGGAATGTACAAATAATCTGTTGCTGTGAACATTCTCTGCTTCACCTGGACACATCTGTTGTTTCTCTTCTGATGCTGAGGTTTAGAATATCAGAGCAATTTTGTGGTGTCTGTCTGTCTGCCTCTCTCTCTCTCTCTCTCTCTCTCTCTCTCTCTCTTCCCTTCTGACCATAAAGCTGGGAAGTGTCACTCGGGACAAAGTAGAAAAATATTTCATTTTCTAGTCCTGCCGACACTCACCATGTGGAAGACACATGCTCTCAAAAATAGATTCAAGTAGATGTTTGGCATTTAATGGGCAAGTATGAATTAACCACAGGAAATAAGGAGACGCTCTCTCAGATGTAGCTGTGCATGATTGTAGCTTGCTGAATTGAGCCGTGGGGAACCTCAACCCACTCCTCAACAAATGCTGGACCAAATTCAAATTCTCTATATCCTTGGTTTGGGCCATGAAGAGGCGGTGGTTTGAATGCTTTTTGAATTAAAACCTTAGAAATGAGCCTTTCAGTTCTTCGCATTATTGTCTTTGTCCAAACGATGTTGGCATGTGACATCAAGTCTAGGTGCACTTACTCTACTGTCACGAATTGTAAAATGGAAAAACTGATCCATTCCACAGCACTGTAATCCCTCACTATAATAAGCAGAAAACCTGGTTTATCTCGAGAGAAAGAAAGAGGGGGTGTAGTTGACTCAACACATCGTGGCTATTGCCAACCTTTCCCACATTGTTTAGTTTCCACTATCTGTTCCAAGATATCTTCCCGAGGGAATACTAGATATCCAGCTGTTTGAACTTGGATGATGGCTTGAGCCTGGTATAAGGCCTCCCTTCACAGACAAATTGAAACAATATGGCCTTGTGTGTGACTGAGCTGCAGTGAGAGGAAACAAAGGATTACTGACACTCACAAAAAAGGCACCTGCATAGAGCACTGCAATGGATACTGCTGTGTAAACCTCTGCCCCACTATAATTCATATATACAACCTGTAAGATGATAGTCTACCACTCACTTTTTATGCTCAGCGAGCTTCTCATAGATAACATTAGGACCACTAGCAAAATGCTATTGTTTAAGAAATCTTTCCATATCTTTGTGCTCTCTGCTAAAACAGTACAACACTGTTCATTAATAATTATTTTAGTACCCTAAATTGCTTTCCAGTCAAATATTCATTAAACGTTCGCTCTTAAAATGGAATAGTGACCGGTTTTTGAGTAGCATTTTCCTTCGCTGCCTTTCACATTCTTCTCCATCTGCTGACGGACTGGATCAGTCTGAGCCTTGCTGCTCACTGTGAACAGTGACACCCCTGCTTGGTATTGGTTAACAGAGGCCACTGGTGTTCAGGGTGGCTTAAACCTTTCCACTGATTGTTCTAACCTCACTCCTCCAGAAGGAGTGCTCCGCCAACATGAATTATTACTGATCAAGCAACCTGTTGGAAAAAACAGACATAATTCACCGATCCGTTGTGTCCAACAGCTACTGAAAGGTGGCTCCCGATTGGCATCCAAACCCAATAAAGAATCCAACCTTTAGGATTTGCTTTAAGTCCCTCATGCCTGATGTTAAAGCAGAGGGCCCTGGAAGTGGGTGGGGGGGCATATTCACACATCCTTGAAGGTGACAGGGCAAGTTGATAAGGCAGTTAAGAGAGCGTATGGGAGAATTGGATTTGTAAATAGGGGCATTGAATACAAAAAGAAGGAAGTTGTGCTAAACTTTTACAGATCGCTGGTTAGGCCTCAACTGGAGTATTGTGTCCAATTCTGGGCACTGCACTTTAGAAAGGATGTCAAGGCCTTGAGAGGGGACAGAGGAGATTTACCAGGTTGAGACCAGGGATGAGGCACGTCAGTCATGTGGAGCGATCGGAGAAGCTGGGATTGTTCATCTTAGAGCAGAGAAGGTTAAGGGAAGACCGAATAGAGGTATTCAAAATGATGAGGGGTTTTGATAGAGCAAGTAAGGAGAATCCGTTTCCTCTGGCAAGTGGGTCGGTAACCAGAAATCATAGGTTTAAAATAATTGGCAAATTAACTAGAAGGGAAATGAGGAGAAATATTTTCACACAGAGGGTTGAGATCGGGAACGCACTACTGAAAAGGGTGGTAGAATCAGATTCCTGCGGCATCTTCAAAAGGCAGTTGAACATGTATTTGAAAAGGACTAATTTACAGGGTTATAGGGAAAAAGCTGGGGTGTGGGATAAATTGGATAGCTCTTTTAAAGAGCCGGCATAGGCATGATGGCTGAATGGCCCCCTCTCTGCATTAAGATTCTATGATTAATGCAGTTCCAAGTAGAGCAAACAAAATCAACTTTTGAAAATCTCCTGTGAGAGGTAGTAGTTTAAAAAAAACTTTTTCCAGTGTAACTTAGATGATGGGGAATGCTTTACATTGAGTATTGCATCTTCGAGACACATTATTAGGGCAAAATAGTGGGATCCTAGCCTTTACTCGACCTGGTTTTTTAATGTATTTGTTTTCAAGATGTGGGCGTGCTGCCAAAGCCACATTTATTGCCTATCCCTAGTTGCCCTAAGATAGTGATAGCCAGCTTTCTTCTTGAACCGCTGCAGTCCCGTGTGGTGATGGTGCTCCCACGATCGTATTAGGCAGGGAATTCCAAGATATTGACCCAGTGACAATGAAGGAACAGCAACACAAGTCCAAGTTAGAATAATGTATGACTTGGGGAGGAATTTGGCCTTCTCATGATATTTGTGCTCTTGTCCGCGGTGATCTGATAATACTTGATGTTGATATTGGTGCTAAGAATGGAAGGCCGCTCCCCTTTCCTGCACTGATATCCCAACACTTAGTCAAAAATGCATCCAAACTATTAAATTAAAAAATTAAAAATTCTCAATATCCAACAATATATTCTCATTCATACCAGCAGGATCCACTTATTATATCCAGCTTGCCAGAAGAAGATATTAGAACATAAAGAGGATTCCTCAGCAACAAACCTATCTTAAATGTACATCTATAATGCAGAAAGTAACATGTGACTGGGGGTCTTACATACTTCAAGAGGTTTCAATGATTTCATCAAGAAAGCAAAAAAAAAAAATTAATTCCTCTCAAATATGTCACAATCTTTAACACAGTTCTAGGCATTTTTAAAATTATATATAATAAATTTGCCAATGACCGAACCTTCGATCAGTTCAACACTCTCTCCATACCCCCTCCCCCGGCCGTCCCCAGCCCCCGCCATAGCTTCCGGACATCATCTTAGGCTCCTGGCCCCAACTCTGTAAAGATTTATTTCAGACACTGTCTGTGCCCTTACCCCGCAGAATTTTCTTTTATTAGGCCGGTCTTTCCACCCTGCAGGTTGTCAGCCCAGACCCTGTCCCCTGCCCATGTGTCCACACATCCAGCTTGGCTCTGAATTGTTTAAGAATGTTGCCTGCCCGTAGTTTCCATCCCCAGCTCCCAAACTTCAGACAATTTTCTTGGCCCACCCATTTTCCCACCAGCCTCCTGGTCTCCAGTAGAAATAGACAACTTATGTATTTGCCATAATGCTGCTACAGTAGCGATGGACAGACAGCTAGAGTTTTCACATCACTAAGCACCTCCAACCACCCCCCCCTCCAAAAAGGGTACAATCACAAATACATTAAACACATACATAAATAGAACACAAACACACAAACCAGTAAAAGAGAAGTAAGAGAAACAAAGAATTGGAACACGAGATACACCAACAAAAATATTAACAGGTAAAAGACAAATAACACTCTCCAACTTACTGGCCCAGAAATTCCTTTAGGCTATTTTTAAAGTGCCAAATGGGCACAGGGAATGATCCCCGCGCCTGAGAGATTTTTGAATGATAAGAGAGTCAAGGGTTATGAGGAACGGGCGGGGAAGTGGAGTTGAGGCCAGGATCAGATCAGCCATGATCTTATTGAAAGGCGGAGCAGGCTCGAGGGGCCAAATGGCTTACTCCTGCTCCTATTTCTTATGTTCTTATGAAGCTGGAGGCCTGAGGACCACAACAAGTTGGCCCTCGGGCCTTTTCTAAATACTCAAGGTGAGCTTCCAGTGTCTTCGCAGGCTAGTTGCTTGACGGAATCATGCAATTTCGGGCTCGCTGGCAGTGGCCTACAGGTAAGGGCCCGAATGTGGCTGGCAGTGGCTGGTAGAAGTACTGTGGAGCTAGGAGGAACAGGAGGGCTACCCTTGGCTCCACTTACCTCTTCAGTGGCGGCCACTGGCTGGGCCACTTCCATGATCTGAAAAGCTGAGCAGAGCAGGCCTCGAGGACTGCTCCTCTCAGGGTAGCCTAATTTATGGGAAGGGTCCTTCAACAGACGATAGGCCCTTCACTTACATATGTAAGGGGCCTAACGCCTGTTTTAGATGGCTGCCTCAATTTCGGGACGGATGTTTTTCAGCCGTCCTTGGGCTCAGGATGTTGTGCCCCCAAATTGTTCCTCTGCGTTCGTTTTACGTCTTGTCAGGTAAAGTTTTTATTGAGTGTTTTTTTAAGACACACAAAAAATGGCTGTGTGCACGAGGAAGTGAGAAAGAAGCAGAAACTGGCAGAACTCACTACACATCTGACAGGCAGCACTCATGACGCAGCTGTAGTAAATAATGAATTCTGAGGTAACGTTTGAAACTGTTTATGATTGATAGCAAGTCTGGCCAATCACAGAGTATATTGGTTGCCAACTCCCGCCCCACTTTCCAAGCTATATTTTACAACTGTATTTCAGACCCCAGACTACCTGTGGACCCCACCACAGAAAATCAGCTCATATTCTCTAATGCTGTTTTAAAGAAAAAAACCTTGCATTTATACAGAATCTTGGAATAATAGAAATTTACAGCACAGAAGGAGGCCATTCAGCCCATCGTGTCCGTGCTAGCTGACAAAGAGCTATCCAGCCTAATCCCACTTTCCAGCTCTTGGGCTACAGCCTTGTAGGTTATGGCACTTCAAATTTGTCCCAATGGTGTCGTACTTTTTAAATACTACGAGAGTTTCTGCTTCTACCGCACTTCCAGGCAGTGAGTTCCAGACCCCCACCACCCTCTGGGTGAAAAGAATTCTCCTCAAATCCCCTCTAAACCTCCTACTACTTACTTTAAATCTGTGTTCCCTGGTTATTGACCCCTCTGCTAAGGAGAATAGATCCTTCCTATCCACTCTATCTAGACCCCTCATAATTTTATACACCTCAATTGGGTCTCCCCATAGCCTCCGTTGTCCCAAAGAAAACAAACCCAGCCTATCCAATCCTTTCTCAAAGCAAAAATTCTTGAGTCCTTGCAACATCGTCGTAAATCTCCTCTTTGCATCTTTCATGGCCACAGGTCATCTCACTTACAGCCAATGAAGTACTTTTGAAGTGTAGTCACTGTTGTAATGTAGGAAAGTAATACTAACTAAGAAGTTAAAGTCTGTAGTTTAGTCTTGTAGTTAGGATGACTTTCAGAAACTGTTTAAGCTTTCTTTGTGTAATTTATCATTCTATTCATTGTGTGAAACACTTACAGTTCCTTTCCACAGACCCACTATTGTGTACATGCTCGATCCAGTATCCCATATTTACAGATTCTAAACCTGAATTGCAGTACTTGTTACTATACTGCATTCTCTGATGTAACATACAGGGCTCACCACCACCTCAATAATAAAGACCCACTCTTTTCTATCTTATGCTAAACACAACCTTCACTATATACGGCATCAAGGGATGAAAATCATGCTGTTGCGGTTCTCGAAGAATTAACAGTGAATCAAAGGAGAGAAGAAAAAAAACATGTTTATTTGGACATCTTTTCCAACATAAGAATTCCCAGCTGGTGGCAACAGCTGTTCAGTTTAAAGAGTTAACTGTTTAGTTTGTAATGTAATATTGGGGCCAAACATTGAACTGAGGAGCCAAGAAGCATAAAATTTACCAAAAATCTGACAGCAACCATAAAAAATAAACCGTGAAATGAACAAAATATAGAAAGGTAGGTTATTTAATGTTGTGCTCCATGACTGTACCCCATCTAGTGTGATGGGATGGGTGGAAATGGATGATTTATTTGTCCCATAGGTGTAGTAAATTTTGTCCAAAGCAGACCCTGCTTTTCAGTTCAGCCGAGCCTCATGCACTCGGGCTGCATTTTTCTCTTCCCCAGCTCTTTAAGGCAGCATATTTTTCCTTCAAAATTGGTGCCGTGGGAGGATGTGTAGAAGACACCACAATCCTCCGTGCACCCACTCCTGTGAACTTCCCAAATTTTGTAGTGGAGAAAAGAAACAGTTCATTCATAAAAGCCACCATCTAAGAGTGGACAGCAGGTGGCTAAAAATAACAGTAGGATGCAGATGTCAATGAAAAGTAAGTTTTATAGAGTATTAAAGTGTTTATTAAAGAGGCATTGTCTGAATCCGACTGGTTTTCACTTGATAGACGGGCTAACCCAAATACCACCATTTTCTACCTTTTTTTAAATATGTTTCTGATGGTCTGGTTACAATTGCTGTTTCTCCACACTTCGCACATCGTGTGAGCTGTGCAGATGTAGTGGGACCACAAAACCCTAAGGCCCAGTGATGTTATCGTTTCTCTGTTAAATCTTAATTCGGAAAATCGTACTTATTTGTTTAATTCCCCTCCCCCACCCTTATTTCTTTTTATTACAATTTTCTCACCACACGTTTTTTGACGCTGTGCGTTATTCCTTGACCAAGTGAGCCAACAGGGCAACCTTCTTCACAGGCTTCTGTGAATGGTGCTCTTGAACTAGCAATAAGAAGGCCTGGAGTGACTTTTGGTGGTTAATGTTTCCTTGCTCCGTGTGGAAAGTCTTTAACTCTGTGCTTCCCAACTGGGAACTTGCAGTGTAGGATTGGCTAACAAACAGAGAACAGAGAGTCGGGATAAATGGTTCTTTCTCTGGTTGGCAACCAGTAACTAGTGGGGTGCCGCAGGGATCAGTGCTGGGACCCCAACTATTTACAGTCTATATTAACGACTTGGAAGAAGGGACTGAGTGTAACGTAGCCAAGTTTGCTGCACAGATGATGATTCAGCCCTCCTGATACATAGCTTTACGTGACAGGACAGCATACGGAGAACGTGGTCAGTGCACCTGATTCACAGCACCGCACCATTTTCTGCCCCAATAGAAAAAGCATTGTGCTGCTCCAATCTCCCAATTCCGACCATTGTAAGCATTTTATTAATTTTGTTTTAGTAAATGGGATCATATTTTGACAACTGTTGTAAGCAAAAATGGATGTACACACATTACAAATGGAGGAGAAGTATCCGGGAAGGCACCGAACACTTTGAGTCTCTTCGTCGGGAGCACACGGAAGCCAAGTACAAACAGCGGATGGAGCGCACGACAACCCAAGCACCCTACCCGCCCGGCCCTTCAACCACCACCTGCCCCACCTGTGACAGAGACTGTAGATCTGGCATTGGTCTCATCAATCACAGAATTCATTTTAGTGTGAAAGCAAGTCATCCTCGACTCCGAGGGACTGCCTAAGAAAAAGACACAAATGACATTACAGCCAGGTTTGAACATTTGTTTTAAGATCCCACATTGGATAATCGTCCACTTAATGCTCAAGTCATCCACTTGCATGTACCCACACAGCTGCCTCGTTGTATATTTACCTAGCAGCTTGTTATGTCTATCTTGCAATGTGACTGTGCTGGAACTTACAATTGTTAATAAAATACAAATCGATGTGCTAAGATGTATGGAAGATATGTCATTTTATAAGCATTATATCATGTTTTATTCTGTTGCTGGGGTGATCTGTGTCCCTTTAAGGCATCAAGGCCTAATTGTTAATAGGCATTTCCGAATGTCATTTAAAGGTTAATTGATCTTTGGCACATCCAGAGGTCAATTAGAGAGTGATTTTTTCTTTTAGAGTCTACCTGCAAAACATAAAACATGTATCCGTGCCACCCGACCTGGATGACACACACAAGACATTTACAAGGCCCTTTTTTGTTTTTTTTTTGGTTTTTTTTGTGGTTTTTTTTTTTGGGCACTAAAATCAAATTTTTCCTTTTTCCAGTGCCCCCTATAAAAGGAGAGGGGGACACTAAAAGCACCGGCAATTAAAACAAATTAAACTTTAAAACGTAAAATCAAATTAAAATTTGGTTGCCGGTCGTGATGATGCACTCCAGTCCCTCCGGTGCCCACCTCTCGCGGAAGGCCGCGAGCGTACCGGTGGACACCGCGTGCTCCATCTCCAAGGACACCCTGGACCGGATGTAAGAGCGGAAGAGAGGCAGGCAGTCAGGTTGAACGACCCCCTCGACCGCCCGCTGCCTGGACCGGCTGATGGCACCCTTGGCCGTACCCAGGAGCAGTTAGAGAGTGATTGCTTCTCTACAGATTGGCAGCTGTTTGGAAATATCTGGCTCCTCCCAAAATCAGAAAAGACAGCAAAGAAATGACTGGCTTTTTTTCTGTGTTTTTTTAAAGATTATTTTGTGTCTGTAATAATGTGATACTTGGAAGTGTGACAGACACAATTTTTATAGATAAAATATAAAATAACTAATTTAAATGTAGATTTTCTGGTTACCATGATGTTACCATATGCAACAGCCTTTGTATCCACGAACAGTGCATGGCTAATCCTGCCTTAACTTTCACGTTTGCTCTTTTTATATGTCCTTTGTTTCCGAGCTCACCAATAGGGGCAGAATATCTCGCAGCCAGTGGCTCTTAAAGGGCCGCAGCTCACATATAAAGACTATGGGCTAGAACCTCCACTTTTTTTGCATGCTTAACACCCACTTAACACCTATTTTACCGCTGAAATGACGTATAACGCCCATATATTGCCCATTTTGGCACAAAATGGAAACTGACGGGCATTTTTCAGAAACTTATCGCCGAATGTTACTTTCCCCATGTGCTTAACGCCGGGAAAAAGTATTACTTCCCGCCCACTTTTTTTGGGTGAAATCATCAGAATGGGTGAAATCAATGCCCATAATATCGCCCAGCGTTACTTTCCGCACGGAATTAACTCCGAGATTCAATATTAACGCACACCCACTTTTTTTTGTCGTAAAGAGCATATTTACCGAAACTAGTGGCCATGAGATCACCCAGTGTCAATTTCACCACATCGTGCACACATCGCCCACAATATCGCTCGCCCCAAAAAAACGGCTAGAAAAAGTGGAACTAACCGGAACTAATCACAGCGTTATGGACGCCATGTTCGAGATCACATGTCGCATTCTTTAAAAGGCGGCTGTGCTTCAACCTCGGCAGAGTTCGGATGTACTCTGCAGGTCGTTGGAGTTGATGTGAACATCTCTAAAAACACCTTGACCCTACAGCGACCGATTGGAATTGAATAGGTGTTTTCGTCGGGACATTCCTTGTTTGTGACCAATCGGTGAAAAACAGAGAGCTATTACAATGGGGCCTGTCCATTCTCACCCGCTCTTGCTGACCAATTACATGCTGCAGACTCCACATCACCGAAGGAACGCTCCACTGTATTATGTGCCCAATGTAAGACGTGACAGACCGATGAGAAGAACCAGACATTACACCCCCCGCAAGTACAAGGAGAAGTATTCTTACCTCGACTTGTCCGACACCACCTGCCTTCGGAGACTGCGCTTCCATAAAGAGGTTATCACTGAGGCATGCCAGCTGATAATGGCAGATCTGCAGCCTGCCAGCACCATCAGTACTGCACTGTCCATCAAGGCCAAAGTCACTGTGGCACTGTCGTTCTACGCCTCGGATTCCTTTCAGGCCACAGCTGGAGACATTTGCGGACTTTCTCAGCATGCCACACATTGCTGCATTAGACAGGTCACTGAAGCCCTGTACGCATGCAGGAGGGACTTGATCAGCTTCCCTATGACCAGGGAGGCACAGACTGAGATGGCGCTAGGATTCTCCAGAATTGCAAACTTCCCCAAGGTGCAGGGAGCAATAGACTGTACGCACATCGCGATGCGGGCACCTTTTCAGGATGCAGAGGTTTTCAAGAACCGCAAGGGATTCCACTCCCTGAATGTCCAACTGGTTGTTGACCACCAGCAAATTATACTGGCAGTGAATGCTCAATTTCCGGGCAGCATCCATGATGCTCGCATCCTGCGTGAGAGCACTTTATCTGACTTGGTTCACAATCAGCCACAAGGTCAATGCTGGATGCTTGGTGACAAAGGATATGGCCTCGCCACCAGGCTGATGACCCCACTGCGTGACACCCACACTGAAGCCGAAAGGCGATACAACGAGAGCCACAGAGCAACTTGCAATATCGTGGAGAAAACCATTGGAGTGCTGAAGCAGCGCTTTAGATGGCTGGACCGCTCAGGAGGCGAGCTCCAATACCACCCTGAGCAGGTAGCTCAATTTGTGGTGGTGTGCTCCATGCTGTCCAACTTGGCTATCAGGAGGGGATAAGAATTGCCTGATGAATCTGACAGTTCACCTCACCAGAGAGAGGAAGAGGAGGACGAGGAGGCGGACGCTGACATCGGCCCAGACAATCAGGCTGATGCTGAAGCCATGCCCCCGCCCTCCTGTAGACCACATGAAAGGGCCCATCGTGGCATGATAGCTGCAAGAGCCTTACGTCAGGAGCTCATCAATGATCACTTTGCCTGAAAGAACGTTGATGTTATTTGCAAGGTTGACACACTGCTGGGTGTGCAGGTCATACATCAATGGTGGGCATCACCTTGGTGACAGTTTAAGTTGATTGTAGTTAAGTGTAATTATACTCTTTGATGTTAAGGAATCACCAGCGTGTAACAGTGCAGCTATCTGAGCCAATGTGCTACAAGGTTTTGTTAAATAAAAAACATTTAAACTGAACATTAATCTGAAATCATCAGTATTTCTGTACAAACCAACCCTCCCCCACCCGCCCCCCGCTTCTCCTCCCCCACCTCTACCCCCTCCCCTCCTGACTCCAAGCTGCCTGTCCGAGGAGCTCCTCAGGCGATGCTTCATTGGGCGGGGGGGAGGTGGGGGGTGATGGCCGAAACGCTGCTTGGATGGATGGATACGGGAGAGGATGGTCCCAAGGTGGGAACGTGCTCCGAGCCAGAAGCAAGATGTTGCTCCTGGCTCTCATGTGTCGTTGGCAATGGGGGTTCGGCACCTTGGGGTGCAGTGCCACGCTCCGGGACCACTGGGAGCCCTCTGCCACCAGTGTTCCTGGCTACCAGCTCCAGGGCCTCCACCATCCCTTCCATGTTATATCTTATTTGTTGGACAAAAACTCGGTGCCAACTATGTTCTTGGTGCTTAGTAGGCTTTTTGCTGCTGGTGAATCTCCCTCATGCCTCCCATATTAGCCAGACAAGCACACACCACAGCCACACACACTTTCAGTGCCTCTGAGCTCCCTTTCTCTCTGTCTCCTCTTCTGCGCATTTCATAATGACTCTTGACCTCCTGAATCGCGTGAATCGACTGTTGCCATGTCGTTGCTAAGGACGACCACACTTTACAGCAGAAGGTCAAAAACATTTACCGCTGCCGCCCATTTCATATCGGTCGCGGTAACGCCCATTTTCAAAAATGGAGACTAGGTGCTTTGAGAATGGGCGAGAAGCCGGCGATCTGAAAACCCTTTTTTAGCGCGCACGCCAGAAATAACGCCCATTTTGAGGCGATAATCACAAAAGTGGAGGTTCTAGCCCCTTGGATTCTGTAGCTTGCAGTTAGATACCTGTGCTTCCTGAATGTATCAGTTCTAATTTCCTTTTTCACATCCTTTTCTTCTTTTACTATCTTCCTATTCTGCTGATTTCTTGACAATATCTCAATTATGGTTGGCTTTCCAATGAATTTTCAGGCAATATTCAGCTGCTTTTGTTTTTACATAAACATTCCCTACATGTTCTTAATACCAACCCCTCCCCCAAAAACCTGAGAAAAGTAGCAATAAAAAGTCGCTGAAAAAAATTAAAATTACATTTAAAAAAATTGGTCAAAAACCCCTTTGCTATTTTCCTCCTTACGAGCTCCTTCACATGCGGAGCTTTCCCTTACACCCACTCCAGATGGGCAAGAGTGCACAACGTGATCCTGTCCTAAACGCAGGAAATTGCACAAGGGGTCATTTCAATTTATTAATGAGGCTTTCGCACAGAGCACATTACGGCCTTCGAAAAGGCAAAATGAATCCCCGTTCTCACATGTTTGTTGCAATGGGACCATTAATGCTGGCCAGAAATCTGCCACTTAGTGTTAATAAGGATGCGTATTTGTTTGGAATAAGCTTCAGGACTCTGACTTGCGATTGAGATTTGATTGGTTCATTTTCAGATACTTTAATACCTGATAATCTTAACTTCATGGAATCATAGAATGGTTACCGCACGGAAGAAGGTCATTTGGCCCGTCGAGCTCATCTCTACAAGAACACCTCAGCTAGTCCCACTCCCCCGCCCTTTCCCTATAGCCCTGCAAATGTTTTTCCTTCAGGTACTTATCCAATTCCCTTTTGAAAGCCACAATTGAATCTGCCTCCACCACCCTTTCAGGCAGTGCATTCCAGATCCTAAACACTCGCTGCGTAAAAACGTCTTTTGCCAATCACCTTAAATCTGTGTGCTCTGGTTAACGACCCTTCTGCCAATGGGAACTGTTTCTCTCTCTCTACTCTGTCTAGATCCCTCATGATTTTGAACACCTCTATCAAAGCTCCTCTCAATCTTCTCTTCTCTAAGGGGAACAACCCCAGCTTCTCCAGTCTATCCATGTAACTGAAGTCCCTCATCCCTGGAATCATTTTCGTAAATCTTTTCTGCGCCTTCTCTAAGACCTTCAAATCATTCCTAAAGTGCGGGGCCCAGAATTGGACGAAATACTCCAGTTGAGGCCAGTGTTTTATACAGGTTCATCATAATATCCACGCTTTTGTATATACCCTCTACCTCTAGTCATGAAGCCCACGATCCTGTAAGCTTTTTTAACTGCTTTCTCAACCTATCTTGCCACCTTCAACGATTTGTGTACATATATCCCTAGGTCTCTCTGTTCACGCACTCCTTTTAGGATTGTACACTTTAGTTTATATTTGCTCTCCTCATTCTTTCTAGCAAAATGTATCACTTTGCACTTCTCGGCATTAAATTGCATCTGCACATGTCCACCCATTCCAGCAGCCTGTCTATGTCCTTTTGAAGTCAATCACTATGCTCCTCACTGTTCACTATGCTTCCAAGTTTTGTGGTCATCTGCACATTTTGAAATTGTGCCCTGTTCACCTACATCCAAGTCATTAACATATATCAAGAAAAGCAGTGGTCCCAGTACTGACTCCTGGGGAACACCACTGTATACCTTCCTCCAGTCTGAAAAACAACCATTCATCACTACTCTCTGTTTCCTGTCACTTAGCCAACTTCATATCCGTGCTGCCACTTTCCCTTTCATTCCATGGACTTCAACTTTGCTGTCAAGTCTATTATGTGGCCCTTTGTCGAACGTCTTTTGGAAGTCCTTGTGCACCACGTCAATTAAGAAAGCCGATCCTAAATTAGAATTTGCATTTGTAGCAGAACCAATTAAACTTCATTTTAATTACATTTAATTTCAAATCCTCACTTTAGGTGTTGACTCATTCCTAATATAATTGTAGGTCTGCATTTATGCATTTATATAGCACCTTTCATGACCACAGAATGTCCCAGAGCGCTTTACAACCAATGAAGTACTTTTTGATGTGTTGTAATGTGGGAAATGCGGCAGTCAATTTGCACTCAGCAAGCTCCCACAAACAGCAATGTGATAATGACCAGATAATCTGTTTTTGTTATGTTGATTGAGGGATAAATATTGGCCAGGACACTGGGGATAATTCCCCTGCTCTTCTTCGAAATAGTGCCATGGGATCTTTTATGTTCACCTAAGAGAGCAGACAGGGCCTCAGTTTAACATCTCATCCAAAAAGGCAGCACCTCCCTTCGTACTGCACTGGAGTGTCGGCCTAGATTTTTTGTGCTTAAGTCTCTGGAGTAGGACTTGAACCTATAAACCTTTTGACTCAAAGGCAAGGGTGATACCCACTGAGCCACAGCTGATACACAATTGCTTATGTCGATTTGTAAAACTGGGCAAAGCTCATTAAATCTAAATTCGATTTTATATTCGTCATTATTTCTGGCAGTGTGAGGCATAATGTCTGGCAGCATCTGTTATTGCAGTTACCTGCGATGAGCATGTTATATATGTAAACCTGTAAATACCTTGTTTAACCACCAGAGGGCTCATCCCTTGGAGTCCCAAGGGATCCCACAATCCCTTGGGAGCACCTCTACTTAAGGAGGCCTCACAGGCTGGAGAGGCACTCTGGAGACCTGTAATAAAAGACTAAGATCACACTTTACTTTGAACTCACAGTATCTGGTCAGACTCTTTATTCATACACAACAACTGGCGACGAGATACAGATGACGAACCCCACCGCAACGATGCAGAGAACAGTGGGCAGCCTGGAGAAATTTTCGGAGGGAGAGGATTGGGAAACCTTCGACCAATACTTCATAGCCAACGAACTGAAAAGAGAAGCGAATGTTGCCAAACGAAGGGCGATCCTCCTCACCGTTTGCGGGACACCAACGTATGGCCTCATGGAATATTCTGCTTGCTCCAGCGAAACCCACAGAGAAATCGTAGGATGATTTGTGCACACTGGTCCAGGAGCATCTTAACCCGAAGGAAAGCGTTCTGATGGCGAAGTACCGGTTCTACACATAAAAAAGGTCTGAAGGCCAGGAAGTGGCGAGCTATGTCGCCAAGTTAAGACGCCTTGCAGGACATTGTGAATTTGAAGGACATTTGGAGCATATGCTCAGGGACTTCTTTGTACTTGGCATTGGCCATGAAGTAATACTTTGTAAACTTTTGACTGTAGAGACCCAACCTTGAGTAAGGCCATAGCGATAGCCCAGGCGTTCATTGACACCAGTGACAATACCAAGCAAATCTCTCAGTACACTAGTGATGCTGCAAGTACTGTGAACAAAGTAATGTTGTTTTTGAATTGCAACATATAAGGCAGACCTCACATGCCTGCAGCTGCACGTCCCCGGATGCCTCAGAGTCCACCATCAAGGGTGATGAATACAAGGCCATTAACACCTTGCTGGTGCTGCGGGGGGTGATCACTGTTTCCATTCATGCTACTGCAAATGATACGTTTGCAAGGGGTGTGGAACAATGGGACACCTCCAACGAGTGTGCAGGCGAGCTGCAAACCCTGCTAATCCTGCAAACCACCATGTTGCAGAGGAGGACATATCCACGGCAGATTACGGTGAACCAGAGCCTCAGGCCGAGGAGGCAGAGGTATATGGGGTGCACACATTTACCACAAAGTGTCGCCCGATTATGCTGAAGGTGGAATTAAATGAACTCCCGGTGTCAATGGAGCTGGACACGGGCGCGAACTAGACTTTCGATGAAATGTGGTGCAGCAAGGCTTCAAGGCCAGCCCTGACTCCCATTCGCACTAAACTGAGAATGTACACAAAGGAACTAATTCCCGTAATCGGCAGTGCTACCGTAAAGGTCTCCTATGATGGAACGGTGCACAAGCTACCACTCTGGGTGGTACCGGGCGATGGTCCCACATTGCTCGGCAGGAGCTGGCTGGGGAAGATACGCTGGAACTGGGACAACGTCCGAGCGTTCTCGTCTGTCGACGACACTTCGTGTGCCCAGGTCTTAAAGAAGTTCCCCTCGCTGTTCGAACCAGGCATCGGGAAGTTCCAAGGAGCAAAAGTGCAGATTCACTTAATTCCGGGGGCGCGACCCATCCATCACAAGGTGAGAGCAGTATCATACATGATGAGAGAGAGGGTGGAGATCGAGCTGGACGGGCTTCAACGAGAGGGCATCATTTCACCGATCGAATTCAACGAGTGGGCCAGTCCGATTGTTCCAGTCCTCAAGGGAGACGCACCATCAGAATCTGTGGTGATTACAAAGTAACTATCAATCATTTCTCCCTGCAGGATCAATACCCACTACCAAAAGCAGATGATCTTTTTGCGATGCTGGCGGGTAGAGAGACGTTCAAGAAGCTGGACTTGACCTTGGCCTACATGGTGCAAGAGCTGGAGGAATCATCGAAGGGCCTCACCTGCATCAACACGCATAAAGGTCTCTTCATTTACAACAGATGCCCGGTTGGGATTCGATCAACTGCGGCGATTTTCCAGGGAAACATGGAAAGCTTACTGAAGTCGGTCCCGCACATGGTGGTCTTCCAGGACGACATCTTGGTTACAGTTGAGTGTATGCAGAACCTGTCATGTATTTCACATTACTGTATATAACTGTATCTTACCATGCTACACATGACTGTAACTAGATATGACCTGTAACAATAAGCATACCTGAACACCAGGGGTGCACTTGCAGGAGACACTCCATACCTGTCCCACTGTGGCATAGAAAGGGAGGTCTCAGGCAAGTGCAGCACTGGAGAGCTGGAATTAAAGGTGCAGATCCTGAGTGACCTTGACTTCAGCCTGTGTCTCGTGTAAGTCAGTACATTAGAGTCAGGACCTAGAAGAGGTTCTTAGTCGGCTTAACCACATGGGGCTCAGGTTAAAATGCTCGAAGTGCGTTTTCCTGGCGCCTGAAGTGGAGTTCCTGAGGAGAAGAATAGCACCGGACAGCATCAGGCCCACCAATTCGAAGACGGAGACAATCGAGAATGCACTGAGACCACAGACGGAGCTGCGGTTGTTTCTAGGACTCCTGAAATACTTTGGTAACCTCTTACCGGATCTCAGCACACTGTTAGTACCACTGCACGCCTTACTGCATAAAGGAGATGAATGGGTATGGGGTAAAAGCCAAGAAAATGCCTTTGTAAAAGCTAGAAAACTGTTATGCTCAAACAAATTGCTTGTGTTGTATGATCCATGTAAGCATTTGGTACTAACATGTGATGCATCGTCATACGGTGTTGGGTGTGTATTGCAACAAGCTAATGAATCTGGGAAATTGCAACCGGTTGCTTATGCATCCAGAAGTCTGTCTAAGGCTGAGAGGGCCTGCAGCATGATTGAGAAAGAAGCGTTAGCGTGTGTTTATGGGGTAAAGAAAATGCATCAATATCTGTTTGGGCTAAAATTTGAATTAGAAACTGACCAGAAGCCACTGATATCCCTCTTTTCTGAAAGTAAGGCGATAAATACGAATGCATCGGCCCGCATCCAGAAATGGGCGCTCACGTTGTCTGCATAAAACTACGCCATCCGACACAGGCCAGGCACAGAAAACTGTGCCGATGCTCTCAGTAGGCTACCATTGCCCACCACGGGGGTGGAAATGGCACAGCCCGCAGATTTAGTCATGGTAATGGAAGCATTCGAGAGTGAGCAATCACCCGTTGCCGCCCAACAGATTAGAACCTGGACGAGCCAGGACCCCTTACTGTCCTTAGTAAAAAAAACTGTGTGCTTCACGGGAGCTGGTCCAGTGTCCCATTAGAAATGCAGGAAGAGATAAAGCCGTACCAGCGGCGCAAAGATGAAATGTCTATACAGGCAGACTGCCTTATTGGGGGCAATCGGGTAGTGCTACCCAAAAAGTGCAGGGACACTCATTAGTGATCTTCACAGTACCCACCCAGGCATTGTAATGATGAAAGCAATAGCCAGATCCCATGTGTGGTGGCCTGGTATCGATGCGGACTTAGAGTCCTGCGTGCACAAATGTAACACACGTTCACAGTTAAGCAATGTACCCAGGGAGGCGCCACTAAGTTTATGGTCTTGGCCCTCCAAACCGTGGTCTAAGGTCCATGTCGACTATGCAGGCCCATTCTTGGGCAAAATGTTCCTAGTGGTCGTAGATACGTACTCCAAATGGATTGAATGTGAGATAATGTCGGCAAGCACGTCCGCTGCCACCACTGAAAGCCTGCGAACCATATTTGCCATGCACGGCCTGCCTGATGTCCTTGTGAGCGACAACGGGCCATGTTTCACCAGTGCCGAGTTCAAAGAGTTCATGACCTGCAATGGGATCAAACATGTTACATCTGCCCTGTTAAAACCAGCATCCAATGGTCAGGCAGAGAGAGCAGTGCAAACAATCAAGCAGAGCTTGAAAAGGGTAACTGAAGGATCACTGCAGACTCACCTATCCCGAGTCCTGCTTAGTTACCGCACGAGACCCCACTCACTCACTGGGATTCTACCCACTGAATTGCTCATGAAAAGGGCACTTAAGACAAGGATCTCACTAGTCCACCCTGATCAGGTAGCGAGCAGGCGGCTTCAACAAAGTACATATCATGATAGCGCAAATGTGTCATGCAAAATTGAAATTAATGATCCTGTATTTGTGTTGAACTATGGACAAGGTCACAAGTGGCTTCCCAGCACTGTCGTGGCCAAAGAGGGGAGTAGGATGTTTCGGGTCAAACTTTCAAATGGACATCTACAGGAAACACTTGGGCCAAACCAAACTCAGATTCACGGATTATCCAGAGCAACCCACATTATACCCTACTTTTTTTGACCCCCCAACGCACACACCAGTGGCAACTAACACAGCAGTTGACCACAAAGCAGAACCCATCACCCATAGCAGCCCAGCAGGACTCACCACACCAGGCAGCTCAGCAAGGCCAGCTGCACAGCAGCCCAGCAAGGGCTCAACAAATGACTCATCAAAACCAGCATTTGCACCGAGACGATCAACCAGGGAAAGAAAGGCCCCAGATCGACTCACCTTGTAAATAGTTACACTCTTGACTTTGGGGGCGGGGGAGTATTGTTTTATATGTAAACCTGTAAATACCTTGTTTAACCACCAGAGGGCTCATCCCCTGGCGTCCCAAGGGATCCCACAACCCCTTGGGAGCACCTGTACTTAAGGAGGCCTCACAGGAGAGGCACTCGAGACCTGTAATAAAAGACTAAGGTCACACTTTACTTTGAGCTCAAAGTATCTGGTCAGACTCTTTATTCAGAGCAGATGTTCGCACCTGAAGTCTATATTGATCTGAATTAAGCAAAGAAGAAGTGTCTTACTGGCAACCATGTATACTTAATGTCAGCCAACACTAGTACAAGAGAGGGCAGAAATATCCAGTCTGCATCTGCCTATTCTCCAAGAGTAAATGGAAGTCATTACACTTTTCATAGACAACTAAATATATTTGTAACCAGCTCACAGCATTGGGAATGGATCATAAAGTTTTGATATTAAAATGGTCTGATCTTTATTAAATTCAATTTGTAGCTTCCACAAATAAATTTTTTATGAAAGATGCCAATGGTCCTCTCTATTATACTGCGCGTCGCAATGTGTAGCATGTTATGTTCCCAAACTGCTTCCGCCTAGGTTACGTGTCGGGGTGTCATGAGCCAAATCGCGAGGCCATACCCTTTCATTTCGAGGGACTGCCGATGATGATGATTTTATGAATTATTGTGATCTATAGGTTTGATGACATTTCTCATTGCAGTGTTATCATTGAAAATGGGTAGGGTTTGTGTAACAGTTGATGATTGAACAAGAAAAGAATGGGAGCTTGCCCTGTGTTGAATTTCTGAAAAGATAATTGCAACTTTCAATCAGCCAACTATGGGACAGGATTATTATCACAGCTGTAAATAATTGGAGTATAATACTTTTAAATAGGGCCAGAAAAATTGAATGACATCACCCGGAAGAGTCTGTGTGGCAGTGATTACATCTGCATCTCTTTTCACGAAGCTTCCTCCTTTCTTTGGTAGAGTCTATTACTTTCATACTGGATGAATCAGGAATGAATTTCACAATGGAGTAAATTTGTCAGCGTGACCCCTCACCCCTACCATGTTGTTACTGTGCCAGTAGGAACCAAATATTTTGGTTTTAAGGGTTTAATATCTTCATGCTGCAAATGGGTACGTGGATTTATCTTTTTGAATAAGTTCTTGATCTAATTTATGCACCAGACAATCGAGAATGCCATTCAGTGTCAGTGCAGTGACACGAAGCTGTCACACTGGTGAAAGTGCTCTGAAATGTCTAATGTTTTGCACCGGTGTAACTGCTGCCTCTGCTGAACTAGTACCACAGCGAGATTACTGTGATTATTTCCCATGTAGCAATATGTTAATCTTCTCTGCATTGACATATTTACAGTAATATTGTCATGTTCAATTGATCCTGAATTAAAAGCCAACTCAGATGAAGCCATTAAATGTGCGCAATAAGTTGATTTAGATTGAATCAATGTGTGTTACTACTCCATCCACATTGTTCGATTTAGTCTGAGTTGAACTTGAATTAATTCAGGTCAAACCATTGTAAACATTTGAGCTATATTTATTCAGAATGTCATCTTCACAAATCAACTGGTATGCACGTGAAAGTCTTGGGAATTGATGTGGAACAAGTTCATTCGGATATAGTTGGCCTGAACCTTTTTGCGTAGCTCAGTGTATGTATAGCTCGTCTTTATTTTCTGATGTTGTTCGCATTATCAGAGTTATACTTTATATATTGTGCCATGAAGTGCATTTACACAACCATGATGTTTACTGTTTTCTGTGGAACTACAGTCATTTAAAATGTATGGCAGCCACATCCACAGGCAATAAGTTGGTTGTATGCCAGTGAGCGCAATATTTAGATTTATCACTGAAGTAGTCATCCAACAGTGAGCCAATCAGCAGTTCAGGAGCACTTCAATAAAGAGAATCAATTCTATTGCTTGCAATGTAAAATCCTATCATTAACAATAGTACTGAGGCCAACTACCACTTTAGGTCAAAGGCTATCAATGTGTTCCATGATCAGTTAAGTTTCAAGGGCCCTTGCAGTATCTTCGTGGCTGAAAATTAAGTTATGTGTGTCTGGATCAGGCTTGCATCTGTTAACATTAACAAAATAGGATTGGGCCCGAGAATCCACGGGAACACTCTGCCAGCGTAAGGGATGGGGAGTGCCAGCTGGAAGTCCCTGCTCCAGATTCTGCTGAAGAATCTGTGCAAGAAAGAAGTTGACTCACTTCCATCTGAGCACAGTTCAGTATATGTGTGTATACTTATGTATATTTATTGAAAGAGGGTTTCTTACTTTGCCAAGAATTGCACACCCATGAACTGGATTTCTGCCTTAGTCAATGTAATGGGAAGATGTTTCTGAAATGGTTTAACTCTGTCCTGAGTCTCAGATTTTGACCGAGTTTTAATAGAATTTTTTCACACAAAGCGTAGTCAAAATTTGGAACTCTCTCCCCCAAAAGGCTATGGATGCTGCGACAATTGGAGCTTTCAAGACTGAGATAGATAGATTTTTGTTAGGTAAGGGTATCAAGGGATATGAAGCAAAGGCAGGAAAATGGAGTTGAGGTGCAGATCAGCCATGATCTAATTGAATGGCGGAGCAGGCCCGAGGGAATGTATGGCCTACTCCTGTTCCTAATGTTACTTTCTAACTATGTAACTGTTGGATTCAGGTTCCAACTAGATTCAGATTCTGACAGTTTTATTGAAACGCAGTCAAAAGCTAAGCAGGACACAAAGCAATGAATGGAAACATCTTGGAAGATTTTCCACACAGTAATAAGATACAAACCTAATTCATCATTGATATAGAAGCAAATTTTGCTGAAAGTATGTTGAACTTGGAAAAAATGCTCTTATCATAGGCCTATAATGTGGGACTCATCTTGTGTTACAGTTTTCCATCCTCAATCATTTTAAAGCTGGAAATAGAAATCTATGAGGTAAAAGCAATAAAATTCCAAGCATAAAATTTGTACGGATGCAAGCTTGCTCAGCATCATCATCATAGGCAGCCTCTTGAAATCGAGGAAGACTTGCATCCACTCTCAAAGTGAGTTCTCAGGTGGCTGTACAGTCCAATATGGGAATTACGGTCTTTGTCTCAGGTGGGACAGACAGTGGTTGAAGGAAAGGGTGGGTGGGGAGTCTGGTTTGCCGCACACTCCTTCCGCTGCCTGCACTTGTTTTCTGCATGCTCTCGGCGACGAGACTCGAGGTGCTCAGCGCCCTCCCGGATGCTCTTCCTCCACTTAGGGCAGTCTTTGGCCAGCGATTCCCAGGTGCCGGTGGGGATGTTGCACTTTATCAAGGAGGCTTTGAGGGTGTCCTTGAAACGTTTCCTCTGCCCACCTGGGGATCGCTTGCTGTATAGGAGTTCAGAATAGAGCGCTTGCTTTGGGAGTCTTGTGTCAGGCAAGTGGACAATGTGGCCCGCCCAACGGAACTGGTTGAGTGTGGTCGGTGCTTCGATGCTGGGGATGTTGGCCTGATCAAGAACACTGATGTTGGTGCGTCTGTCCTCCCAGGGGATTTGCAGGATCTTGCGGAGATATCGTTGGTGGTATTTCTCCAGCGATTTGAGTCATACAGGAGGGTGGGTATCACTACAGCTCTGTCGACCATAAGCTTGTTGCCAGATTTAAGGGCATGGTCTTCAAACACTCTCTTCCTCGGGCAACCGAATGCCGTGCTGGCGCACTGGAGGCAGTGTTGGACTTCGTCGTCGATGTCTGCCCTTGCTGAAAAGAGGCTCCCGAGGTATGGAAAGTGGTCCACGTTGTCCAAGGTCGCGCCATGGATTTTGATGACTGGGGGCAGTGCTGTGTGGCGGATTCAGGTTGGTGGAGGATCTTTGTCTTGCAAATGTTTATTGTAAGGCCCATGCTTTCGAACACCTCAGTGAAGGTATTGATGATGGCTTGGATTCAGCCTCTGAATATGTGCAGACGCAAGCGTCTTCGGTGTACTGTAGTTCGATGACAGAGGATGGGACGGTCTTGGATCTCGCCTGGAGGCGACGAAGGTTGAACAGGTTCCCACTGGTTCTATAGTTTAGTTCTGCTCCAGCTTGTTGAGCGTGAGATAGAGTATTGCAGCGAGGAAGATCAAGAAGAGGGTTGGCGCGATGATGCAGCCCTGCTTGACCCCGCTCCGGATGTGATATTGGGTCTGTGGTGGATCTATGGGTCAGGATCACAGCTTGCATGTCATCGTTGGTCATTGCAATCCTTCTCATCACTTAATCAAATTGTATATCACAGCCAACGTTCCCCCTAAGCTGCAAGGCACAGCCCAGGACCAGCTTTTCCAACGTTAAACTTCGTGCATGTGCAAAGCTGATGAATGGGCTGCGCAGAACCTTAAAGGGACCACGCATCGAAATAAAATGAGGGGGAACATTGAACACAGCCCTGCCAGTTGTAATCACTGAATCGGTTTCCCAATGATCCTTTTACAATTCCATCATCCCAAAAGTCCCCTCAAAGGAGAAAAAAAGAAACAAATTAGAACTTTAAAATGCAATTTAATTGTTACATCCTTTTAGATTCAATTTTCACTTCTAGCTCATTCCTTGATTTCTTCAGTTTGCCACAATAAAATAAATCTGATAATATCAACCAAACGGAAAACTTAGATGATGAAAAAGTCTGTGATTAAATTCAATTATATTAATCTACTGCCTCATAACATCCATTAACTTCTCAACTCGACTTTTTGCATAATGTGTGGTTTTCAGTAGATGTTAACATAGTTCTAAAATGATTGGTGGCAGCTTGACCATCTCTATATTGTGTTCATTATCATTAGCTTGGATGATGTGGAATCTATATGGGTAGAGCTGCAGAATACCAAAGGACAAAAAACGTTAGTGGGAGTTGTGTACAGACCTCCAAACAGTAGTAGTGATGTTGTGGAGGGCATCAAACATGAAATTAGGGGTGCGTGCAATAAAGGTGCAGCAGTTATAATGGGTGACTTTAATATGCACATAGATTGGGTTAACCAAACTGGAAGCAATACGGTAGAGGAGGATTTCCTGGAGTGCATAAGGGATGGTTTTTTAGACCAATATGTCGAGGAACCAACTAGGGGGGAGGCCATCTTAGACTGGGTGTTGTGTAATGAGAGAGGATTAATTAGCAATCTCGTTGTGCGAGGCCCCTTGGGGAAGAGTGACCATAATATGGTGGAATTCTGCATTAGGATGGAGAATGAAACAGTTAATTCAGAGACCATGGTCCAGAACTTAAAGAAGGGTAACTTTGAAGGTATGAGGCGTGAATTGGCTAGGATAGATTGGCGAATGATACTGAAGGGGTTGACTGTGGATGGGCAATGGCAGACATTTAGAGACCGCATGGATGAACTACAACAATTGTACATTCCTGTCTGTCGTAAAAATAAAAAAGGGAAGGTGGCTCAACCGTGGCTATCAAGGGAAATCAGGGATAGCATTAAAGCCAAGGAAGTGGCATACAAATTGGCCAGAAATAGCAGAGAACCCGGGGACTGGGAGAAATTTAGAACTCAGCAGAGGAGGACAAAGGGTTTGATTAGGGCAGGGAAAATGGAGTACGAGAAGAAGCTTGCAGGGAACATTAAGACGGATTGCAAAAGTTTCTATAGATATGTAAAGAGAAAAAGGTTAGTAAAGACAAACGTAGGTCCCCTGCAGTCAGAATCAGGGGAAGTCATAACGGGGAACAAAGAAATGGCGGACCAATTGAACAAGTACTTTGGTTCAGTATTCACTGAGGAGGACACAAACAACCTTCCGGATATAAAAGGGGTCGGAGGGTCTAGTAAGGAGGAGGAACTGAGGGAAATCCTTATTAGTCGGGAAATTGTGTTGGGGAAATTGATGGGATTGAAGGCCGATAAATCCCCAGGGCCTGATGGACTGCATCCCAGAGTACTTAAGGAGGTGGCCTTGGAAATAGTGGATGCATTGACAGTCATTTTCCAACATTCCATTGACTCTGGATCAGTTCCTATGGAGTGGAGGATAGCCAATGTAACCCCACTTTTTAAAAAAGGAGAGAGAGAGAAAACAGGGAATTACAGACTGGTCAGCCTGACATCGGTAGTGGGTAAAATGATGGAATCAATTATTAAGGATGTCATCGCAGTGCATTTGGAAAGAGGTAATATGATAGGTCCAAGTCAGCATGGATTTGTGAAAGGGAAATCATGCTTGACAAATCTTCTGGAATTTTTTGAGGATGTTTCCAGTAGAGTGGACAAGGGAGAACCAGTTGATGTGGTATACTTGGACTTTCAGAAGGCTTTCGACAAGGTCCCACACAAGAGATTAATGTGCAAAGTTAAAGCACATGGGATTGGGGGTAGTGTGCTGACATGGATTGAGAACTGGTTGTCAGACAGGAAGCAAAAAAGTAGGAGTAAATGGGGACTTTTCAGAATGGCAGGCAGTGACTAGTGGGGTACCGCAAGGTTCTGTGCTGGGGCCCCAGCTGTTTACACTGTACATTAATGATTTAGACGAGGGGATTAAATGTAGTATCTCCAAATTTGCGGATGACACTAAGTTGGGTGGCAGTGTGAGCTGCAAGGAGGATTCTATGAGGCTGCAGAGCGACTTGGATAGGTTAGGTGAGTGGGCAAATGCATGGCAGATGAAGTATAATGTGGATAAATGTGAGGTTATCCACTTTGGTGGTAAAAACAGAGAGACAGACTATTATCTGAATGGTGACAGATTAGGAAAAGGGCAGGTGCAAAGAGACCTGGGTGTCATGGTACATCAGTCACTGAAGGTTGGCATGCAGGTACAGCAGGCGGTTAAGAAAGCAAATGGCATGTTGGCCTTCATAGCGAGGGGATTTGAGTACAAGGGCAGGGAGGTGCTGCTACAATTGTACAGGGCCTTGGTGAGGCCACACCTGGAGTATTGTGTACAGTTTTGGTCTCCTAACCTGAGGAAGGACATTCTTGCTATTGAGGGAGTGCAGCGAAGGTTCACCAGACTGATTCCCGGGATGGCGGGACTGACCTATCAAGAAAGACTGGATCAACTGGGCTTGTATTCACTGGAGTTCAGAAGAATGAGAGGGGACCTCATAGAAACGTTTAAAATTCTGATGGGGTTAGACAGGTTAGATGCAGGAAGAATGTTCCCAATGTTGGGGAAGTCCAGAACCAGGGGACACAGTCTAAGGATAAGGGGGAAGCCATTTAGGACCGAGATGAGGAGGAATTTCTTCACCCAGAGAGTGGTGAACCTGTGGAATTCTCTACCACAGAAAGTTGTTGAGGCCAATTCACTAAATATATTCAAAAAGGAGTTAGATGAAGTCCTTACTACTAGGGGAATGAAGGGGTATGGTGAGAAAGCAGGAATGGGGTACTGAAGTTGCATGTTCAGCCATGAACTCATTGAATGGCGGTGCAGGCTAGAAGGGCCGAATGGCCTACTCCTGCACCTATTTTCTATGTTTCTATGTTTCTATTTCCTCTGAAAGTCTTCAAAGTTTTGAAAGCAAGAGCAGACATTGACGGCGAGGTCCAACACCGCCTTCAGTGCGCCAGCGCAGCCTTCGGTCGCCTGAGGAAGAGAGTGTTTGAAGACCAGGACCTCAAACCCGGCACCAAGCTCATGATCTACAGGGCAGTAGTGATACCCACCCTCGTATATGGCTCAGAGACATGGACTATATACAGAAGACACCTCAAAGCACTGGAGAAGTACCACCAACGCTGGAGAAGATCCTGCAAATCCATTGGCAGGATAGACGCACCAACGTCGGTGTTCTCACTCAGGCCAACATCCCCAACATCAAAGTATTGACTACACTCGATCAGCTCTGTTGGGTGGGTCACATCGTCCGCATGCGCGACACGAGACTCCCAAAGCAAGCGCTCTATGCAGAGCTCAGACACGGCAAGCGAGACCCAGGTGGGCAGAGGAGATGCTTCAAGGACCCCAGCTATTTTCAATATACGTCAATGATTTGGATGAAGGAATTGAGTGTAATATCTCCAATTTTGCAGATGACACTAAGCTGGGTGGCGGTGTGAGCTGTGAGGAGGATGCTAAGAGGCTGCAGGGTGACTTGGACAGGTTAGGTGAGTGGGCAAATGCATGGCAGATGCAGTATAATGTGGATAAATGTGAGGTTATCCACTTTGGTGGCAAAAACATGAAGGCAGAATATTATCTGAATGGCGGCAGATTAGGAAAAGGGGAGGTGCAACGAGACCTGGGTGTCATGGTACATCAGTCATTGAAGATTGGCATACAGGTGCAGCAGGCGGTGAAAAAGACAAATGGTATGTTGGCCTTCATAGGGGATTTGAGTATAGGAGCAGGGAGGCCTTGCTGCAGCTGTACAGAGCCTTGATGAGGCCTCACCTGGAATATTGTGTTCAGTTTGTTCTCCTAATCTGAGGAAGGACGTTCTTGCTATTGAGGGAGTGCAGCGAACGTTCACCAGACTGATTCCCGGGATGGCAGGACTGACATATGAGGAGAGATTGGAGCGACTGGGCCTGTATTCACTGGAGTTTAGAAGAATGAGAGGGGATCTCATAGAAACATATAAAATTCTGAAGGGACTGGACAGGTTAGATGCAGGAAGAATGTTCCTGATGTTAGCGGAGTCCAGAACCAGGGATCACAGTATAAGGAACAAGGATAAGGGGTAGGCCATTTAGGACTGAGATGAGGAGAAACTTCTTCACTCAGAGAGTTGTTAACCTGTGGAATTCTCTTCCACAGAGAGTTGTTGATGCCAGTTCATTAGATATATTCAAGAGGGAGTTGGATATGGCCCCTACGGCTAAAGGGATCAAGGGGTATGGAGAGAAAGTAGGAAAGGGGTACTGAGGTGAATGATCTTATTGAATGGTGGCGCAGGCTCGAAGGGCCGAATGGCCTACTCCTGCACCTATTTTCTATCTTTCTATATTTCTATGTTTCTAAGGAAACCCTCAAAGCCTCCTTGACAAAGTGTAACAACCCCATCGACTCCTGGGAATCCCTGCCCCAAGGCCGCCCAAAGTGGAGAAAGAGCATCCGGGAGAGCGCTGAGCACCTCGAGTCCCATTGCTGAGAACAAGCAGAAACCAAGAGTAGACAGAGGAAGGAGGGTCAACCCAGGCTCCCCACCCACCCTTTCCTTCAACCACTGTCTGCCCAATCTGTGACAGACACTGTAGGTCCTGTATTGGACTCCTCAGTCACCTGAGAACACACTTTTCGAGTGGAAGCAAGTCATCCTCGACTCCGAGGGACTGCCTATGATGATGATGATCTATAACATCCTCCATTTTATACATTACAACGGAGAACCATACTTGAAATTTGTCAGCTGTAAAGTTCCAGTTGAGATAACTGGACAAAGAATTCCGTGGAAAGTCCAGTTTGGATGAAACAGTTTCAGGCAATGTCCTGCTTCACATCAAATCAGGCCAGAACATCAGTGCATTCAATCCAATCAGACTTTACTGCTCTCTAGCCCATTACAATTAATTACTTCTCAGCTATGACTTTCCTGTCATAAAAGTGAGATTTTTGATAATCCTGTGCTCCATTGGTTGGGTTAAAGAGGTTAGCTTGAGGAGATGAGAAACACTCTAATGATGTTACATGTGGATGTATGTCACAGTTATCATGAAGTACAACAGTATAAAACTAGCCTATCCCCCATTGAGTTGCTCATGGATAATCTTGGATCAATCTCGGTTGTCACATTTCTCTTAAGAGGTTTATCCCTTTAAGAACACTGCTCAGGTACTCCCTGTGGAATGTAGTTTAAATAGACACATCCTGAGGTCGATTACAGGCTAATTCCCGTTGAAAGTTTCTCGAGATTGGCTCTTCTCCTGGGGAAGAGGCCAGGTTATCTAAAAGTCAGAAAAAACAAGCATTTAATTACTGATTTTCTTTCTCTTTTTGTACATTTGTTAAATGTGATTGTTATTTGTCGTTTTTATTAAATAAAATGACATATGATGTCTGAAAAGTAATAAATATACAAGACACAAGACTTCTTTATATCTGTGAAAGGAAAAAGGAAACATTTCAAAGCACGATTGATGCAAAATTTCACTCTAATATTTTCATTTCACAACATCACACTCCTGCCTCTGCAATCAGTTTATGAAAACGTCTCCTCTTAAATCCCTTAGACCCTATGGGCCCAAGTTTTTCCCCACGCTTAGAGGTGCGCCGACTTTTTAGAACAAAAAGCCCACCTAAAACTTACCGAGGAATTCTCCCCGCTCCTCAGGACATCTTCGGCCTCGGTGTAGCACACCACATCCAGTGGGGGGGCGGAGCCAGGTCCCGGCGCTGAAAACAGCGCTGGGACCTCTGCACATGCGCGTTAGAGTGTGCGCCCCTAGCCCTGGCCAAATGGGCTCCCCGCCGCGACCTGCGAGGGAACAGTGCCTGATGTAAAAGAACAGATTTACAAGCTGGAAAAGAAGGGCTTGACCCCATCGCAGATTGGTGTGATCCTAAGGGATTCCCATGGTGTTGCCCCGGTGCATTTTGTTACTGGGAACAAGATCCTCAGGATACTGAATTCCAAGGGGCTGACTCCAGATCTTCCAGAGGATTTGTACCATTTGATCAAGAGGGTACTTCTACCTCACACCCCCCTCCTCTCTCCCCCCTCCTCTCCCCCACTCCTCTCCCCCCTCCTCTCTCCCTCCCCCTGCCCCCTCCTCCTCCTTTCGCCTCCTTCTCCCCCCTCCTCTCCCACCCCTTCTCTCCCCCCCTCCTCTCCCACTCCTCCCACTCCTTCCTCTCCCCTCCCCTCCTCCTCCTCCCCCTCCTCTCTCATCTCCCCTCCTCTCTCCCACCCCCCTCTTCCTAGCCTCCCGGCCAGCTGCCTTCCCTTCTATTTTTTATTTGTTATTGATTGGTTGCTTATTACTTTGGTCTTGATGCTTTAGGTGCAGGGATCCTTCTATTTTTTTTTATTTGTTAATTAATTGCTTATTACTTTTTGTGCTTTGTTTAGTGCTTGGTGCTTTAAATGTACTGCTTTGTTTAGTGCTTGGTGCTTTAAATGTACTTATGCTTCTTTAATGTTGTTGTAAAGGTGCTTTGGAAAATCCTCTAACTTCCCTCTCGCCCCCCGCCCCTCCAACCGCCCCCACCCCCCACCCCCGCCTCATCTCTGGCTACCTGCGCTGATTTCTTAAGTCTCCGCAAGGTTTTTCTGAGTGTACAAAAGTGGACACATACGCTGGCCTAAGCTAGTTTGGAGCTGGCTAAATTTGCTTAAATGACCAAAACAAGTGTAAGTGGCTGGTAATGCCCCCTTTTGGGGAAAAAAACTGAACTAAAAAGAAACTGAACTAACTCACAAACTGGAGCAAACTAAATGTGGAGAATTGCGATTTTTAAGATACTCCAAAAAAAACTAATTGCTCCAAAAACATAGGTGCAACTCCTGGGGAAACTTGTGCCCTATTAAAATATCTTAGGTTATTTTCCTTTTCAATTTTACACATTGATATAGTCCATGACAGATATCCTTTCTCCAGCACCAATCTTTGCTATGATCTGATTGTTTCCAAAAGCAAAGGTCCCATTATGTAAAGACAACACCAGTCATTACTATTATTAATGTTAATCATGGCTGTAGTTTTTCCACATTAATTGAGAATACATTCTCTGTTTAGGTTCTGCTCCTTTTCCCCACATGATTGTCTAAACATAATGATTATTACACACTTTCTATCAGCAAAGCAAACCTGCAAAAGGCTTATATGTCTGATTTACTTCTCCCCAAACTTTATGGCCTTCAGTTGAAGAAGCTGTTCATTGATTGGTTCTGGGGCTCTTGTTGAAAACTGTAGAACACCTGCAGGTTTGTGAATCTTCTACCTGTTCCACTTTCAATCCTGCTCATTGCCACTCTAGGCACCTTCTACAGATTTCCTTTTTGGTCTACAATTCTGGACCAGATGGATTCATTTAAGTCATAGGATTTTGAAAGTGACATCTACTTGTGCTCCCTTTCATTGCGGTTATTGCAGTGGTTATGTTTTTCCAGTTTAATGTTTGATTGTTATTTCTTCTCTTCTGGTGGCATATGATTGTTTATCCTGAATGTTGAAATAGAGGTTCCTAACTCCTCAGACAAATAAGGGAGATGTGGCATAAGATGCAGGCTGAGATAAACAATAATAATTGAGAAATAGAAACACCGGAGTTCTGATCAATTTATTCCAATTTCACAAAATTCCAATTAACAAAACTAACCATTCATAGAAAATCAGTGAGATCTCAATCACAACAAAAACAAGACATTTAAACCAAAATAACATTTTAATAAATTTCAGTACAAGAATAAAGAGACAATTACCCTGCATAAAAAACCTATAGACAGCATGTCTACACGCTGAGCTCCTCGAGTCTTGTCGCCGAGAGCATGCAGAAATCAAGCGCAGGCAGCGGAAGGAGCGTGCGGCAAACCTGTCCCACCCACCCTTTCCCTCAACCACTATCTGTCCCACCTGTGACAGAGATTGTGGTTCTCATATTGGACTGTACAGCCACCTCAGAACTCATGCTAAGAGTGGAAGCAAGTCTTCCTCGATTCCGAGGGACTGCCTATGATGATGATGATAATTCAATCACATGCCACCCAGGAAACATGTAACAGTATAAAGTTCACAGCCAAAACTGTGAACCCAAAACTCAAGCTCTTTAACGGACAAGCCTTAAGCAGATGGAGTAATACTTCCATTTATCAGGACCAAATGAGCAATTTAAATCGTGCCTCATATGCATAAACGGATACAATGGTAGAGATGAGGATATGCTAGAGGGGCTTTCTGAAAAAAGCTGACAATTTCAAGCTGTGAATCCACTCGCATTCAGCTGCAGGGATGGAGTTCCACATCGGGAAACGCATACAAGTTCCTCCCAAACTAAACATTTGAATTGTGCTCAGCTGAGGACAATCCAAGATAGGATGTGTATGTGGTGCCCTTACTGTGAACCAGATTTCGGATCATGTGCAGCACTGATGCCTTATTACAGTGGAAGTAGGAAGGGGCCCTGCAGTGTGGGGGCAATATCCTTGGTGGAAATATTAAACAGAGGTTCTGTCAGCTTGTCCAGATGGATGATAAAGGTCCCAATGGCACTGATCATAAAGTAGGAAGCGCTGGATATACTCAATAGTCCAACAAAACATTGCCATTAGTCTGCCTCAAGCCCTCAATCGAAATGTAATGCGCAAACTTATATAGATAGTCTGGTGAAAAATTTTCAAAATAAACAAAATACCCGATGAGAGTTTCAAAAATACTGTATTATATATGATTTATGAACACAGAGTTGAACTTCCTTATCTGGCACGCTCAGAACCTGGCCTGTTCCGAATGAGGGATTTTGCCGGATATGGGGAGGTCACGTGTTTGGGTGGACTGTGCCTTTAAAGTGCTGTTGCTGGGCTGGGCTGGGGTGCTGCTGTGGACAGTGTGTGCGCGCCGATTGGCTGGAATGACAGTCAGTGTGCAGGGGGCCCCAAAGAGCCGTCGGGCCCCGGAGAGTCGGTGTGTCGGCGGGCCCCGGAGTGTCGGCGGGCCCCGGAGAGTCGATGTGTCGGCGGGCCCCGGAGAGTCGATGTGTCGGCGGGCCCCGGAGAGTCGGTGTGTCGGCGGGCCCCGGAGAGTCGGTGTGTCGGCGGGCCCCGGAGAGTCGGCCCGACCCCTCCCCGGAGGGATTGCTGTGGGGAGGCAGCAGCCGGCCCGAGGGCTGTGGCTGCAGGAGTTCCAGCAGGGCGATGAGGAGGAGGCAGCCGATCGAGGAGAAAGATTATATTGGTGAGTAGGATTTTGAGGGGCGCGTTCTGCGCATGCGCCACTCGGCGGGAATGGTTCCAGACGAGGGGTGGTGCCGGATAAGGGAGTCCCGGATAAGAGAGGTTCAATCTGTAATAGTTTACCATAAGCCAATAAAGTAAAGCAAGGGTGATTGAAGCTCATGATCCTCTCATGGCTCTTCCTTGGTTTCATAGAATCATACAAATTTACAGCACGGAAGGAGGCCATTTTGACCCATCATGTCTGCACCGGTCAACCAAGAGCTATCCAGCCTAATCCCACTTTCCAGCTCTTGGTAGCCCTGTAGGTTATGGCACTTCAAGTGCACATCCAAGTATTTTTTAAATGTGGTGAGGCTTTCTGCCTCTACCACCCTTTCAGGCAGTGAGTTCCAGACCCCCACCACCCTCTGGGTAAAGAAATTTCCCCTTATATCTCCCCTAAACCTCCTACCAATTACTTTAAATCGATTATATCAGTTACTAGTTTATATTGATATCAGTTACTAGTTTATTTTTCAAATATGGGTTTTAATTTGTATCCAACATAGAAAACACGTAACAGTTCCTTTTGCTTGGTCCAGTAATCCTGTTGAATCTCTGATAAAACACTTTGATATATTACATGACCTTTTATCCTTACTTGTTACAGATAAGTTAGACATTCTTGGTACAGTATGGATGGACCATATGTTTCAGTATGGAGTTTTTATTGCCCAGTTTCCCACATACAGCTGTAATGACCTTTTTTTCACAGTTACCACAGCATTTGCAAGTTCAGAGGTCACCCTGCTTTGATGTCAAGCACAAAATGTTTCTTCACAAAACAATAACATACAACTTCAGCATGGACAGATGGTCCAAGCAACTCATGTTGGGACACGCTTTAATTTAAACAGACATTGCTCAACCTGGATTTAATCTGTAGCTTGTTAAATGGAGCCATTTATCAAACACAAGTACCAATGTACAAAACCAGGGCAAGCAGCTGTTGATATGGCTATTTTAATTCTTTAACCTATACGAGAACCTTTTGACACTTTGGTAGCATTTCCATAGAAACACCTCTAGACACCCTCTGTGTAGCAGCCTCTTGGCTGAACACTTGATGCTGAGATCTCTGACACAACACACATTAGGACACTGAGATGCACTGACTGAACCAATGCAAATTCTACTTCTTCCTGGCTGTAGTGTAAACACCATAGTGCAAGCCTTGCAATTGCTCTCATCTCCCAATCCTGCACTGATGACAGTACAACAGAGATTTAAAATATGTATTGACTAAAGGACAAAAGCATGTCAAAAGGGTCAGGGCCGAGCAGTGCCAAACCGATATGTATATATATCTTATATTTGGTAGTTTATTGTGCTTGTGTAAGTTTTTTATTTCCAATTTTCCAGTGAGAGCCTTGCCATGGCTCAATTGGAAGCACTCTCGCCTCGGAGACAGAGGTTGCAGGTGCAAACCCCACTCCAGACACTAGAACACAAATTGGGCCAAAACTTTCCCGTGGGCAGATGCCTTCGACTGGATTTTTTTTCACGAAACTACCTGGTGGTCCCGGAGGAACGTAGACTTGCGCTCCGAGACCTAGCTGCGCAGTCCAGCGTAGAAACATAGAAACATAGAAATTAGGTGCAGGAGTAGGCCCTTCGAGCCTGCACCGTCATTCAATAAGATCATGGCAGGGGCCCACATATTCCAGGAGCGTATGCGTATCCTGTGATCACGTGGGCCTGGACCACCAATCACTATGTAGTATTCTCATTCATAGTAATGGGAGCTCGGAGCTCTGATTACTATAAATGAGAATACCACTAACAACAAAAAAAATGTACACATAAATAAAAAGAACATTTCACTTTTTTTTTAAGTAATAGAAATTAAATTAAATTCACCATTTTATAAAAAAAGATTTTGGAATTAAATTTTTTTTTTAATAGTGTTAAACATAAACTTACCTTCATGGGCAGGGTTTTTTTTACATAAAAATAAGTAATAAAATGAGATTTTTTTTATCTTTTAATACTCTTACGCTGGTAAAAGCTTAAGGCCTGCTTTTACCAGGCGTAAGAGTTTGAAGGACATTCGCTGGGCAAGTGTTGGGCAAATAGCCCAAATCTCCATCCGCAAAGGCCCTTCTCCCGGGGATGAGTTCGGAAGTGCCGATTTTAGGCACATGCGCATCGCTCGCCTAAAACCGGCACTTGCGGGGCCTCTACAGTTGCGTGCGCACAGCGTACGTGCCCGTAGAGACCATGATTGTTGGCCCAATATCTAGGCTGACATTCACTGCAGTGCTGAGGGAGTGCTACACTGTTGGAGATGCCGTCTTTTGGATGGGGCAGTAAACCAAGTCTGCCCTCTTCGGTGGACGTAAAAGATCCCATGGCACTAGTTTGAAGAAGAGCAGAGGAGTTCTCCCCGGTGTCCTGGCCAATATTTATGCCTCAACCAACATCACTGAAGCAGATTGTCTGGTCGTTATCACATTGCTGTTTGTGGGACCTTGATGTGTGAAAATTGGCTGCTGCATTTTCTGCTTTACAACAGTGACTACACTTCAAAAAAGTACTTCATTGGGTGTAATGCGCTTTGGGACGTCCTGAGGTCATGAAAGGCGCCATGTAAATGCAAGACTTTCTTTTCTTCAGTTTGGGACATGATTGATGACATTGCAGAAAATGCATACAAGGAGAAAAGATAGCAGGTCTTTCCCTGCACAGTTGAGATGTTCTTTAGAAAGATATCTAAAATATATTGGCAAGGCAAGCAATCAAATCATGCCTGAAGTGGGACTTCTGGTGAAAAAAGTTAAATTTTGAAAACAAAATGCCAAGCCAAGTACTATCTGTGCATTCCCTAGCACAATTACTGGCACTCATCTGGCAATGCGCACACAGCAAGCAAAGTGCATCACGCACTAAGTAAAGTCCTTGGTGCATGTCTCAATGTGGAATGTCAGCAGGAACCATCACTTTCTGAAGTTACTGTGCAAACATAACACAATCTAGCATGCAAACTGTGTGAAGACTGGCTGAGAAAAAATCAAGAATATTGTTTATAGCTTCCTAACTAATAGGGAACACATGTAAAACACCCTTTTCATCACACAACCCTCAGTATAGTATGCTTTAATAGCTCCCGATGGCAACCATGTAGAGAGGGTCTATTTTCCACAGATATTGCCTTTAACCCCATGGCATTGCTACAGTTTGGCGACATTTCACCTCTGGGTACACGCTTTCTTATATTTACAATTGAATAAAATGTTATCTGATTGAGTCAATATAATGTACATTCAATGATTCCTGAATATTGCTATGAAGAAATTATAATGGGCATTCTCCCCTGTGCCTGCAAATGTTCTAAAAGTATGTGGTTTTGCCAAACTCACAGGAACACTGGGCTAGCTGATAAACACTTCTGTATTTTTCTAGCAACTGTACAAATCAAAAATAAAACGGCAAAATGAAAAAAATTCCACTTCCTGGAAAAAAAGATCCACACCTAATGATTTTAAAATCGTGTCACACAGCTTCATTTTGCTGGACGTACTAGTGACCTGGGTGTATTATGCAGAAAGCTCATCCAAAGGAAATCTTTCTTTGTGAAGAGAAACTTCAGAAGTCTAAGTGAGACCAAGCAAACTCAGGGGACTGGGTGGCTCAGTGGGTTAGAACACTGTATGTTCACCTCTGGGCCCTTCCCTTCCATCCAGACTGATACAATGGGCGTGCCTTTAGAGAATGGTTGTAAGTGTTCTAAGTGAAATGACTTTGGGCTGTCCAAGTCGAGATTCCAGTGGGAATGAATCCACAGCAAGAAAAGCACATGATTTGGCACCGATTAACGCTGTGTTGGCAGTCTCAGCAAGCATAACTGATACACCAGGAGGTGCTTTGACCTTCAATATGGTTACAAGACAGAATTTTTCATTCTATCAACCCACCTAACTTGTTGGATAATTGATCATTTACGGCTGGACTTAAAGACTGCAGTGGAGACAAAATACGATAATTTGAGTTTGGGACTCCATTTAAAAAGGCATTACACTGCCTTATGTGGCAGATTTTGGACACACTCGGTTCTTGTCAGCTGTGGCTCAGTGGGTAGCACGCTCGCCTCTGAGTCAGAAAGTTGTGGGTTCAAGTCCCACTCCAAACAACCTAGGCTGATACTCCATTGCAGTACTGAGAGAAAGCCGCACTGCCAGAGGTGCCGTCTTTTGGATGAGACGTTAAACCTGGCTGCTCTCTCAAGCGAACGTAAAAGATTCCATGGCACTATTTCAAAGAAGAGCAGGGGAGTTATTCCTGGTGTCCTGGACAATATTTATCCCTCCATCAACGTAACAAAAACAGATGATCTGGTCATTATCACATTGCTGTTTGACGGGAGCTTGCTGTGCGCAAATTGGCTGCCGCGTTTCCCACATTACAACAGTGACTACACTCCAAAAGTACTTCATTGGCTGTAAAGCGCTGAGAGACATCCGGTCGTAGGTCATGAAAGTCGCTATATAAATCCAAGTCTTTCTTTCTTGGAGCAGCCTGCCCTGAAAACTCAATCATTGTTTGTTTGTTTTGGACACTATGGTTAATCTGATAAGTGACATTTTGAGTGTGTATTTAAAATGTTTTTAAAATTAAAATTAAGATAAAAATAGTAAATCAGTAGGAGCAGACGCAATCTTGCAGGATATTTTGGCCTTAACGTCTATCCTGTCCCTTTAAACCATGACTTAAATTGCAGAAGCTTGGAATCCTTTTTGACCTGCTCTGTAAGATAATTCTATTCACAGTTTTTTTTGTCTTGTGTCATGGCTGTTTAATAGTGTTTTACCCAGCAATTCAATCTGTAGGTTCTAAAATGAGCTTTTATGAGGTTCAACCAACATCAGTGGCTATGGCATAGAAATGACTGGGTAAGCCATTTAGGACCGAGATGAGGAGAAACTTCTTCACTCAGAGAGTGGTTAATCTGTGGAATTCTCTACCGCAGAAAGTTGTTGAGGCCAGTTCGTTAGATATATTCAAAAGGGAGTTAGATGTGGCCCTTACGGCCAAAGGGATCAAGGGGTATGGAGAGAAAGCAGGAAAGGGGTACTGAGGTTGAATGATCAGCCATGATCTTATTGAATGGCGGTGCAGGCTCGAAGGGCCGAATGGCCTGCTCCTGCACCTAATTTCTATGTTTACTGATATTGGCAGAGGAACAGTTTGTAAAAGTGCTCCCCCTAGTGGACTACTGTTCCACCTAGTGGACTACTGTGGTAATGCAACTACTGATGTAAATATAAAAAAGGGTCATGTCACATAATGACAGTTTCTGTAAGAGCCATCTTGTAGACTGTGTTTGTTAGTGATGTTGTAAGAATATATCACATTGGTGATGAGGATAGGATAATCGGATTCCCTAGCTGAAATTTTTGTTGTTGGATGATCCAGCCAACTGACAGAGAAACTTTGAGAGGTTCCTTGTTTTTCACAACAGCTAAAAATCCTAGTAAAATTTCAAACACACTTGGCTGAAATAAGAGTCCAGATGGCTGCGCCTATGGGAATAATAGGGTGCTTGGGTGAGTTCCATCGCAATCGGAGAGTCTTTCGGAGTGTAGGTGGAGCAGCTAGAAATGTTTGTCACCGCAAGTGGTATCGTCAAAGTCCCTGATGAAAACCGTAACCAGGTGGTTTTAGAACAGAAACAGGCTATTTTCTTGACTGAAGCAGGCCCCAAGGTGTATGAAATCCTGAAAAATGTGATTCTGCACTACAATCCTGAGCCTCTGGAAATTGCTGAAAATTATCGTTTTGGAATATGAGATCAATTAATTGACGAGGGTACCAGTGAGTACATTGTAGCTTTAAAAAAGCTATCCATTCACTGTCATTTCGGAAACTTTCAGGACCGAGCATTGTGTGCCCGGATTTGTTTGTGGGATGATAAATGAAGCAATCAGAAGAAAGTTGTTGACAACCCCTAACTTGACTTTTGATTTAGCTTGTCGATGGATATGGCCGACCAATACTCCCGAGAATTTCGTGCCATTTCCAGTCATCAGACAACCGAGGTGAATCGCCTGCAGCTTAAAAGTAAAAGGCAGTTGGGCCCCAAGGCCTCGGCAACTGGCCAAGGTAAAAGAGCATTGAAGTCGTGCTTTGGTGTCTTGGACAACACATTGCTCAAAGTTGCCCTTATGTGGAGGCAGAGTGTTTCTTCTGGCAGAAAACAGGGCATCTTGCAAAGGCATGCCGACTGAAGAATAAACCGATGTTCAATGCCAGAAGTAGAAATAGCCAAAGACTACATAGCATTGAAGAGAAGCAACAGGACGAGGAGGTTTTGGAGATGCACATCATCAGGTGCACGAGGGTATCTAACAATAATTCACGATGTATCCCTATCCAAGTAGACGTTGCAGGAAACAGGATACCCATGGAAATCGACACTGGTGCATCCGTGAGCGTGGTACCAGAATTGCTTTATCTTGACAAGTTATGTGACTTTCGACTGGAGAAGTCGAAGCTAGAGCTGCAAGGCTACACAGGAGAGCAAATCCCCGTTCTGGATGTATCACCACACCGGTGAGATACAAGGATCAGTTTCAGAGCTTGCCTCTCATAGTACTGGTAAGCGTCAAGCTTGCCTTGATAGGTAGGCATTGGTTGGGATCACTGAAGCTGGATTGCAATGAGATTTTTCGTGTGGAAATGAAATTTGCATCGAAAGATGATGTCATCAAGCAGTATCCAAAGGTGTTCCGCGAAAGAGGCAAACTAACTGAAGGCTTCAAGGTGAATATCAGAGTGCAGAAGGAAGCTAGACCAGTTTACTGTGAGCCACATCCCATTCCGTACGCACTCGAGGAGAAAGTTGAGTAAGAACTAAGTAATTGGGCTACACCCATTGTTGTACGTAAGTCAGATGGTAATGCTGATGCTATGTCCAGGTTGCCATCCCCTGGCATGTTACACATAATAGGGAAGAAGTGTTCTATTTTTCATATATTGATGAACTGCCAGTCACATCTGAAGAGATTGGTAGAGCAACCAAATGTGACCCAGTTATGTCAAAGGTGTATGATTACATAGCAAATGGCTGGCCAAACCAGCTATCAGAGGAAGATATTCATCCATACTTCATTCGTCGGAATGAATTATCAGTGGATAAAGATTGTATCATGTGGGGTGCAAGAGTAGTTATTCAAAATAAGTTCAGGTCCAAATTGTTAGATCTTCATAACCGGCACTTGGGAATGCGCTTGACCAAGAGTTTTGCACACAGTTACATATGGTGGCCAGGTCTCGATAAAGATATAGAGTACATTCTTAGTCAGTGTACAACCTGTCAATTGGTAAGCAAGAAGCCACAATCATTACCATTACAGCACTGGAAATGGCCTCCCAGGATGTGGCAAAGCTTACGTATAGATTTTTCTGAATTAGAAGGTTAATTGTTATTGATAACCATTCGAAATGGGTAGAGGTGTTTCCGATGTGGAAAATAACAAGAAGTCAAACACTAGGCAATTTGCTAAGATTGTTTTTTTCATATGGCCGTCCTGAAGAAATTGTGTCTGATCATGGGCCGCAATTTTGTTTAGAACAATTTTCACAGTTCATGAGCAGAAATGGTGTGAAACATACCAAAGTTCCATCGTACCATCCTGCTTCAAATGGTGCAGCAGAGCACACAGTACAAATTGTAAAACATGCTTTCATCAAGCAAATGTTGGATTCAAATTCAAGGAAAGGACGATTGTCATTGGACCACAAATTGGGAAATGTTCTCATTATTTATCTCCTCATACAAGTACTGATGGAACACCAGCAGAGTTGTTTCTCAATCGACAGATTCTCATTGTTAAAGCCAAACCTGGCACAGTCAGTAGAAGAGAAACAATTAAGACAAAGAGAATCATGATAGAGGTAGAGCAAGAGAGAGAGGTGTGAAATTGAATCAGAAGGTTAGAGTGAAGAACCATCACCAAAAATGGTTAAAATGGTTACCAGGAAGAGTATTGAAAATATGTGGCACTTGTACATATTTGGTCAAGATGTTTGATCATGGAAAGGTTAGGTTTGTTCACATTGATCATATTTAACCTACAGATGTGGAAGGAGTTGAATCCTGGAATGATTCAATTATTTCTGATGAGTCAGATAGCCTTGTTACAAGTCGAGTACCAGTAGCAAATCCTACATCAGATGTATTAGAAACAAGTCATAATTTAAGTCTGAGCCCGAGTCAGGCAAACAAACAGTCTGAAGTTGTAAAGAGTCAAAATGTAGTTCAAGGGTTGCCCTTGGAGAAAAACTCTCCTCAGGCTCAGCCTAGAATGAGTCAAAGTTTGACACCATGTTTGGAAAGTTCTGTTCAATAGCAAAGGTATCGTCTTCAAAATAGAAAACCAGGGGTTCAGTTTGATTTGTAAATATGGCAAAATAAGTCCATATTTTTTGTTGTGTATACCATGCAAGTTATGTATGATGATTATTTTGTTATGATGACTTCTTCATCAAGGAGGGAGCCGTGTAATAGTGCTCCCCTAGTGGACTACTGTAGTAATGCAATTACTGATATAAATATAATAAAAGGGTCATGTGACAAAGTCACATGATGAATGTCTCTGCAAGAGCCATCTTGTAGAGTGCGTTTGTTAGTGATGTCGTAAGAATATATCACACAGTTAATGCATTTATATACCATTTCTCTGTCCACCATGCTAACGCCGGCAGTAATCCAATTAAATGAACAGGATTAATGCTTCCATTAAAATTGTGTCATGGGAAATTTCTAATTTTACATATCAATGGGGAAAGGGTCAGTCTGGGAATTGTTGAATTTGGAAGCTAGATACAATTTCCAAAGTGTCCTGTTCCGAGCATTTGGGAAAGTAGGACTGTTGCTGACTGTTCTTAATTCAGGAAAATGCTCGAGGGTTGATTCTGGTCTGAATTGTTTGAATATGTTCTCTGGTCCCAGAGTCAGCCAGATAGGTTTTGGTTTGGCTCAGCCTGGTTGAGTAATTTTATCCTACATGTGCAGTGGTGCAGATAAATATGTAGGTTCTGCCTGTTTAGGAATGATGTTGTGCTTTTTAAAATCTCTCATATCCCATGTTAACATTGTCAATAATGAATCGCCCAGCTACTGCTGGGGTTACTGATGGAGAGTTATTTTTGATATATTGTGTACATTTCTTTTTATTGTTTAATTTGTACATTTAAACTTTATCTATTTGGCTATTAAAAACTTTGAAATATGAAGATTTTGTTCAATTGAAGTGTGACGACCTACTGAATGCACAAGACCAGAAACAACTATAATTGGAGATTGGCTGATGTCCGGGTTATAAAATAATTGTTTCTCCTGCGGGTCCTGGGTTGAAATCCAGTCAAGACTGATGGGAAGAAAATCTGCCAACGGCCTATATTAAATTATCTTGGGCAGGCTCAACCAGCTTCTAGTTAGAATGGTTCCACAGCACAAATCTGCTGGCAATCTGACATTAACTTGCCAGACTAACTCAAGCCACAAAGATGGTATATGTGGGAAATATAAACGTCACACTGGTGTAGTAAGGAATGTTTTCAGAGGTTATGCCCATCGGGAGAAGATTTCTTTTTTTGCCGTTCGTGTAACAAAATCACAGGCCCCGGAAATTCTAGGGAACTGTTCCCGTTCACCAGGACACGTGCAAATGGGGTTTCCACCGCATTTCTGCTCATGTAACGTTGGCGGAACGGGAGCAATGCAGAAGAAAATCCCAGCCATATCCCCATTCTTTCTAAACAGGTTTACAATTTTGTTACACATAGACCAAACTTTTCTGGGGGTCAGCGGACAGTGGTGGGTTTAGTGGGAAAGTGTTTTTTTTGACAGTGAGTCGGGACTCGCTGTCATCCCGCTGCCGTGTGCCTTTCCGAATGTCAGGTCTGTCAGCACTGAGCACACCCGACACGCAGTGGCGGGGAACCCAATTAAGCTGATTATTACCTTGTTGACATCTCATTAATAATACATTTAACCTTACTTTTTCTCTTTATCTGTTTGTCCACGGGGTCCACATTGTTCGGGGATTACTTCAGTTAAGCTGAGGCGGGAGTTGAATGGTCATTGAATGAGCTGATTACTTGATAGCTTGAAATCTGCTATAAAAGCTCCCACCTCACAGCTGTTCACGGCCCAGGCTCAGAAGCTGTTGTTTACTCCATTTGGAAGACAGATTGAGCTTTATGGAGGCTGCAAGTGTTTGGAGCAAACTCTCTATCCGATTGCTTCTGTCACCTCAACTTCACCTGACATCAGCCTGGGTACCGTTTATACTGTTTCGCCTTGGTCCTCAGAATCTGACCACACTCAGCCCCAACACCAGCAGAACCAGGCACGCCAGCAGCACCAACAACAACAACAACCTTCTCTGTGATCAACTGATGCTGCACAGGACACAGTGCATCAGCACCGGACCACATTGCTGCCCGGGAGACAGGGATTGCCTCACCATGGCTACATTTACTTCACTTGAAGCTGTACACTCTGGCTGCCACATGATGAGCCAGGTTGGCATCACCCTGGACCAACACCATAAAGCATCCCTAAAATGTCCTTTCACACTCACCAACATTGCAAGAGGTACCATTATGTCTCACCATTCACTGCAACTCACTAAGCCACTTCAAAAGATTCACACAAATCTGTTCCAAGAATGAAAAGTGTTGAAAATAAAGGTTTCAATATTTGACAGCACATTAACAGAAACTCGACATGAACATTGGATAAAACACCCAAGTGGTTACCCGTGTGTGTTTTAGTTGTTATGATTGCATTAGGATTAGGGTGAGTGTGAGGGATGGCTAGCGAGATGGGGATGTTAATGTAGATAGAGAGAGGGATGGGTGGAGGTGCAAGGTAAGTTGTGTGAGTAAGGATGTGCAGGAATAGGGTAGGGAAGGCAGTGATGGGGATGTGATGAGAGGCACAGCAGGATGAGACTGAGTGTGGCTATGTACTAATGTTTTGTGATCTACTGAGATCATTGAAAGGTTTGTGCCACTGCATTGACATCTCTCACCTTGATAGATAAAAATATAACCCCTACCAAATCCCAATAAATAATTATTAACACGTTTTTATTTATTTAAAATACATTTACATAGAGTTAGTGAATCTTTTATCAGTTCACATTTGTATCCAGAAAACCTTGAACATGAGGAAAGAATTTCTTTAATTTAAAATTTATACTGGATGGTCTTGTTGCTATGGATGAAGAGATAAAAGATTAGATTTACACAAGCCATTTTAGTGATACACTTATGTATTAAAAGCACTTACCTATCAAAAGTGAGTCATTGGTGACCTTCAAATGAGCATGATCTAAGAAAGCCCAGTGACACAGTAGCCCCAATATTGACAGGGGCAGGTTTGCCGAGTGGAGGGGCAGAGTTTTAGTTAGGAAACCCGGAAGTCATGCTCTACAGCGTGTCTCTTTTTTTTTAAACAGGATCCCCACCTGGAAGCCAGGCTTGGCTCCCAGCCGGGTAGGGAGCACTCCAGGGGAGGCCAGAGCCACAAGAGCAGGTAAGGAACCTGCTGCTCCGTTAGTGGGAGCGTAGGGGGTGCAGTCCGATCTCGGCGGTGGGGAGGGTCCGATCCCCAACCGGGGGCGGGGTCTTTGGATGGGGTGGGAGTGCGACGAAAGAGCACCAGGTAAGCTTGGGGGCCAGGGAGAAGCGTTCCTTCTCCTTCTGGCCCATAGGCAGTGCTGTAAAGGGACCCTGAAGATGTCCTCGTTTCCCTTGAGTTGCTGGGTTTCCCGAGGCCTAGGAAACCCAGCCGGCCAGGGTTAAATCTGTAAAATGGGTTACAGGTGAGGCTCCCATATTTAAATGGCCAACCCACCCCCTGTTCATATGGTGCAACATGGATTGAGGTACTGGTGAACAAAGTTCACTCTTGGGTCATACTTACACTTAGTGAGGCTTCTGCAGATGCTGCATTAAACAAAAAAAACTGAGTGCAGTTGCTGTGCCGATCCAATAAGAACAAATGAAAAACATCCCTGATTCACACATACCACATCTCTACCAGGTGACTCCATAGTTGCCTGGCTAGAGATGTCTCTGATCATTGATCTGGTACAGCAGTCAAAGTGCAAGGTGCCTGATTTGAGATAATGTAAGCAGGAGAACTTAGGGGCTTGAAAGTATGACCTGAGATAGTAGCCTATGAACACTGTCTGAATATTCCCTCTCTGCTATTTTAGTGGCAGGGTTAGCCCATTTAAAATTAATGGCTTACAGATCATACCAAAATAGTGGAGAAAGAAATTTCAGAGAACTTGTTTGGCATTCATACATTAACATCTGATGGCATAATTTCAGGGACCAACTTTTGACTGTAAGATGCTTAAATGTATTCCAGTGATCCAGGATATTGGCTTGTGGCTAAGTGGACACCAGGGGATCTAAAGGCCTATTTACACAGCACTGTCTGAGACCAGGGCCCAGCCAAGCAGATTCTTATTTATACTTCTTAGCTCCTGCCTGCCTGGAACATGAACATGCTAGGGCACCAGCTGTTTACATTGTACATTAATGATTTAGACGAGGGGATTAAATGTAGTATCTTCAAATTTGCGGATGACACTAAGTTGGGTGGCAGTGTGAGCTGCGAGGAGGATGCTATGAGGCTGCAAAGTGACTTGGATAGGTTAGGTGAGTGGGCAAATGCGTGGCAGATGAAGTATAATGTGGATAAATGTGAGGTTATCCACTTTGGTGGTAAAAACAGAGAGACAGACTATTATCTGAATGGTGACAGAATAGGAAAAGGGGAGGTGCAACGAGACCTGGGTGTCATGGTACATCAGTCATTGAAGGTTGGCATGCAGGTACAGCAGGCGGTTAAGAAAGCAAATGGCATGTTGGCCTTCATAGCGAGGGGATTTGAGTACAGGGGCAGGGAGGTGTTGCTACAGTTGTACAGGGCCTTGGTGAGGCCACACCTGGAGTATTGTGTACAGTTTTGGTCTCCTAACTTGAGGAAGGACATTCTTGCTATTGAGGGAGTGCAGCGAAGGTTCACCAGTCTGATTCCCGGGATGGTGGGACTGACCTATCAAGAGAGACTGGATCAACTGGGCTTGTATTCACTGGAGTTCAGAAGAGTGAGAGGGGACCTCATAGAAACGTTTAAAATTCTGACGGGTTTGGACAGGTTGGATGCAGGAAGAAGGTTCCCAATGTTGGGGAAGTCCAGAACCAGGGGTCACAGTCTAAGGATAAGGGGTAAGCCATTTAGGACCGAGATGAGGAGAAACTTCTTCACCCAGAGTGGTGAACCTGTGGAATTCTCTACCACAGAAAGTAGTTGAGGCCAATTCACTAAATATATTCAAAAGAGAGTTAGATGAAGTCCTTACTACTTGGGGGATCAGGGGATATGGCGTGAAAGCAGGAAGGGGGTACTGAAGTTTCATGTTCAGCCATGAACTCATTGAATGGCGGTGCAGGCTAGAAGGGTTGAATGGCCTGCTCCTGCACCTAGTTTCTATGTTTCTATGTTTCTATGAACGTCTTGACTTGGAGAAGGTTCGACAGATGTCTGGATGCTCTCCCAACAGTTTGAGTAAATGTTTAGGGGAGGGTAGACTATCCACCTTCTATACACTTAAATTAAGATTAAGAAGGTTTACAAAGTGACCCAGGTGATCCAACAAACAACTAGAGCATTTTGCAAATGAGAGTTGACACTGCACTGAGTTTCCACTCCATGATGTGAGACCTTGGCCACTGGGGAGCCTGATTACACTTTTACTCTGGAATCAATTTAGGTCCTGACTCTGAATTTACATGGCCAATTTTGCATAAGTACGAAGGTGAAATAGCTCCAAAGCAACGCTAAGCTTGCTGTGTAAATGCACCTAAAAAAGCATTGGCCCCGTTGCTATGTTCACAGCTTTGAAGCCCAGCAGAAGCTAACACTATAATTTTCAAATTACACTAATGATGGGTTTCATCATTTCTCAGCTAAGGAACAAATGATGCTCTATTTCATCTGTGCCAGCAGAACACAGGCACATTATAACCTGCTCCTCATGTCATTAAAGGGCATTCGAAATAAGCAGGAATGATAAAATGCTTATTTTGTTTCTTAATGAATACACTAATCAAAAAGGTAGTACAGACCAATACAGCATGCCACGTCCCGCATGGGCCAGTTAAATTATAGAATGTTGGCACTGAGCTGACAGTCCTGACACGAGAAGCTCTAAAGCAATAACGTGATATTTCCATTTCCCTCACATTCTATCCATGCAGCCGCTCCAAGAAAACCTGCTAATTTAGCACCAATTATTTCTTAAATCTGGGTCACTGTAGTGTTCTGAACGTCTGTCTAATGTGAATTAGGCTGAAACTGCCAAAACTCATTTAACCTGTGAACCGTAACACCCTTAGAGAGAGGAGCCTTTTGAAACCTTCTGTCTGGGCTGAATGCTAACTTGGGTCTCAGAAGTAAAATAGTAGCACTGTTTCTAACACACTCAACCAACTAGTACCCCCTACTATGTGCAATCTTACTAAAGGGATTAATTAGTCCCCAAAAAAGACTTTGCTTTATCCCACATTACAATGAGCTACCAGTTTTATTCATTGCATTTTACCACAACTGAAAAAGGATATGTTACAATACAATACAATTCTATGAAATAGTTTAACTGTAAGGTTAGATGCAAGACAAGTAATTAGATCAGCAGGGAATCAATACTAAGACTCTTGAATGCTAAATATTTTTCGATCTACTCCTGAATGTTGATTTTGCAACTTTAATGTTGTCTTCTGTGATCATCTGTTGAAACGTTCTGCTGCTGATAGTGTAACTGACTGTCATTTTAAGATGGAAAACTATAGTTGGGAGTTTGGGATATGTTGAAAATTTTTTGTGAATGCTGGACTCAAATGTGTATCGAAATGGGGATGGAGAACTTTCACAAGAATAGTGTCTTTTTTTAAGCATTTGACTTCTACATAGCCTTCTCTGAAAACAGTCACTGGCTCGTTATTGACTATCATCTGTCAGTGGCTCAGTTGGTAACACCTTTGCCTCCGAGTAAGAAAGTTGTGGGTTCAAGTCCCACTCCAGAGCCTTGCGCACAAAACTCTAGGCTAACACACCAGTGCAGTGCTGAGGGAGTGCGGCACAGTTCGAGGTGCCATTTTTCAGATGAGACATTAAACCGAGGCCCCGTCTGCTCTCTCAGGTGGGCATAAAAGATCCCACGGCACTATTTCGAAGAAGAGCAGGGGAGTTATCCCCGGTGTAGTAACCATTATTTATCCCTCAATCAACATCACAAAAACAGATTATCTGGTCATTATTTAATTGCTGTTTGTGGGACCTTGCTGTGTGCAAATTGGCTGCCGTATTTCCTACATTACAACAATGACTGCACTTCAAAAGTACTTCATTTGCTGTAAAGCGCATTGGGACGTCCGGTGGTTGTGAAAGGTGCTATATAAATGCAAGTCTTAATTTTTATCAATTTTTATCTGATTACAACTCCTTGGAGTGCTGTGGAATTTTTTCTAGGTGGAGATGTTATATGAATGGGTGTTAGGCAGCGTAGTGGGTTAACACTGTGCTTTCATCTTTGGGAGCGGAGTTCAAATTGAGAGTGAATTTAAGATCATTGACAAAAGAACCAGGAGAGAGATGATAATTTTTTTTAAGCAGTGATTTGTTATGATCTAGAATGCACTACATGAAAGGGTGGTGGACGCAGAATCAATAGTAACTTTCAAATATTGAATATATACTTGAAAAGGACAAATTTGCAGGGCTGTGGGGAAGAGCCGCCCACTATTAGTAGGACTAGTTGGAAAATAGAATGAGAGTAAACTAGCGAGAGACATAAAAACAGATGATATAAGCTTCTATAGGTATGTATAAAGGAAAAGATTAGTAAAAGTAAATGTGGGTCCCTTACAGGCAGAGACAGGAGAAATTATAATGGGGAATAAGGAAATGGCAGAGAAATTAAACAAATACTTTGTCTGTCTTCACGGAAGAAGACACAAAAAACCTCTTGGAAATAGTGGAGAACCAAGGGTCTAGAGAGAATGAGGAACGGAAAGAAATTAGTATTAGTAAAAAAAATAGTACTGAAGAAATTAATGAGACTGAAAGCCGATAAATCCCCTGGATCTGATGGCCTACATCCTAGAGGTTTTGAAAGAGGTGGCGATAGAGATAGTGAATGCATTGGTTGTCATCTTCCAGAATTCCATAGATTCTAGAATGGTTCCTGCAAATTAGAAGGTAGCAAATGTAACCCCGCTATTTAAGAAAGGAGGGAGAGAAAACGCAGAACTACAGACCAGTTAGCCTGACATTAGTCGCAGGGAACATGCTAGAATCTATTATTAAGGACGTGGTGACAGGGCACTTAGAAAATAATAGGATTGGGTAGAGTCAACACGGATTTATAAAAGGGAAATCATGTTTGACAAATCTGTTAGTTTTTTGAGGTTGTAACTAGTAGGATAAGGAGGAACCAGTGGATATGGTGCATTTGGATTTTCAGAAGGCATTCAATAAGGTGCCACACAAGAAGTTATTAAACAAAATTAGGACTCATGAGATTGGGGTAGTATACTAGCATGGAGTGAGGATTGGTTAACGGACAGAAAACAGAGTGTAGGAATAAACGGGTCATTTTCGGATTGGTAGGCTGTAACTAATGGAGTGCCGCAAGGATCGGGGCTTGAGCCCCAGCGATTCACAATATATATCAATGTTTTGGATGAGGGGACCAAATGTAATATATCCAAGTTTGATGAAGATACAAAGCTAGGTGCAAATGTAAGTTGTGAGGAGGATGCAAAGAGGCTTGAAAGGGATATAGACAGGCTAAGTGAATGAGCAAGGACACGGCAAATGGAATATAATGTGGAGAAATGTGAAGTTATCCTCTTTGGTAGGAAAAATTGAAAAGCAGAGTATCTTTTAAATGGTGCGAGATTGGGAAATGTTGGCGTTCAGAGGGACCTGGGTGTCCTTGTACACCAATCACTAAGTTAACATGCAGGTACAACAAGCAATTAAGAAAGCAAATGGTATGTTGGCCTTTATTGTAAAAGGATTTGAGTATAAGAATAAAGACACCTTATTGCAATTATATAGTGCTCTAGTAAGACCGCATCTGGAGTACTGTGTACAGTTTTGGTCTCCTTACCTAAGGAAGGATATACTTGCCATAGAGGGAGTGCAACAAAGGTTCACCAGACTGATTCCTGGGATGGGAGGATTGTCCTATGAGGAGAGATTGAGACTAGGCCTATATTCTCCAGAGTTTAGAAGAATGAGAGGTAATCTCATTGAAACATACAAAATTCTTACAGGGCTTGACAGGGTAGATGCAGGGAGGATGTCTCCCCTGGCTGGAGAGTCTAGAACCAGGGGTCACAATCTCAGAATAAGAGGTCGGCCATTGAGGACTGAGATGAGGAGAAATTTCTTCACTCGGAGGGTGGTGAATCTTTGGAAGTCTCTACCCCAGAGGAGATCGATAGATTTTTGAATATTAAAGGAATCAAGGGATATGGGGAGTTGAGGTAGATCAGCCATGATCTTGTTGAATGGCGGAACAGGTGCAAGGGGCCGAATGGCCTACTCCTGCTCCTAATTCTTATGTGCTTATGTTCTTATGATAGCTCTTTCAAAGAGCCTGCACAGGCACGATAGGTCGAATGTCCTCTTTCTATGCTCTATGATATTCAGGGCGATTTTAATCCAACTCGCTCAGCAGAAATTTAGGGGATGGGCAGTTAAAATTGCCTTGGCTTTTACCTGTCCGAAAGTCGCCATCATCGCAACATCTGGAATTTTAACCTGCTCTCCTAAGCAGGCAGTCAGGACACGCGCTGGAGCCAACAGCGTCCTTCTTTACATATGCATGTTGCAGCCCGATGACATAATTGATACCAGACTGTAATTTTAACTCAGGCCTGAGCGAGGAATCCACCTGGAGTTAAAATCAGGGCCAAGAGTCTCCTTTTTGACAACTGTAAAGGCCTTTAATGATATGAACTTCATCAAGCTTAGCTCACTTCCTTCTTTGACCAAAACATTTCTTGGATTGGCCCTAAATTGGCAGACTCACTGAGAAAGGTCACAAGGGTCAGAAATGAAAATATCACAGTACATGGGATCTCCTCATATTGGAATTAAGGCAGATACCCGAGCCAGTTGTTTTACCCTAAATCTAATCTATGCTGTATGTGAATTGAAAGTGCTCGATACTTTAGGTTCCAAAGTGACAAGTTGATAAATATTTGAAGTAGAGGATGATACTGGGCCTTGGGGAGAGAGCAGCGTAATGGTGTTAGTTTTGGATTGCTCTAGCAAAGAGCTGGCACAGACACAATGGGCTGAGTGGCCTCCAGCTGTGCTGTAAGCGTCTATAAACTTCTGTAAAGTGTCAGCTGTTATCACCGGTGTCCTGGCCATTATTTATCCCTCAATCAAACATCACTAAAACAGATTATTTGGTCATTATCACATTGCTGTTTGTGGGAGCTTGTTGTGTGCAAATTGGCTGTCGCGTTTCCCACATTACAACAGTGACTGCACTTCTCAGTACTTCATTGGCTGTAAAGCGCTTTGGGGCATCGGGTGATCTTGAAAGGCGCTATAGAAATGCAAGTCTATCTTTCTTATTAGTTCTAAATTAATTGAGAGATGTTACATTCCTCTCTCCATCATTTAAACAATAAACATGAACCCATAAATTAATTCCTGCCTTTGCTAAAGTAGGAACTTCATATAAAGACATTAAAGCAACTGTACACCATGATTTGACATCTCTCATCTTGATGAATTTAAAAATGCCACCCAAAAATAAATCCCTTGGAAATATGTGTGTTATAAATCATTTTGACAAAGATTTAATGATATAAAATGATTATTTAACATATTGCATTTTACTGAATCAGTTTATTTTACATACGCCTAATATATGTTGGAACAATTGCTACTACAGACAAACTATCCACTCATGGCTTTACCTCCATAAATCTATATGTTGTTATTTAATTTATTGTGGCATGAACCGATGTCTTTTGCATTATTTATACAACAAACCTGCAAGCTAATTTTTCTTAAAAATTACATGATTAATGGTACAATAGATTTCCAGTTCTGATTCTGATCCCTCTTTGGTATATTACAGAAATGAAATGTTCATGGTCAACAACCACCTAATTTGGGCTTCAAGGCTGGATGAGTCCAAGTCGATGTTTCGAAATGTTCAAATTTTCATTCATGGTTGAACGAGTTGACACCTGATATTAAATATGTGATGTCCCCCAACTGAAGCGCACTTTATAGAGTCTGAACCCAACGGACATGGCCAATGGATTTATCTAATACTGTCCTGCATTGTTTCCTTATTGTCCAATAAGCCCTCCATGTGGCTCTTTCCATCTGCATTCCTGAGATTTGAGTCAGGAGTCACGCAGTCCACATCATCTGGTTCTTGACTCTGTGGCGAAATGGGTTGTCCACCTTTGACACGTTTCCACTTCATTCTTCGGTTCTGGAACCAGACCTTTACCTACAAGAATAAAGAACAGGAAATTACAGCCCAGTAGCAAAATAGTAAGGGCGCTGGAATCCAAAACAAAAACAGAAAATGCTGGAAATACTCAGCAGGCCAGGCAGCATCCGTGATGAGAGAAACAGAGTTAACGTTTCGGGTCTGAGATCCTGCATCAGAACTGGGAAAGTTAGAGATGTAACAGGCTTTAAGCAGGTGCAAAGGAAGGGGAGGAAAGAAGAAAAGGGACAGTATGTGATAGGGTAGAAGGCAGGAGAGATTAAATGTTGCACATGGGGATGGCAGAATTATCAACAGCTGCCACCTGAAAAAATAGCAGAGGTTATGGTCTGAAATTGTTGAACGTGATGTTGAGTCCAGAAGGCTGTAAAGTGCCTAATTGTAAGATGAGGTGTTGTTCCTCGAGCTTGCATCGAGCTTCATTGGAACAGTGGAGGAGGCGGAGGGCGGAGAGATCATAGTGAGACTGCAGTGGAGAATTAAAGTGACAGGCAACTGGAAGCTCAGGGTCACACTTGCGGACTGAACGCAGGTGTTGCGCAAAGCGGTCATCCAAACTGCGTTTGGTCTCTCCAATGTAGAGGAGACTGCATCGTGAGCAGTGAATACAGTATACTAAATTGCAAGAAGTACAAGTAAATCACCTGTTTCAGCTGGAAGGAGGATTTGGGGCCCTGGATGGTGGGAAAAGGGCAGGTGTTGCATCTCCTGCACTTGCACGGGAAGGTGCCATGGGAAGGAGAGGGGGTGCTGGGGGTGATTGAGGAGTTGATCAGGGTGTCGCGGAGGAAGTGGTCCCTTCGCAATGCTGAAAGGGGAGGGGAGGGGAAGACGTGTTTGGTGGTGGGATCACGCTGGAGGTGGCAGGAATGGCGGAGGATGATCCGTTGAATGTGGGGGTTGTTGGGGGTGAAAGGTGAGGACTAGATGAACCCTATCGTGGTTCTGGGAGGGAGGAAATTACAGCTGATATGTCCTCCCTCTCCCTCCTCCCAAATATCAACTCATCAATTCCATGCCTAATTCCTCTGGTCAAAACACTGGCCAACCAATGAGGTAACTGCTCCCTATCTGATCTGATTTATAAGCTGAACCATTGGCGAGTAAGTTACTGCCATAAAGTTCAAAAAAATATAATGGCCACAATGAAAGAGAGATTCAATCAGGATCCATGTTCTCAAAATGTCTTATTTTAATGACTTTTTTTTCCCCACCATTTTTTGAACCTCCCCTCCATGAAGGGATGAATTATCACAGGGCCACAGATCCACAGGCGCTGGTCAAGCTACGGTAGTTACTCTGTTGGCCATAATTCATATGTGCGTCGTGACAGTAAATGTCAGTCGTCTGTTCAACCTTAAGAGCATCACAGTCAAACATGATCAGCCCTCAACCAATGTCCACATATGCTCACTTCCAGCGGAGGGTAAATAGACAGGGATCAGAAGTAGGGACACTGGCTGATTTCTCTCCCTCTCAAATCCAGGAGTTCTCATGCCAATTGTAGTGCCTCTACCGGTGGTCTTGCTGGCAACAGCTAATGCAACAACGATCGAATTTGACACCTTCCTGTTCTGCATGGTTCAAATACTCACGCTCCTGATCTTTGGCCAACCGATGTAGAGGGATTGAGGAGGGGGGGGGGGGGCGGGGGGAGAGTGTGGGTGTAGCGAAGGACCTCCTCCTGTGTCTGCTCCTGGGCCTGGCCAAGGTGGCCCATCTACAGGTCAAGATTGGACATGGCCCGTGGGTCGCTCTGGCTTGTGGTCTTTTTCATGTCCACGTGTCCCTGGAGAAGGAGCACGTGTTGTCAGCCAGTACACTGGAGGCCTCTTCTGACTGGTGGGCACCACAAGCACTAGACTGTGTAGTGTACACCAATGGGACACGGATGGGACTGCACTCGCCTGGTTCCATTCTTACCTATCTAATCGTAGCCAGAGAATCTCCTGCAACAGCTTCTCTTCCCACCTCCGCATCGTTACCTCTGGTATCCCCCAAGGATCAATCTTTAGTCCCCTCCTATTTCTCATCTACATGTTGCCCCTTGGCGACATCATCAGAAAACACAGCGTCAGTTTCCACATGTACGCTCTACCTCACTATCACTTCTCTCGACCCCACCACAGTCTCTAAATTGTCAGACTGCTTGTCCGACATCCAGTTCCGGATGAGCAAAAATTTTCTTCAATTGAATATTGGGAAGACCCAAGCCATTGTTTTTGGACCCCACCACAAACTCTGATCCCTAGCTACTGACTCTATCCCTCTCCCCAACTTCCACCTGAGGCTGAACCACACTGCTCGCAACCTTGGTGTCATATTTGACCCTGAAATGAGTTTTCGACCACATATCCGCAGCATAACTAAGACCACCTATTTCTACCTCCGTAACATGGCCTGTCTCCACCCTTGACTCAGCTCTTCCACTGCTGAAGCCCTCATCCATTCCTTTGTTACCTTTAGATTGGACTATTCCAACGTACTCCTGGCTGCCCTCTCACATTCTACTCTATGTAAACTAAAGGTGATCCAAAACTCGACTGCCCGTAACTCACACCAAATCCCGCTTACCCATCACCCCTGTGCTCGCTGACTTGTACTCCCGGTTAAGCAACGCTTGGATTTCAAAATTCTCATCCTTGTTTTCAAATTCCTCCATGGCCTCGCCCCTCCCTATCTCTGTAATCCCCTCCAGCACCCCCACCCCCCGAGATGTCTGCGCTCCTCTAATTCTGCCCTCTTGAGCATCCCTGATTATAATCGTTCAACCATTGCTGGCCGTGCCTTCTGTTGCCTTTGCCTGAGCTCTGGAATTCCCTGTTTAAACCTCTCCACCTCTTTTTCCTCCTTTCAGGTGCTCCTTAAAATCTACCTCTTTGACCAAGCTATTGGTTACCTGCGCTAATTTCTCCTTATGCGGCTCAGTGTCGATTTTTAAAATCTCATAATACTCCTGTGAAGCACCTTGGGACGTTTTACTACGTTAAGGGCGCTATATAAATATAAATTGTTGTTGTTGATAATAATATTATTTAAGTTTATGATTCCTTTTTTGTTATGGTTTAGTTCTTTATTAGTTGTGCCCCTCCTAAAAAGGGGACACTTTTGCTTGGTGACACTGGGGCAACCTTATTTAAAAAATGTACTCAGTCAATACTTTTTCTGTGCCATTCTAAACATTTTCAGCCAATTTGCCTGTAAAAGAGGCAGGGCCAGGGGTGTTACGCTTGTAAGCATCATGCTTAGGAGTGTGGACAAAATGATAATACGCACTACATTCCAATTTAATGACAGATCCGTGGAATATTTCAAATATTACTTCATATTTTGAAAACCAAAGCAGTGTCTTCCTGCATTACTAAATAAAGAAATGCAGATTCGCTGGTTGTGTTAACCCTTTTAACCACGGGGACACACTCCACCAAACAGATGATCACCATCAAACTGCAGTTTCAAATCAATTCGGAATTTAACGGGTTAATTCTTACCTCCGTTAATATACAGGGACGACAAACCACTGGAACAACAAATGCCACAACTAGCAACTTAAGGGCTCGTACAGTGATTAATCTGTAGATTGTACAATACCGCATTTATACAACCAAATTCCTATTCCATGAATAACCAGTTTTCCACAAAACTGTACTCACTTACCAGAAATACATGGAATTCGGATGGAAGTGTTGCTGCTGAGGCTTCCCGTAGCCAGCTTGCTGTTGGAAAGGTTTAGCGCAGTACCTTTTTAAGTTGTTGCGCTTGCAAACAATCAAGCCAGCAGCCAAGTAAAAGTGGCACTGTAGGCATGGAGCAAAGTGAGGGGGGAAAATAGGCTCAAATAACAGGAATTCGCACCTACAGGAATAAACAGAGCCAGTGTAAACAGGAAACTGTTCCGACTCTCCAGCTTCAGCTCATTCAACAGAAGTATGGATTTGTCAGCTATTCAGAACAAATAGACGTTCATATTTTTGCCAACAGATCACGTGCTTCTAATTTAGAAATTGCAAGTGAGGTTTAAATTTCTGGCTTCTTCAAAATGTTTCCTGTCTTCTGTTTTATTTTGCTGTGCTTTCAAAGAAGAATTATTACCCTGAAATCTTACAGAAAGCCTCCCTTGCTTTTGGAAGGTTCCCAACTGTTGCCACTCACTCACAACTTGGAGAACATTTTTTTTTAAATGCTTGCGATTCATGAGGGATATTTAAGTGTAGCTTTCCAAAAGATTCAGTGTGAATCTTGGACATTAAAGAGCAAAAGCGAGTAGCAGAAATCCCAAAGTGTATCTCAGGCTTTAGTAATGCTATTCCCAGTAATTGTATGCGATGAGTCAAAAACATTCCCCCCTGTCAAAAAATATATTTTGTTCTTGATTTCTCTGATGAGTAACTGTTCCCTTTATTTTCACTCATCAAAATAGTAGCAATTCCCCTTTACATCAGGTTTCTACATTGCGGACAGAACTTTTAACTCTCAGAATCCGCCTCCGTAACAGAAAAGAATTTGGATCTCCAAATCCATGTTTTTTTTTCCCTTTCTCCAATCGTGGTATGTTGTAACTCACCCATACCGAGCTGTTCCCATTCAAGCGATTTAACTACAAGTCGCAACCAGCGTTTAAAATAAAATAGCAATTGCTCTTAAAATGGGCAGAAGATTACAGCCTGTTTTAGGAGGAATCAATTGTAACCAGATGCCACTCAAGTGAGGCACGGCAGGTTGTGCTGTTTTAGCACTTTGGCTGCTGCGTATTGTTGGGGGCAAATGAATATTTGGATGCAAATGTTCTCCACAAATGTTGCTTTTCAATAAAAACAAATGTCTATCACTTTATTTCCTCAAACAAAAATAGTCTTGCATTTCTTTTGGCATTCTGTGTGCATTTATTTCTTACTGCTGGCGCGCTGAGAGATATTCTTTGTATTTGCCCCTCTCGTTGCCCTGTTCTCTGATGAGGGTCTTGTGTTGAAGCCTCTGCCTGAGCCATAATCAGCTGCTCAATGGAGTGTGAGAGCAGCAAAGATAGATAAACTCAGCCTCCACCGTTATATTTACTGCGGATGCTGGAATCTGAAATTAAAAAAAACAGAAAATGCTGGAAATCTCAGCGGGTCAGGCAGCATCTGTGGAGAGAAAAACAGAGTCAACGTTTCCGGTCGTTGACTCTTTGTCATTGACCGGAAACGTTAACTCTGCTTCTCTGCTCAGATGCTGCCTGGCCCACTGAGATTTCCAGCATTTTCTGTTTGTACTCCAAGTTATATTGTCTGCCGGTTCTCATTGTCTAGGTTTACACATGAAGAATAGACAGTTGGGTAAAATACTGGTCTGGGGCAGGGGGGGTGATGGGAGATGGATAAACTGGTGCCTGTAGAACAGTAACCCAGCAACAGTCAACACCACCTTCAGACGGGATGAGGAGAAAATTGGAAAATACAAAATCCCACTCTTTCACAAGTGTCTCCTCATAACTTTTCCAGGGGGGAGAGTTCTTCAAAGTGCCAGGTGTAGCAGGATTGTAAACATGCCGATCCATGTGATCAGCATCTCGCTTGTGCACAAATGGAGGACAAGTTTTTTTCAATTCCCCATTTTCTTAAACCAAAACAGTTGTCTTCAATCTACTCCCAATTTCAGTACTTCTCAGGTTATACTTGGGCAAACCCTGGTGCTGTTTCAAGGAATGCAGTTTTGCACTTGAAAAATTTCCATTGCAAATCCTCAACATGAAGCCCAAAAATAACAACATTTGACAACCGCATGGTTACTGGGTCAAACTCCCACATTGCTTGCGGTTCTCATACCCATCATGCCTGTATGAGAGAGATATGATAGCTCAGTGTGTAGAATACACCATTTCAGCTCAAGGACTTGCATTTGAATTTGACTCTGAACTGAAAAGACGCCAATCTCCTTTCGCTCTTGGCTATAAGGATTCTATACAACATGAATTAAGACAGTCTCGATCAAGGTCTTTGTGGACATGGGCGTGCAGTATGGAGCTCATAATTCAACACCAATTGGCAGCCTTACTCAGACATGGCTGGTGTGAGGTAAGGAAATGCCACACTAGCACAGTGTTCTGCTCCCCAGCACTTCCATTCCTCACTTTGATCAACACAAAATTGACCCAGATGTAATTTGTGAGCGTAGCACGAACAGGTTCCAATGTGCTGTGTCAGGGAATGTAGAATGCCGGCTTGTGCCCATCGTTCCATAGGTGGCACAACCCCAGTCACCTTTACCACCAGAAAGAAATAGAGGCCCCAAGTTTCCACATGATTTGCTCCTGATTTTTAGGAGCAACTGGTGGAGAACGGAGTATCTTAGAAATCGGAATTCTCCACATTTAAGTTTTCTGCAGTTCTAGTCAGTTAGAACAGTTTCACTTTTGAACAGAATTTTTTTTTTCAAAAGGGGGAGTGTCCGGCCACTGACGCCTGATTTGAAAGTTTCCACAGTGAAAACGTACTCCAAACTAACTTAGAATGGAGCAAGTGAAGATTTTTGTAGGCTTGAAAAAACCTTGTCTACACATTAAAAAATCAGGCGCAGGTTACAAATTAGGCGTCGGGAACGAGGTGGGAGGGGGGGGAGGGAGAGGGGGGGGAAGGGACGTCATTACATTCTACAATAAATCCTTAGTTATACTTATACAAATATTATACAAATAAATCCAACCCGAATAAAAATTTATAAGCAAAGAAAAGATTAAATAAACCATGTTCCTACCTGTGTGAAAGTGCTTCAGGCAGGCCTTTCAGGCAGCAGTTTGCCATCGGGACCGACCGACGGCAGGAGGAGGGAGGGAGAAGGCTGCAGGAAGCCTCAGAACTTGAGGCAGCCGTTTGCCGTCGGGACCGACGGACGGCAGGGGGAGAAAGCTGCAAGAAGCCTGAGTGCTGATCATGGAAGGGCAATGTGGTTTTATTAAAAAATGTTAAAAATTGAAAAGCTACAAAGAATTTGAATAGTCTCAAACAAGTGCATGTGTCCCGTTTATCACAGTCTATCTTTAATTACAGAATGCACTCCCTCACACACAGAAATATCAAGAAAATTAAAATACAAGCCTTTGCAAGGGTTCAATAAACAAATTTTCACTTTTTCTGCAGCACTTTTTAAAATGGCCGAGTGCTAATGTTTACTTCACACTGCGCGTGCGCGAACGCTCCAACGCGCACGCGCACGGTTGCCGGCACCAAAAAAACTCACAAATTGTACCCGCCCCCTCCTACTTACAAAATCAGCGCGAGTGGTAGGCTCCGCCCCCTGTGCGCCGCGCCAAGCAGACATCGAGCTGCAAGGCGCTCGAGAATACCGCGTTTTTTTTCAGGCGCCGTTTTCGCCGCGAAAAACGGGCGCCCAGCTCAGCGGGGCGCCTGTTTTGCCGCGTGTGGAAACTTGGGGCCAGAAAGTGGAGGTTTGCTACTTCCCCAGCCAGAGGGAAAACTGGTGCCCGAGTTTCACGTGTATTGCCGCAGTCAGTAACACAATGATTTCAGCAGCAGTGTGAGGGCATGGAGCATGATGGAGGGGTGGGAATCTAAATATGTAGAAAGTAGTCAAAGATAGATTAAAAAAACATGAAGTAAAATGCATCCGCAATTATTAACCAGATGGAACAATACTGGAAGCAGTAAAATATTTACCTGTCTTTCTGTGAGGTCCAGGTTAACTGCTATCTCGTATCGCCTCAGTCGGGTCAGATAATTATGATGGGCAAATTCAGCCTCTAGTTCTCGAATCTGTTCTTTAGTGAACGCTGTCCTTTCTTTCCTGGCCTTGTTGTTAGACTCGGACTTGTAATTCGAATCTTGAGTTTCTGTAACAAGTTATAACAGCATATGATTACAAACGATATCCCTGTTTCCTTGAGTTATGGTGTGTATGGAGAATAATGGGTTGTGTCTTAGCTGGGCTCACGAGGTTGTGGGTTTCAGCTCCTTATCAGTGCTTTAGGTCCGAATGTACGTCGGCACTCCAGTGTAACACCGAGGAAGTGACGCATTGTCAGAGCGGCCATCCTGTTAAAATGAGAGGCCTCAGGGTGTCCTGGTCAACATTTCTCCCTCAATTACTCTTATCGAAAAATAGATTAATTAGTCACTCATCTCGTTGTTGTTTGTAGGATGTTGCTGGCACAGAATGGCTATCACATTTGCTTACACAACAGTCACTTCAGAAACAATGCTTTGCCTGGAATGCTTTGAGACATCGTGATGTGATAAAGTGCTGAATCAATGCAAGAATTATTATTTACAATTGTTGGTTGAGAGTGATTATAAGGTTGTAATCCAACTGTCAGGCTCAAGTGACATCATCGTAAGAAAGAAAGCACATGCATTTATGTAGCGCCTTTCACATCCTTGTCCCAAAGTGCTTTGTGGCCAATTACTTCTTTTTGACATGCAGTCATATAGACAAACGCAGCAGCCAGTTTGTGCACAGTGCGATCCCACAAACAGCAATGCGATAACTGGCAGGTTAAACCATTTGGGTCTTGTTAGTTGAAGGGTAACTATTGGAGGGGACACGGGGAGAACTCCTTGCTCTTCTTCGAATTGTTCCATGGATTTATTTATGTCCACCTCTACAGGCAGACTGGGGTGTTGGTTCAACGTCCCATCCAAAATGACAGCACCACCAACAACGCAGCACTCGGCACCGAAATGATATGCTCAAAGCCTGGAGTGGAGCTTGAGCCGGAGATCTTTTAACTCTGAGTGAGCCAAACTGACACTGCAAAAGCAGATTTATAATGGTTATTCTGAATAATGGAGCCAGCGAATGGGATTGAAATTGCTCCCATTATTAGTTACAATATATACCACAAAGCTTATCCTATTTTGGGACAGTTTGCTTTTCCTAGCACTGAGTGTCATGTCAAATGCTGATGGCCAGTGCTTGTGTCACCGAGCAACGATCTCCATATTGAATGACCCCCCCCCCTCCTCCTCCCACCCCCCCCCCCTCCTCCTCCCACCCCCCCCTCCTCCCACCCCCCGAGATGTCTGCGCTCCTCTAATTCTGTCCTCTTGAACATTTCCGATTATAAATCGCTCAACCATTGGTGGCTGTGCCTTCTGTTTCCCAGAAGCTCTGGAACTCCATCCCTAAACCTCTCTACCTCTCTTTCCTCCTTCAAGGCACTCCTTAAAACCTACAACTTTGACCAAGCTTTTCGTCACTTGCCCTAATTTCTCCTTATGGGGCTCGGTGTCAAATTTCTTGTCTCATAATACTCCTGTGAAGCACCTTGAGACGTTTCACTACATTAAAGGCGCTAAATAAATACTTGTTGTTGTTGCTTATAATCAGCTGATGACAACATGGGACTAGTTTATGGATTATTTTGGCAAAGAGCCAGCACACAATGATGGGCTGAATGACCTCCCTCTGAGGTGTAAACATCTGTGGTTTTGGTGATTTGCATTCACTTTGTGCCATTTACAGTGAATGAGCAGATGGTAACAAAATGACAGTGGTGTAAAAGTTCAGACTGCACCAACTGAAACAAAATAGCAAAGCCATTCTCATTATATGCAAGATAAAAACAGAAAAAGAGCCTACATTTATATGGTGCCTCCATATACTTAGGATATCCCAAAGTACTTCACAGTCAACTAGTTACTTTTTTGAAATACTTCAGACAGAACTGATCTGAGGAACATTTCAAGTTGTTGTCTCAATACATTTAAAAAAATAATTTCACTCTTTCTACCAGCTACAAAATCCTACCCGGATTTCCTAATCCTAGAGCAATCCCTGCATCATCTGAAATACAAGGTCGAAGGCAGTCTCTGTTTCCTAACTTTCTTCCTTCTGAATCATGGTGGGATACAGTTCCATGGGCACCAGTAGCCCTGTAGTATCTCACTTCAGTGGCCATTTGACTATAGACTGTTGTTGTCCTTATCTGAGGTCTACACATATTCACCTTTCAGCAGGATCACCAGTTGCTGGATGATTCTCCCCTTGCCCCAGTCCAAGAGTGCTGAGCCCAATTATTGTATCCCCACCCCCACCCACTGCCTCAACTTAGATCCGCTCATTAAACACAGTTCGGGAACCAAACCGGAGACTTTTCTGAGCTGTAACGGTCAGAAACAAATTGGGTGGTGTTAGCCTAGCCTCAGTAGTAGCACTCTCACCTCTGATTCAGAAGTTTATGGGCTCAAGTGCAACTCCAGAGACTTGAGCACAAAATCTAGGCTGCCACTCCAGTGCACTGCTGAGGGAGTGCTGCACTGCCAGAGGTGCCATCTTTAAAACGAGGTCCCATCTGGCCTCGTAGGAGGACGTACGAGATCCCATGACATTACTTAAAGAAGTGCAGGGGCATTCTCCCCGGTGTCCTCCACGAACATCACAAAAGATTATTTGGTCATTATCTCATGGCTGTTTGCGGGGCCTTGCTGTGTGCAAACTGGCTGCTGCATTTCCTACATTGCAACAGGTGACTACACTTTAAAAAATGCTTCATTGGTTGTAAAGTGCTTCTGGGCCTCCCGAGATCGTGAAAGGCAATATATAAATGCCAGCTCTTGCTTTCTAGGTGAAACTTGCTTATAAACCCATTGAGGGAGCCATTTCCAAATTGAATAGCTGAAGATATATAAATCGGCTTGGTTCTAAATACTTGTTGTACCTCTCCAGTCCGGGACTCTCTAATCCGGAAACATCCGTGGTTCGGCATCAGTCCCGGCGTGGATGGCGTCCCGTTTACCGCGCTTCCTGGCTCTCAGTGTTCCGTGAGGTAAGCGGGCCGGGCGAGGAAAGAGAAGGGCAGGCGGCTGACTGAGGTGCCAACGCTGGGCCTGAGGGAGAGGAGGGTTTAACAAAAAAAAAAGAGCACCAAACCAGCAGGGAGAGCGCTAGGCCAGAGTTGCGCAACCTGAGCCAGAGAGTGGCGGAGGCGTTCAGGAGCTTGGGCGCTGTCATCAGGTACCGGGAAGCCTAGGCTTGGTGTGACCTCCCGTGGTTCAGAAAACTCTCTCTTTCGGCACCGGTCAGGTCCCGAGGGTGCTGGACCAGAGAGGTCCAACTTGTACTGAAATCTATGGAGCAGTGCATCTTTTAAGGCATAGCTTTTTTGAGTAGCAACTATGAGCCAGTGTCGACAATGAGGAGCAAACCACATAGTAGTACATTGTACAGAGTTTGTGGAAGAATGGCAACAATTAGGAAAGGCATATGTGTCCAGAAGGTGTAAAAACAATAGACATGTAATGTCAAACGTAGCGACAAAGTAATTTGTCTTAATTGCAATTACCTCAACCATGACAGAATTCCAAATGCCATCTGCTTTTAAAAGAATCATGCTATTTCCTCCATCAATCCTTTCTGAATCCACAATCCAAGTTGAATTTCCCCACCACAAATATAAACAGAACTAAATTGGCTCCAACACACTGAACCATCAATAAACCGAATCACTGACTCGCTGAAGGGGAAATGCACCTTTGATGCTCGCAAGAGATTTCATTGCAGGGTTAGAGGAACCCTGATTGCAACAATATTGATTTGCCAAGCTCAGTGCAGAGTGAAAGCCAGGCTTCATCCTGAAACAGTCAGCTGTGGCTCAGTGGGCAGCACTCCCACCTCTGAGTTAAAGGTTGTGGGTTCAAGGCCCACTCCAGAGACTTGAGCACATAAATCTAGGCTGACACTCCAGTGCAGTGCTGAGGGAGTGTTGCAATGTCGGAGGTGCCGTCTTTCAGATGAGACATTAAACCGAGGCCCTGTCTGTGCTCTCAGGTGGACGTAAAAGATCCCATGGCACTATTTCAAATTAAGAGCAGCGGAGTTATCCCCGGTGTCCTGGCCAATATTTATCCCTCAAATCAACATAACAAAAACAGATTATCTGGTCATTATTTAATTGCTGTTTGAGGGACCTTGCTGTGTGCAAATTGGCTGCCGTATTTCCTACATTACAACAGTGACGTCACTTCAAAAGTACTCCATTGGCTCTAAAGTGCTCTGGGACATCCGGTGGTTGTGAACGGCGCTATGTAAATGCAAGTCTTTCTTTCTTTGAAGTGGAACAAGGAGAACTGGACAGATGCATCTTTTTGCTGGTATGCACTTCATTATTGGCCTGCTCAAAACATTACTGGCTGAGAGGGAAGCAGGCCAGACTCCTGCCCTCTCAACTACAGATGGTGCACGGATTAGGAGCGCCGATGGAACCGAGAAATAGCCTCAGGGGGGAAAACATACTTTAAAAAAAACTCAAACTTTAAGGATTCTGACGACTTACATTTTTTTGTAAAGCGAAGTTGCCACAGCATCTTACAGCAGTTTATCTTTGTAGGGACAACGATTTCACTGCAGTAAAATGGAAGTAATTATGTCAATGTTACCGTATTCAGACAGAAAACATTTTTTTACCCCGTGCTGAAATTTTCATTTCATCTTTCAGTTTATTAAATATACAGGATTTTTTCCACTGGTTTCTGCCTTCGTATCATTTAAATTGTTATACAGGCAGCAGGTAAGAAGTGCAACTTCCTCCAGGATGTTTAGTATTTAAATGCAGTGTAATCTTACATTCTAAAGCAAGTAGCAAACACGAAAGAGCCATTCAGTCCATCAGGCCTGTTCCTCCCACACACTATAACCAAAAAATAATTCTGCTACACTGGCTGTTGTTTTACTTGTCTGGAGATTACTAGCAGCGATGTTACCATGCATACGTATCCAATTCCTCTCGGTTATGTTTTTAATTTTTATGCTAATCAAAGTGAGGGCTATTAGTGCTTGGATATGGAACACGTTCCATTGAATGTCAGCATCAAGCACTTCCCGGTGAGGTACAGCACCACCAAAAACCATTGTGAGAGCATCACCAGCACAAGGACTGCAGCTGTTCAAGAAGGAGGCCCACCACCTTCTCAGAACAACTAGGTGATGGCAATAAATGCATCATTGCCCATATACCAGAAGCAAATGAAATAAAAAGATGCAGAGTATAGCTCCCGCTACTTTACCCCAACCCTTCTCTATGCCAACAACATATCTCAGCCCCCAACCCCAACTTCAAACGACACACTATTCTGCACCAATGGGACAATCTTTCCTCATAAGCCGCCCTGTTGTCTCTCTGAGTGGCATTTCCAATTAGTGCCAACTTTTGTGTTGTAGGCCCGTGTATTAGGAACTGGACAGAGTCTGCCCAAACCTATTTCAGAGAAGACTCTTACAGCCAGCAAACAGATGCTTCTTTCATCCTATTAGGATCAGCTGGATTTGAACCCAAGTCCCAGAGGGAAAAGATAAGTGACTGATCGACTGTGCTGTTCAATTCCCTCTCTGTTATTCTAATATAAGTGTTGACCAATAAATGTGTTAGTGTCTCCATTAAAACAGCAGAGAGAAGAATTTGGTGTAAATACGTTAAACTTTTATACGAAAACAAAGGCAAGTCAATTCCAAGACTGTGGAAGGAAAGATGGTTTCTACAATGTGCATTGTTTCCTCAACTGCTTTTCACTCTTTCAGATGCACTCAGTACGTTTATGAAAAAAAAGCAATGTTTTACCAATAGATCTCTGTGTAATGATGTATCAATCACGCTTTGAAAATAAAAGGAAAAAATAGTGTGCAGTAAAAATTTGCAATGTAGCAGATGTACATCTGTCCTGATGACTAACATGGCATTTTCTAAGTGGAATTTTCAAAGCAGGAAATTCTTGGCTATTCCAGGACTCTAGCCGGTCAATAAACTCCCCAACATATCATGATTGTGACATTTTTACCATAGGCTTGATTACAAGAAGTTAATGTGTAACAAGTTACTCACTGGGAGTGACTGTCAGCCATTCACATTAGTTTAAAACTATGTCCTACTCTGACGTGTGTCGTCTTTGCTCCATATGTTTAAATAGTTTGTAATCTGCCTCAGTTCTGTGGATCCTAAAGTTCCCTCCTCACCGTTCCTCAATGTTTCAGTTCAATGAGTGCGCCCCATGAGCTCACATTCTTACTGCAGTACTAGCACAGGGGGAACGAAAGCAATAAAGAATGACTCCAACTGCAAAAGATAGCAGGTCTGAAATTAGTCTCGGTTGTTAGCACAAAAGGGGTGAAACGGAATCGACGGCCTATTTTACCCCCATCCCCACTTTCTTTTGATTTTGACTTTAATGAAAGTGAAGATTGGGTGGGTGTAAAACGGACTGCTGATTTGCTATCATCCATTTTGTACTATCGCCCAATGCTAATTTTACTCCCAAGACATCAAAAGGCAACCTTCAAACTACACGAGTAAAATGCAACTTTTACATAATTACAATGCAACAATTAGAATAACTTAACTGCACAATACACAAACTTTCTAACACTACAGTTTGTGATTCACATTTCAGAGAATCATAGAAACTTGCAGCATAAAAGGAAGCCATTTGCCCATTGTGTCTAAGATGACTATTTGAAACAGCAGTCGTGCTTAGTCACACAACCACTTTGTGTCTGTAACCCTGCAAGTCCCTCATGCTCAAGGACCTGTCCAACTCCTGCTTTAAATTATGTCTGGAATCAGCTTCCACCACCTTTTCAGGTCGAGCGTTCAAGACCCCGGCAACTCTGAATGAAAGAAAATTCTCCTCATCTCCCCTCTAGATCTTTTGCCATTGGTTTTAAATCCATGACCTCTGATTATTGACCCACTCAATGTATAATTTAAAGAAAATAGAGGGAATTTCAGGAGCACTCAAACAGATTCTGTAAGAATACATCTGGGCAAAATGCATTTTCATTTTCAACTGTAAAAATGAAATACCATTGCCTGTGGATTGGTGTATCAGTGGGTTAGCACAACGTTCTTCCATCTCTGGGACAGAGGTTTAATTTCAACAGATACTGGAAAGCTGGAAGTCCCTTTTTGCAGGCTGTGGTTTCCAAGGATAAAATTATACAGTCTTCAGCATTAATTAAGATGAAATTATTATCACTAAGAGATTATACACAGATGACTCAATTTGGAACTGGAAAAATTCACACTGGTGCAGTTGGGGCTTCTCCCCTGAAGCTGTGTTTACATAGAAATTACAATTCAGAAACAAGCCATTCAGCCAAACCAGTGTGTGTTGATGTTTATCTTCCACATGAGCCCACTCTGTTCCCATTTCCCTTTATTCCCAATTTTTCAAACACCTACCGAACCTATTCTTAAAATGTTGCCATAGTCATTAGTTCAATCATAAACTCTGGTCGTGCATTCCAGCCTCACCCAACTTACTGTATTTTTTAAAAAGTTTCTCTAACTCACTGTCCTAATTCTTAAATATAATCTTGTACCTCAATCTCGACCCCTTGGTCACTGGAAACAATCTGTTTCTATATACTCTGTCCCATCCCTTCATAATTTTAAACACCTCAAATCACCCCTAATATCCCCTCTGTTCGAACAAAAACAGCACGAATTTTCAAGTCTTTCTTTGTATTTGTATTTTCTCATACCAAGCAGCATCCTTGTGAAGCCATGCTGGTTTTTTTCCTATTGCCTCAATGTCTTCCCTATAGTGTGGAGTCCAAAACTGCACTCAGTACTATAACTGTGCTCTTATTAAGGGTGAACATAAGAACATAAGAAATAGGAGCAGGAGCACGCCATTTGGCTCCTCGAGCCTGCTCCGCCATTCAATAAGATCATGGCTGATCTGATCGCGGCGTCAACTCCACTTCCCTGCCCTCTCCCCATAACCCTTGACTCCCTTATCATTCAAAAATCTATCTCCGCCTTAAATATATTCAATGACCCAGCACGTCGGGATATATTAAATATTAGCACAAAGAACAGAACCGATATGAAGTGGGCACACCACACTTTATACTCTGCTCACTTGGAAACAGAGGAAATATATATCCCATTATTGGCGCAAATTAGGAGCAGCTTTATTCAGTGTTCAGTCTGTACAGTATCGTCTGTTTAGGCTTCAGTGGAGTCTAAACACCAGCATAGACCAGTTGGGCGGAATGGACGGTTTCTGCGTTGTAAATTCTGTGTAATTCTATCTGACTTGGGAGTACTTCATACAGACACTGGGTGCAGTACAAAAGTGAGCAAATGTTCCATTTCCCAGCCCTGAAGTTTCTCACCTTAATGAAAAAAAGTCATGTTTTTAAAAAAAAAACTTAATTGAGGAAACAAAGAAGACAAAGTGTTGATGTATTGAAGGGCCAGCCTGCAACAATAGCACTTCCTTTGCTCAATCAGCAGCTCCTCTATGAATGCTGGCAGAAAGGGTTTCTCAGTTGTGCTCAGTCAGGAAAGACTCAAATGAATTGATCCATAAATAAAAGGTGATTGTGATTTATTATAACCTTCCCTGCTGGATCACCATGTCGTTGTCAGAACAAGTGCAATAAAAAGTCATAGTTAAGACTTTATACTGCCAAAACCCTAGACGTCTTCAGAATTTAAGCACATACCCTTAAATAAATGAAAAATGATCAATTCTGCGAGACTTCATACAAGTATCATATTCCCAGACAATTTAGTGCTAATGGGGTGTTTTAAATAAAAACAAGCTTTAGCTTACAGGTGTGATGTTAATTAGTAGAAAAGCTCATTATGGCATGTGCGATGTAAAATATCTAAGCTGGATTCTGAAGTGAGATTATTATTTTAAGTCATCTCATAATTGAGAATTTTCACAGTTTTGACTTTCATGTCTTGCGACAATTGCGATATACAAAATTTCTACAGTATGTCCAGGTGGAAGTAAAGCTATAGAGAGAACAGATATTTAACTCTATAAAACGACATAGTCAAAACTCAATAGGCTTATTATAGTGCCGTCATAAGCAGAAAACAATATAACACTCATGGAGTTTACAACTAACTTTGTAGAAATACTTTGCTGATTGATGTGCTTATAATTCTGCCGGTTAGTGGATCCCACCGATACCCTGGTTATTCTTTACTTTTGAGACTGGAACAGCTCCTGAATTTGGTTGTAATCCAGTGCCAAAGACAGACTACAATTGGTTCTGTAGACACCTGAACTGTGCAGTAACCGGAACAAATATAACCTGCGCAATGTTTCGCGCTGTGTGGCTTTTGAACGCGTGCAATTGCATGTTGCATAATTTTCCAGAAACATAGAATGTTGTTGATCCAGTTTGAGTGATCCGCCAACATCGTCAAATTTTCAAGATTAAAAAAAAATAAGGTTAATAAAGCATCTGAATTTTGGAAATAAGACTGCACCAGATTCGAAGTGTAATCAGTGGATAAAAGGAGTACCTACTACAGTATATGTAATAATGCTTAACTTTGAAATATGACAAATCTAACCACACTACCAGTTTTCCAAACATTCCACCTAACTAAGGTCCAATCAAAGTTGGAATAAGGTCGAAACACTTTTATCCAGATGTTGCTTTAAAAAAAAATAAAACCCTTTTATTGTTAATAAGCAGATCGCACTGATTGCCTCAAGACTAGCTAGGCATGTGTTATCCAGTCAATAGGACTAATTGATGTCATAAACCTTGAGCCAAGTTCAAGCTGTTTATAACTAGACCCTAAAATTAATGGACACCTTGTTGGTGTGATATACTCTTTACAATACACCTTGTTTCATTTTGTGTTCAGTTATATCTTTGCAATGATAGCGGTTGCCGTTGTGCACCATATAGTTGATTTATGATAGTATTCACGTAAGGGTATCAATGATACACAGCCAACTGCAGGAAGTTTCTATGTCCAGTATGCATTTTATAACGTATAAATGCAAAATACATAAACGTTATTCAGGAGCAACCAAATTCAGGGACTGTTCCAGTATCAAAATGGAAGAAACACCAGGGTATCAGTGGGATAACGTTATGTATTACTGAATAGGCACCCGGTTTGTTCAAAGGGACATTTGTTCAACGAGAGGGGATGCATGTTCTACAATTATTTGTTTAATGGTAAAAGGAACAGCTTCTTCCCGTGACTGAGCAATAAAAAGCAAAATATACCCCTGCTCTTCATTATTATGGCGACTTTCCTAACGCATGTCACATGCGATGCTGAAAAACGCAAGAGCAAAATACTTAGTAAACAAAGGCGGAAAAAGTCCACTGCTCACTACTTTTAAATATATTTTAAGATTTCCTCTTGTCAGTGTCTTGAGCAAAAATGTACACCAGTTCTTTTTAAAACGCATTTATGATTTTTCTGGAACTACTGTGCTGGTGAAATCTTTACGATGTTGCAGTAAAGCCCTCATGGTTCCCTAGCATAAAATATCACAATAAAATGAAGCAATTTGTGATTAATGAAGGAAATTGTAATCATTGTTATCAATGATAAGATTTGCCAGAATGGGTCTGCTCTGGGCTAATTGTATCGGATATTATAGGTAGATGATTAAAGTAGGCCAAACCAGAATCTGAAAAAAAAGAGGACAAAACAAAATGAACCAAAGTAGCAAACAAAAGACTCAAAAAATGTTACATATAACCAGAGCAGATTAAGATAGCAAGCCAGAGAGAGAGAAATATAGAGAATCAAAATGAAAGAAAAGTAGAAAACTAAGGCGGCAGAAGGTAAAATATAAAATACGTGGAAACACAATTAAGTCACATTTGAGGAATAACTCAATTTTCAGAGTCCCGATTTAAAAAAAATATTTTTCACTGTGAGCAATTACACGGGAGACCCAACTATGCATCCTAAAAACTATAAATAGTCACAGAAATACTACAACCACCAAAACCTATTTGACATTCATGAAAGCACTTCATTCAAATATATTTCTTAAACTTATTTACAATCTAACTACTATATATAAAAATAAAACTATTGCATATGATGAAAGATTATCTAGGGCAATATATTCACAAAGTAACTTGCTTGCATTTAGAAAATCCCTCAAAGTGAAAGTTGTCAAATGTGGGTGTTAGTAATTTTGTAAAAATAAATTTTTCAAAAGAACATTAAAATTAGCAACAACAAAAAACCTAATTTGCAAGTTCTAGAAAAGCGGGCATGAGTCGAGAAGCAAGATACAACAAGAAAACATCTCCGTGTGTCTCTTAAGACATTACAACTTTTCTTCAAATGGAATCAAGTTTACACTCATTTAGATTTTGGAATATCCTCTCTTCTCCAAATCAGACAATTCAGTAAGACTTTTTTTTTACATTTGTTGATGTTCATTTACATTTTCATAAATGATGTTTGGATCAAAAGATTTACAGATACTGCACTGGAGATGTGTTTAGTCCTGCAGTGGTGCTAGCCTTTTAGTATTTTTCATTTAAAGTCATAAATATACTATTCGGTGGGGCCCGATCAATTGCCACAATGTAATTTCATGGTGTTTGTCAATGGCAAGCTGTCTACTCACATGTCTTTTATTTGTTATGGTTCTTATTAACTTACCCTGCTCCCCGATTCAGTACTTAATGTCCATCAGGCTTTTTATTTTGAAAATAAAATGAAATTTGTAGGAGCTGTCAACATTATTCCCACATACGCCCTTCTGTAGTTTCAAATGGCATTTAATTTGCTTTCTTCATTCGAAGCAAGTTCTTTTATATATATTAAACTGTACATTACACACCTGCTTGTATAAAGGTGGCGGTCGCCACTGAGATTTGGGACATGTCTGAAGTGTAAAATGAACACATTTAATACTGCCGTGCTTATAGAATTACTTTTATAGTATCACTTTTCATAAATAAGTGCACTACTACATTCATTCTGTTCTCAATTTTAGGTTTAAGTTCTTTTACACATTAGCACCTGACACTCTTTAAAGCACAAATTAGACTATGATAATGCAAAACATATTGTATTAGATTGTATTAAAGTTTTCGGAATAGTCTATGAACTGATGTGGATTATGCTAAAAAGATCTACACATATTTTTACTACTAATTTAATTAAGATTAGAAATAACTGAAAATATATAGAAAGGTGAATACATCAGAGGGAGTTACAAGATTGTAACCTAATCAGTGGGTTCAATTGATGTCAAAAACTGAGAGCAAAGCTTGAGTAATTTAAGCCAACTGAACTGACCCTGTAATTGACTATTTGGCATCTGTTCAGTTAAATATTTCCATACATGTATTTATTTGATGAAAATTTTGCAGTTTGGGCAAAGATTCTTTTTGCTGTTTTTTTGTAAGTGCTACAAAGTATCAGAAACATCGAGATGTCCTTCCCAGGAAGATCTACAACTTTTGTTTCACATAATTCCTACCACTGCAAAAGAAAGTTGAGGTGTTACACGCATCCTATATGCAGAACTTTATCTAAAGTGGTGAACGGGTTTTGACAACACAATACAAGACATGAATATATATATATAGTTCTGGTAGAACTGGCAACCTCCTGATTCAGGCAATTGGAACCAAACCCCAGTTTTGCTCCTCATTCGGGGCCAGGCAGTCCCGTTGTATCACTGTCAGCAGCGCTTTTTATTCATCCCGGCCACTGAATAGAACAAGATTCGTTGCATTTGCACGAACTAGCCTGGTTCAAGTAGTACAGTCAGGTCAATGTACCTGCAGAGGACCAATTACTGCTCTAACCGCATGAGATCTGGAGCATAACTTTTTGGTACTATTTCATATTTCTACTATTGAACGAAACTTCACATTAGCGGGCATTGAGAAATTGCACTGAAATTAATTTTTATTAAATCTTCTGCAGGCAGATTATTTTCTTCCTGTTCCGTGTTTAGTACAATGACAGGCTGAGAATGTAACTTTTGGACAGGTGAGGAAACAAATGCTTTGAAAGTTTGTTTCTCCCTAGTGCGGTGCTCATCACTTGTGATTTAGGTCAGAACCAGAAAGGTGGCAACTAAATAACTTTAATCGTTTTGTTTTGGGGAGAAAAACACTCAATTTGATACTTTGACTTTCTGGTTACTGCGGGATTGCAACAAGTGCAGTTTCATCCCCTTTAAAATACATTCACCGATTAGCTCTGAACTTGCTGCAAGCGAAATACTTTGGCAACAAACTTCCCCCCCGCCCCCCCCCCCCCCCAGGAACAACCCGGGGTTTAAATTAGAAAAGCACACAACTTAATATATTGTATTTTATTTCGGATTGGAGTTTATTTATATGAATGTTTCATTTCGCTGAACTTATTGCAAGCGAAATACTTTGGCAACAAACTTTCCCCCCCCCCCAGGAACAACTTTAAATTAGAAAAGCACACAACTTAATATATTGTATTTTATTTCGGATTGGAGTGGACTTATCTGAAATGTTTCATTCTGCCGAGTGTTAATGTTGCGCTCACCTAAGACGTCGCGTTTCCTTTTGCTGGCCTTCTTGTCGGTGTCGGAGGCGGCGATGCCCCTGTGGCCGGTGCAATCCCCAGTGCCACCGCCGCACGCCGCCGGCTCCGAGCCGCCCGTTTCGAAATTGGCGGAGCCGGCGGACAAGCACGAGGTTTGTCGCTCCCTCGCCGCCGTCGGCGGAGGAGGCGGTGGCGGTGGCGGCGGCGGCGGAATGTGCCACTCGGAGCGGGGGAAGCGCGGCGGGTGGTGCTCCACGTACAGCCGCTCTTCCCCGGCAAAGCCGTGCGCCGCCGACACCAGGCAGGGCGAGGTGAATTCCGAGTAGCTGCCGGTGAAGTCGGCGGCGGCGGCGGCGTCGGATTTTTTGTAGAAAGAGAAAGGAGACGGGTAATGGTGCAGGCCGGGCACCCCGGCCCCGGAATGTGGATTTCTCATGCAGCCCCAGACGGCAGCCCCGGAATGCGAATTGCGCATGCAGCTGCCTGTGGTCTGATCCATTGACAGGCTGGAAGGTGCTCCCTGCAAGTGGTTTAAATCCCTGGATCTCTGCAGATTGCAGCACCTTTTGTCACTTTAAATCTTCAAGTGGAAGTTTGCAATGATCAGATCCTTCTTTTGTCAATAAATAATGTTTTAAAATAAATGCTCACATGTCTGCAGTCAATGAGGCTGACTCCCTCTGAGTGCTTTGGTGGGAAAAGTAGCACGTTTATAGTGTGTAATGTGATAGGGGCGGGGTTGGGCACCACATGTTGGATTACTCCAACCAAGCAAAACATTGCTGCGATTAATCACCAGCATTACTGTATGCGCAGAAATTTTATATGCACAACTTAATGGCTTTTTCAGACCAAGGACATCACAGACTTTTGAAAGTCAGACAGTATTGTATCTCCTTAAGTTGCAATCTGAGGGAAAAGACAAAAAAACAAACTGAACACATATAACATGATTTACAAATATATCTCAAGTAGTCTTTCTCAAACAATCACATGCAGACTATTTACCGGATGGCAAACACCAGCAACATCAATTTTGGAATAATTCATGTTGCAACTACAATTTTCAGAATGTCTTTAGCCAAATGCATTCAAGGAACGAGTCCCAAAATGCAATCAAAAAGAGGGCAACGTTTTATTAAAAGCACCGTAACGTTGAGATTATTACAATACTTGAACGAGCTCTGGGGCTATAACCTTGTTTAGAGATTCAGATGATGTCATTGACTGGATTGAGCAATGTTTCAGTGGGTTTATGAAGGTCATGTGACCCCGAGTCTCTTATGGGTTGTAAAAGGGCATTGTAAGGAAGTGTTCGTATTTTTATTTTGAGGAGAGAGTTGTGCATCATTTTAATGATGTCAACAGCGATAACTTGCATTTAAATAGCCTCTTTAACACAGAATAATGTCCCAAGGCACTTTACCGACATGCAATCAGCCAAAAATTGACACTGAACCAAAGGGGGGGCCATTAGGAGAGGTGATCAAAAGCTTGGTCAAAGAGCTAGGTTTTAAGGCGCATCAAATGCGGTGAGATTTAGGGAAGGAATTCCAGAGCTTAGAGTCTAGGCGGCTGAAGGCACGTCCACCAATAGTGAGACCAAGGAAGTGGGGGTGGGGTGGAGGCACACAATAGGCCAGAATTGGATGAACCTAGAGTTTTCAGAGGGTTGGAGGAGGTTATAGAGCTAGGGAGGAGGTGGCCAGGGGGGATTTGAACATAGGAATGAGAATTTTAAAATCGAGGCATTGGTGGACTGGGAGCCAATGTAGGGTAGTGGGCACAGGGGTGATGGACAACGTTCCCTACAAGGTGCACTCTCTACCAGTCCTGCTCACCCCGGGACCGGCTGTTTCAGTGTAAAGTTTTGCGCATGCGCAAAACCATGAATAGGCCGCTCAGCCCCTAAAAGGGACCGGGCACTTAAGAAAAAATAAGAGGAATCATTGGTGATGGGTGAACGTGTTTTGGTGCGAGTTAGAAAATGGACAGCAGAGTTTTGGTCATGAACAAGAGGGATCGTATAATGTTTTAATACATAACCACATCATGCAACTATCAAAATGCAAAACTGAAGATGCCCATATTTTAGTAATTCCCAGGAATCTATTATTTTATTGGTGCTGATTTTGTTGAATATAAAAAGATGGACCACCGTGAGTTGTTTTATAGTAGATTCTAGGATTATTTACTATTATAGTAAATTTAAAAGTCCTATACTCTATTATGGTGCAGCCTTTTACCAAGATCCAGCATTTTAAAGAAAGGTGATTGCAAATTTCAGGTCTTGTCAGGGTAAAGATAGACAGAGTAAAACTACATCTGTTTCATAATAGGTGCTGGTGGAAAGTAACACTCAAATCTGTGACTTAATCATAGGCAGTTCCTCGGAATCGAGGAAGACTTGCTTCCACTCCTAAAGTGAGTTATTTGGTGGCTGAACAGTCCAACACGAGAGCCACAGACTCTGTCACAGGTGGGACAGATATTCGTCGGAGGAAGGGGTGGGGGTGGCACTGATTTACCATACGCTCTTTCCGTTGTCTGCGCCTGATCTCTTCACGCTCGCAGCGTTGAGATTCAAGGAGCTCAACGCCCTCCCGGATGCACTTTCTCCACCTAGGGCGGTCTTCGGCCAGGGTCTCCCAGGTGTCAGTGGTAATGTTGCACTTCACCAGGGAGGCTTTGAGGGTGTCCTTGTAACGTTTCCACTGCCCACCTTTGGCTCGTTTGCTATGAAGGAGCTCCGCGTAGAGCAATTGCTTAGGGAGTCTCGTGTCTGGCATGCGAACTAAGTGGCCTGCTCAAAGAAGCTGATCGAGTGTGGTCAGTGCTTCAATGCTGGGGATGTTAGCCTGGGCGAGGACACTGATGTTGGTGCATCTGTCCTCCCAGGGGATTTGCAGGATCTTGTGGAGACATCGTTGGTGATATAGTGACTTGATGTGCCTTCCATACATCGTCCATGCCTCTGATCCATACAGGAGGCGGCTATTACTACAGCCCTGTAGACCATGAGCTTGGTGGTAGGTTTGAGGGCCTGGTCTAATAAAACCCTATAGTAGACTTTAATTAATCAAACACGATGGTGTAATCCTGCACTGACCACGTCACAAACAGTTGGTCTAGCCTTCTGCAACTTCAAGATTTTAAGCAGCCAATTATTCCAATTGCATTTTAAGAAGCTTCTGTATCCCTAAAAAAGTGTTTGACACATCTTTTATTTTTTACTTACAAGACATGTCACGATGATTGAACAGCGTCAAAAGGCATCAAATCATCCTGTTACTTGCATTGGATGCCACTGTCATTGAAAATAACCCACAGCTCTGTTGGTTCTTGACCCTCCCCAAACTAAAAAAAAGTTTACAATTTTCTCAGGACAATGGGCCTCTAATGGCATTGTTCAGTCTAGATGGAATTGAGAATTGCACCAATATTGATCATTCTACTGCTAACAATGAGTCGAAAACAGAATTCCGGAGATGAGGGGGTTGACTTATGAAGATAGGTTGGGCCTATACACATTGGTGTTCAGAAGAATGAGAGGTGATCTTAAGTAAACATATAAGATAATGAGAGGGCTTGACAAGGTGGATGCAGAGAGTATATTTCCACTCATAGGGGAAACTAAAACTAGGGGGCATAGTCTCAGAATAAGGGGCCTCCCATTTAAAACTGAGATGAGGAGGAATTTCTTCTCTCGGAGGGTTGTAAATCTGTGGAATTCTCTGCCCCAGAGAGCTGTGGAGGCTAGGTCATTGAATATATTCAAGGCGAGATAGACAGAATTTTGAGCAATAAGGGAATAAAGGGTTATAGGGAGCAGGCAGGGAAGTGAAACCGAGTCCATGATCAGATCAGCCATGATCTTATTAAATGGTGGAGCAGACTCGATGGGCCAAATGGCCTACTCCTGCTCCTATTTCTTATGTTCTAGAATGTGATTAAAAACTTTTTTGATAACCACTAAAAATTCTAAGACAAAAATAATGAAAATTACGAGTCATTGGTTATCCCAGCAATAGACCTGCCATTTTAGAACTGAATCAGTCTGGGTAACTTTGCCTGTAACATCACCCATTCCCTTCCAAATGTTTGACTTTATTCCCCTGGAGTTACTGTATAATAGAGGAGAGATTTCATGGGCTCACTATCATGCCTGCCTCTGTGCTTGACCATAAATAAATCCAGAGACTGCTGTGATTAGCTTGTAAGAGTGTGCTACCTTAAAGGGTGGGGTGTTGCCTTTGTAAGAAAGTTTTGAGTGCGGCGATGCAATATGCAATGCGATTATGCCACTGTATCATCATTGGTGTCTGATGCCTGAAAAATCACTTTATAGATGAAATAAAAATAGTAAATATCAGAAGATTGCTTTGTGATCTGTTGCACAGCAACAGAGATATCACCAGTTGATGTGCGAATATTCCCAAGTGCCCATGAAAATTACCCTCAGTAAATTTTCAGAGCAAGTAGTTCCAGAACAGAGCCTGCCTGAAATGTGATGACACTGTCCTTTTAAAATATACTTTATTTAAATAAGAATTACATTTCTACAGACACTCGTTGCATGCAATAGAAAAAACGCACACTGGATTTCATTCTGTCACTGGAAAAAATAATGTTAGCCCAATTAGGCTCCTTTAATCATATGCTTCAGTTTTTCTTAATCTACTTAAATTGAAGTAATCAAAAATCAGATTAACACCTCTTAGCATATTATACTAAATTGAACACCTTTTTATATATAGTACCCACTTTTTAACCATCCAACATACTGTACAATAACTATGGTTCGCACATCTGACATACTATTTGTCTCAAAGTTAGTTGCGGTTGTATTTTAGATTTATTTTGAACCATAAAAGATTTTAAGCTACTCAACCAAAAAGAAAAATAATTTCTGCAGGATTTTGCATGAATGTAAAGCAACTTATCCCATTGGTTTTGCTTGCAATACTTTGGTCACTAATTCTTATGCATGCTGATAAAGCGCAGAATGCCCCTTTAAGTGGAACTCCTTACAGCCACTGGGATATTCAAGAGTGAAACAGACAGCAAATTTTACAAACTAAGCGCACTTCATGTACGTATAGATCGAAAGGGAAAAATGCAAATGCTTAAATAAAACCAGCAAGCAACACTTTTTTTTAAAAGATTAACCTTTCAGGTATAGAGACTTTTTTCAGATTTTTTACAAAAAAGGAAGGCAGAAGAGATCCTGAACAGCAATGACTAAAACAAAGAAGTCTATTTTAGTCAATCCCACACCGCAGCACTCCTGCCTTCCCTTTCGGTTCTGGCGAGCGGTATCTACCTGACAAGTGAACTAAGCTTTTCACTTTCCAGATGCCGATAAATTTGATACAAATTTCTGATATTCACTCTTGTTTTTTATTTCTAACGTGACTAGAACCCTCACCAGTTAGTTGCACGGAGCAAAAGCAAAGTAAACTGTTCATAATAAATCTTGACAAAAGGAGTTTTCCCAACCCGTTCAATGAGCTTGCTTTCGGCAAGTGCCACATGTGAAGTATGTAGTGAAAAAAAAAAGGAAAGAAATTGCATTGAAGTAAGTCTTGAGGCTGATAATGTGGCATTTCTGCTATGGAAAGATCAGGTTACAGAATTCAAACTGATCTCAGCTGTTTGTGACTGTAAATGATTGCAGTGTAGGAGTGCAGGTTTCTGGAATTGGCTCACGGAGATTCTGACTAAGTGAAGAAAGAATTATTCCAAGTGCCATTTTCCTTTCTATTAAAATATTCCTGAGTACCTTGCAGATAAATAAAAGGTTTGAAGATTTATAATGGAACCTTTTCGCTTCACCCTTCGCGGACTTTATTGCTAACATTGCACATTGTGGCAGTAAAGTTTTATATAAAGCATAAATATTCGTGCCTTTGTTCAGACGTTTTACTTTAGTAAATGCATTGGCTTTTATTCTGCTGACTACTTGATGGCATATTTATCTCCATTTGTTAGCTGATGAAGTGAATTTTGTGATTTTGAAACACCTGCGATAAAACACTCCCAAGTATCAGATTTACTTATTATGTCAGCGCTCCTGAAGAATGTTAAAAATATTATTGTACTTCTTTTATAAGCTGCCTTGCTTTGACTGAACACGGTGCAGCTCATTAAAATGTGATTCATTTCTGAGAGATTATGCTGGGGCAGGATTTAGGCAACTTTCCTCACATTTCCTTTGCTCAGTTTATAATATGCAATAATATCAACTAAAGAGACTTCTCATTCCAAATCTGCAAGTGTTATTATGATGGAGAGGGTGCGTATTTTCAAAGCTGTGGAGGAAGTTCAGTATTTATGGGGCTAAAACGTGAATGAAAGTATATTCTAACCTTAGGTCCATTTCCCAGAATATATAAATACACTTAGAGAAGCCATATGGAAAGTGCATTACTAAAAAGGCCTGAAACGGTTGAATATCCCATTGAATTAAAAAGATGGCTTACTCCTTTTAAAGATTTATTAACAATCATTTAAATATATGTGTCAAGTGAGTTTCTAGAAAAGTATAATGTACAAGTATTAAAACAGTGGATTGCGTGTAGTATTTTCAGGCTTGTGACATTAAAACCCCCAGATACAGAGAGCTGAAGAATGGTATGATTTAATTCTGTAAAGATGCCCTCATTTTATAACCCTTGCATAAATTACAGATCAAGAATTTGTTGTAACAGAAGCCGAAACAGTGCGCAATCAAACAGTGCATGTTAGCAAAGTTTGAATATTTCAATGTTACTGTACATCAACATCCAAAGATTCAGCTCTTTGTAATAAAGTTATATTTGTAATAAAAAACTGAACAGCAATAGAAAGCAGAACATTTCCAAAGCCTTTGGCATGCGGGCTTCCTCGAGGGAGACGCGAACCATTGACGAAAGGCAGCTGAAGCAGTTACATACACAGCTCGCATATTGTACGCAACTCTGTTGGGCATTATCATTCTAAATGCAGGATTAAAAACTTTATAGATGATAATACACAGGACCATTTAAATTGGTCACATTTTAATTTACATTGAATCCTCCCGCGGCTTTATTTTTGTTTTTAAAATGGCTGTTGGAAATTTTCTTTGAAATAAGAATTGATAAATAGGTATATGTCACGTTTGTGTTGTGCAGACATCCACCTACTGCTGGTTTTAGCTATTTCCATGAGTATTGAGAGGACTTACGGATAGGTATGACTTAATTCTCACATTTGTAGTATCATGACTGTGATAACATTTTAGGTTAACATTCATCGCGACTTACATCGCTAAACAATAGAATAGGATTTGCGATCATGTTAGTCACACATGCAAGCATTTTACTGCATTTACAGACACTCAGATGCTGATTTTAATAAATGTCGATGAGCCTCCCGCCTCTCCACAGTAAGAGACTTGTCAGCCCCGATAATCGTCAGGGTTAAAATGACGGCGGTTGCATCTGCGGCTGATTGTGGTTGGGTTGCACGATTCCGATATTTGAACCCCAACTCCCTGCTGCCCATCGTGGGGTGGGAGAGGGAGGAGGGGGTTAAAATTGAGGCCTGTAAGCGGACGTAGCTGTCAGGTTCTGCAGGCCTCCTCTTGCCAGCCAGTTCTTGTGAAGCCTAACTCCTCGATAATTGCAGGAGTACTTGCAGCATGGAAATTAAAACTGGAACAAGTCTACCTTTTTTCCAGTCCATTCACTGATTGCCGTTAATTAAAGAATGTCCTTTGTTTTGATACTTAAATGAACTTATCCTTTGCAATATTCACCATTAGGAATGAGTAGGAAAGTACTCTGGCAGCTGTTACACGTGAAAGGAAAAAAGTCTTTTGGAAGCTAAAAATGTTTGAGTATGTTATGAGCTAAAGGAGACTGCAGACTGAGAGTGCTGGCTGCCTGTGCATTATAAAGTCGTTTTCCAACTGAGGGATTCAAATATGTCACAAATCCTGGGAGTTATTAGGCATTAGCTGAACCCCATGACTGGATAATTACTTTTTAATGCATTGACAGCTGTTATTAGTACCACACGAAAGTCGGTGGGTTGCATGGGCATACAAACTGGCATCGCAGGATCATCCCCCAGTTATGGAAACTGCCGTCTTTCAGATATGACAAACCGAGGCCCCATCTGCCCTCTCAGGTGGACGTAAAAGATTCCACGGCATGATTTTGAAGAAGAGCAGGAGAGTTATCCCCAGTGTCCTGGCCAATATTTATCCCTAAATCAACATAACAAAAACAGATTTTCTGGTCATTATCACATTGTTGTTTGTGGGAGCTTGCTGTGTGCAAATTGGCTGCCGTGTTTTCCACATTACAACAGTGACTACACTCCAAAAGAGGCTTCATTGGCTGCAATGCCCTTTGAGACATCCGGTGGTTGTGAAAGGCGCTATATAAATGCAAGCCTGTCTGTGTGTGTGATTTTCATTCCCATTGGAATGCTAATTAGGCGGTTTCTATAATGGCCGCTGATCTGCAACACCAGTTTTACACCTGGCTGGCAAGTGGAAAATCTTACCTTAGTAAATCTTCAACTTCTCGCGTTGAAAAATATCAGCCTTCAATGTCTTTTCAGCAGCAATTACATTGTTGCTCCATCATCATCAGCTGATAATTTTGATATGGTTCATGAAAAGTGAACCTCGCAGTACCCTGAGTTGTTTTTAATCGTGAATTAATAAAGAAAGAAATGCTTGCATTTATATAGTGCCTTTCATGATCACTGGACGTCTCAAAGCGCTTTACAGCCAACGAAGTACTTTTGGAGTGTAGTCACTGTTGCAATGTGGGAAATTATACCAAACAGGCGCATTTCCTATAATATAAAGTTCGATGAAAAGGGGTGGGAGGAGGATCGCGTGGAACATAAACACCGGCATAGACCAGCTGGGCCAAAAGGTCTGTTTGTGTGCGGTAAGTTCGATGTAGTTCTATGAATTGAGTGAAATACCTGGGGGTTGAAGTTTGTCGCCGCCTGGATGCAGGCACGAAGGTGGCATTGCGGCCACAATGCTTGCTGAACCAGGAGGTTCAATGCAGAATTAAAGTGGACCTCGAGCCTCATCGAAATAATCTGGGCGAGACGCTGGATTTTTCGTGCCTGGCCTGCAGCAGCCGCTGAAGGTTCCTGAGTGGAGCAGGTTGGGCTCCACTCAGAACTAATCAGAATTAATCTTCACAGAGGGGAACTAAAACTGGCGTTAGGTCCCTCATTTATATATGTTTTGGGTGGCCACCAAGGGCGCCTGAAAATCGGACCGACCCAGTAACGGGTCAGACATCTGTAAGGTGTTCTTGGTGCGCAGGACAATATCCAGAAATTGGACCTCATTGCGCACGTTTTATACCCAGAAAACTGATGCAATAAAATCCAATTTTTACTTGCTACCAATCAAATATCTAATTGGTTAAATGTGAATGACCCAAAAGTAGCAAAATGTGCCAATGAGAAAAGAGTAAGTAACAGAATAATGAGCAAATAAATCTCTCAATTTCATTCATTAATGAACCATTACATAACAGAAAATCAACCAATCAAATGGTTGAAATGATGTTATGCTGTTTTTAGCTTCTAGTGTCATACGACAATCAGGCAGATAACATACAAACTAAAGCGAACGGTAAGATCAAACCTAAGAAATGAAATAATCTGTGGGCAATGCCAAGCCAATTACATGTTCAGCAAGAATGGCAACTCCCTTGTGGGAAGTTAGGAGGCTAAGGGTGAGAAATGGGCCTTGTTTGCCCCTCCTGTTAGTGCAAATTCACCAAGGCCCGTGAACTTCCCTGGCGGTTTCGCGCTGGCGCTAACACTGAGCGCCTCACGCTCTTACACCCCGTAGATCATGACATCATCTGGTGCGCAGCGTCCTGTTCCTGCCCCAGATGTGATATTCACTCCCGCCCCCCGCAGCATCGCCGGATGTCAACAACGGCAGCTGCAGGAGGCGTTGTCACCTCGGTTGGCAGCTTGGGGAGTGATATTTAAAGGCAGTGGTGGTCAGGTAGGGCAAAATTTATTAATCTCCCCAGTCTGGTGTGTTCTGAGTTCTTTTGACCCCATGATTCCTCAGCCCCGCACTCTCTTAGCGTGCTTGGGGCTGTTGTGCACGTAACGCAGGTCCCATGGCCCATCAGAGGCAGCATAAAAATTGATTGATCCGATCATTGGCCCTTCCCTTTAAGCGAGAGAAGGAGCCTCCAAAGACGGCAGCGCTGCACAGCACATTGTTCAGCGCTCTGCCGCGACCGCCCCTCTCACTCACTTTCGTGCTTTAAGGGAAGTGATAGCACTTGATTAGCGCTCCACTTCCCTCTTGGAGCGTTAAAGCAGAAGTTCCTGGGAGCAATAAAATTTTTTCGCCTGCCGATACTTTTGCGATCCTTCAAAAGTTATCGCCCCAAACGAGTCGCCGCGCAATTTCTGGCCCTGATTGTCTAGAAATTGCTCTGTTGGTCTCCTAGTGGGAGATATGGGCTGGTGTAGGACTGCCACCCACCCTGTAGGTGTGCCCTAGGGACTGCACCTTAAATCCCAGAGTCTGGGGTATTACCGAATTTTGGGTAAGGGCCTGTGCCATCTTTGGCACGACTGGCAACTCACTCGGGTTGGGGTGGTGGTAGGGTGATGGGGGGTGGGGGGTGGGGGGGTTGCAGGGGAGGGATATCACTGCAGCCAAAGTTAGGGGAACGTTTTTAGAAAGGCAATTCTGATTTTGCTGCTTTTCCAAGAGAAACTGGCATACGACAAGCAAAACAGGTCCACTTTGCCAGATTCAGGCGTTAGCCCGCCATTATGCCTGCTTCATAATGTTCGGGGGAACTGGGGATGGGCAAGTGAGACAGAACTGGTGGAATTTCTGGTGGATGATGTCATCATGCCCGTCACACAACAGGTTACAAAGGGACGGATACTTGGCATGAGAGGGAGCTGCCTCGAATTTTTCCCTGCCCGCACAGGCTTCGCATCGCCAGGGGTCAGGGATTTCTGATGTTTTCAAATTCATATAACTAACTCAGAAAAAGGAAGAGTTTAGGGAAGGAGGAGGGAAGAATAAAAAAAGTAAATAAAAATATATTTTCCCAGTGTTTTATTCTGAACTAATGGTGTTTAAGATTAAGTTTTCTTTGCATCGTTGAGGGGGACTGATGTTTGCATGGAGTCAGAGGGAAGGTTTAGGAGGTATTTTGATGGTTATCTTGGAAGTGTAGCCAGAGTCAATCAGCCATCTAGGCCCAGACCAGAGTATATGACACCTGGTCAGGTGTTGATCTATGGAGATTTTACAAAGGAAGAAATCTTACTGAGTAATCCGACACCAGTGAGAACTTCAACAATGAGGTCAAGGAGGGATTTGAACATGCGGATGAGAATTTTAGAATTGAGGCTTGGTGGACTGGGAGCCAATGTAGGTCAGAGATCACAGGAGTGACGGGTGAATGGGACTTGGTACGAGTAAGGGTATGGCATCAGAGTTTTAGATGAGCTCAAGTTAATGAAGGATGGTAGATGGAAAGCTGGCCAGCCAAATCTGGAGGTAACAAAAGCATGGATCAAGGTTTCAGCAGTAGATCAGCTGAGGCAGTGGCAGAGACGGCCGATGTTATGTCGGTGGAAGTAGACGGTCTTTGTGATGGGGAAGATATGGTGGCAGAAGCTCAGCTCGGTGTCAAATGGGACAGTAAAGTTGCGAACCGCCTGGTTCAGCCTCAGACAGTGGCCAGGGAGAGGAGTTTGCGGTGGGGACTGAAGACAATGGCTTCGGTCTTCCCAATATTTAATTGGAGGAAAGTTCAGCTCATCCAATATCTGACAAGGAGTGTGTTATGTATGTAAACCTGTAATTACCATGTCTAACCATCCCTTGGGATTCCAGGCTTATCCCCCGGAGTCCCAAGGAATCGCACAATCCCTTGGGAGCACCTGTATATAAGGAGGCCTCACAGGCTGGAGAAGGTCTCTGAAATCTGCAATAAAGCACTACAGTCACACTTACTTTGAGCTTGCAGTATCTAGCTTGACTCTTAATCCAAGACAGAACAACTGGCGACGAGATACAGATAACAAACCCCAATGCAACAATGCAGAGAACTGTGGGCATCCTGGAGACATATTCAGAGGGAGATGATTGGGAAACCTTCATGGAGCGACTTGATCAATACTTCGTGGCCAACGAGCTGGAAGAAGAAGCGAACGCTGCCAAATGAAGGGCGATCCTCCTCACCGTTTGTGGGGCATCCACGTATGGCCTCATGAAAAACCTGCTCCAGCAAAACCCACAGACAAGTCATGCAATGAGTTGTGCACACTGGTCTGGGAGCATCTAAACCTGAAGGAACGTGTTCTGATGGCGAGGTATCGGTTCTATACGTACAAGAGGTCTGAAGGCCAGGAAGTGGCGAGCTATGTCGCCGAGCTAAGGCGCCTTGCAGGACATTGCGAATTTGAAGGACACTTGGAGCATATGCTCAGGGACTTCTTTGTACTTGGCATTGGCCATGAAGTAATACTTCGCAAACTTTTGACTGTAGAGATCCCAACCTTGAGTAAAGCCATAGCGATAGCCCAGGCATTTATCTCCACCAGTGACAATACCAAACACATTTCCCAGCACACTAGTGCTGCTGCAAGTACTGTGAACAAAGTAACATTGTTTTCGATTCGAAATGTACATGGCAGGAATTAAACGCCTGTAGCTGCACGACCGCAGATGATTCAGAGTCCGCCATCAAGGCAAGGCAAGGCAATTAACACCTTGTTGACGCTGTGGGGGTGATCATCGATTCCATTCATGCCACTTCAAAGGATACGTTTGCAAGGGCTGTGGAACAATGGGACACCTCCAACGTATGTGCAGGCGAGCTGCAAACCCTGCTAATCCTGCAAACCACCATGTTGCAGAGGAGGACAGTTCCACGGTGGATCATGATGAACAAGAGCCTCAGACTGAGGAGGCAGAGGTATATGGGGTGCACACATTTACCACAAAGTGTCCCCAATAATGCTGAAAGTTGAATTAAATGGACTCCCGGTGTCCATGGAGCTGAACACAGGCGCAAGCCAGTCCATAATGAGTAAAAAGACTTTCGATAAGTTGTGGTGCAACAAGGCTTCAAGGCCAGTCTTGACTCCCATTCGTACCAAACTTAGAATGTACACAAAGGAACTGATTCCCGTAATTGGCAGTGCTACCGTAAATGTCTCTTACGATGGAGTGGTGCACAATTTACCACTCTAGGTGGTACCGTGCGACGGCCCCACGCTGTTTGGCAGGAGCTGGCTGGAAAAGATACTCTGGAACTGGGATGAAGTCCGAGCGCTTTCGTCCATCGACGACACCTCATGTGCCCAGGTCCTAAGCAAGTTCCCCTCGCTGTTCGAACCAGGCATCAAGAAGTTCCAAGGAGCAAAAGTACAGATCCATTTGATTCCGGGGGTGCGACCCATCCATCACAAGGTGAGAGGGGTACCTTACATGATGAGAGAGAGGGTGGAAATCAAGCTGGACAGGCAGCAATGAGAGGGCATCATTTCGCCGATCGAATTCAATGAGTGGGCCAGTCCGATTGTTCCAGTCCTTAAGGGAGATGGCACCATCAGAATCTGTGGCGATTGCAAAGTAACTATCAATCATTTCTCGCTGCAGGATCAATACTCGCTACCAAAGGCAGATGACCTATTTGCGATGCTGGCCGGAGGGAAAACTTTCATAAAGCTGGACTTGACCTCAGCCTACATGACGCAGGAGCTGGAGGAATCTTCGAAAGGCCTCCCCTGCATCAACACACACAAACGTCTTTTCATTTACAACAGATGCCCGTTTGGGATTCGACCGGCCGCGGCGATATTCCAGAGGAACATGGAAAACTTGCTGAAGTCGGTCCCGCGCACCGTGGTCTTCCAGGACGACATCTTGGTTACAGGTCTGGACACCGTTGAGCACCTGCAGAACCTGGAGGAGGTTCTTAGTCGGCTTAAACGTGTGGGGCTCAGGCTAAAACGCTCGAAGTGTGTTTTCCTTGCGCCTGAAGTGGAGTTCCTGGGGAGAAGAATCGCGGCGGACGGCATCGAAGGCAATCAAGAACGCACCGAGACCACAGAACGTGACGGAGCTGTGGTCGTTTCTAGGACTCCTGAACTATTTTGGTAACTTCTTACCGGGTCTTAGCACATTGTGAGAACCCCTGCCCTCTTTACTGCGTAAGGGAGATGAATGGGTATGGGGTAAAAGCCAAGAAAATGCCTTTGAGAAAGCTATGAAGCTGTTATGTTCAAACAAATTGCTTGTGTTGTACGATTTATGTAAACGTTTGGTACTAGCATGTGATGCGTTGTCATACGGGGTCGGGTGTGTATTGCAACAAGCTAATGGATTTGGGAAACTGCAACCAGTTGCTGATGCATCCAGAAGTCTGTCTAAGGCCGAGAGGGCCTACAGTATATTTGAAAAAGAAGTGTTAGCGTGTGTTTACGGGGTAAAGAAAATGCATCACTATCTGTTTGGGCTCAAATTTGAATTGGGAACCGACCATAAGCCACTTATATCCCTCTTTTCTGAAAATAAGGGGATAAATATGAATGCATCAACCCGCATCCAGAGATGGGCGCTCACATTGTTTGCATACAATTATGCCATCCGCCACAGGCCAGGCACAGAAAACTGTGCCGATGCTCTCAGTAGGCTACCATTGCCCACCACCGGGGTGGAGATGGCACAGCCAGCAGATTTAGTTATGGTAATGGAAGCATTCGAGAGTGACCAATCACCTGTTACCACCCGATAGATTAAAACCTGGATGAGCCAGGACCCCTTATTGTCCTTAGTAAAAAAACTGTGTGCTCCATGGGAGTTGGTCTAGTGTCCCGTTAGAGATGCAGGAAGAAATAAAGCCATACCAGCGGCGCAAAGATGAAATGTCTATACAGGCAGACCGCCTCCTATGGGGTAATCGGGTAGTTGTGCCAAAAAAGGGCAGGGACATTTTCATTAGTGATCTCCACAGTACCCACCCAGGCATTGTAATGATGAAAGCGATAGCCAGATCCCACGTGTGGTGGCCCGGTCGCAATGCAGACTTAGAGTCCTGCCTGCACAAATGTAATGCATGTTCCCAGTTAAGCAATGCACCCAAGGAGGCGCCTCTAAGTTTATGGTCTTGGCCCTCCAAACCGTGGTGTAGGATTCATGTTCAACTATGCAGGCCCATTCTTAGTGGTTTAGTGGTTGTAGATGCATACTCCAAATGGATTGAATGTGTGATAATGTCAGCAAGCACATCCCTTGCCACCATTGAAAGCCTATGGGCCATGTTGCCACGCACGGCCTGCCTGATGTCCTTGTAAGTAACAATGGGCCGTGCTTTACCAGTGCCAAATTCAAGGAATTCATGACCCGCAATGGGGTCAAACATGTCACGCCTGCCCCGTTTAAGCCAGCGTCCAATGGTCAGGCAGAATGAGCAGTTCAAATAATCAAGCAAAGCTTGAAAAGGGTAACTGAAGGCTCATTGCAGACTCGCTTATCCCGAGTCCTGCTTAGTTACCGCACAAGACTCCACTCGCTCACCAGGGTCCCTCCCACTGAACTGCTCATGAAAAGGGCACTTAAGAGAAGGCTCTCGTTAGTCCACCCTGATCTACACGAACAGGTAGAGAGCAGGTGGCTTCAACAGAATACATATCATGACCGTGCAAATGTGTCACGTGAAATTGAAGTAAATGATCCTGTATTTGTGTTGAACTATGAACAAGGTCCCAAGTGGATTGCTGGCACTGTTTTGGCCAAAGAGAGGAGTAGGGTGTTTGTGGTCAAACTCGCAAATGGAGTCACCTGCAGAAAACACTTGGACCAAACCAAACTCAGATTTACGGACTATCCAGAATAACCCACAATAGACTCTACCTTTTTCGACCCTCCAACACACACACAAGTGGCAACCGACCCAGCAGTTGACCACGAAGCAGAACCCATCACCCGCAGCAGCCCAGCAAGGCCAGCTGCGCAGCAGCCCAGCGAAGGCCCAACAAATGACTCACCAACACCAGCATTTGTACCGATCAACCAGGGAAAGGAAGGCCCCAGATCGACTCACATTGTAAATAGTTACACTATTGACTTTGCGGGGGCTGGGGGGCGGTGTTGTTATCTATGTAAACCTGTAATTACCATATCTAACCACCAGAGGGCTTATCCCCTGGAGTCCCAAGGTATCTCACAATCCCTTGGGAGCACCTGTATATAAGGAGGCCTCCCAAGCTGGAAAAGGACTCTGAGATCTGCAATAAAGGATTACGGTCACACTTACTTTGAGCTTGCAGTATCTAGCCTGACTCTTTATCCAAGACATAACAGAGTGTGACTGATCAGAGGCATTGGATGGGTGGAGAAAGGTGGTGGTGAGATAGAGCTAGGTGTCGTCAGCGTACATGTGGAAACTGACATGATGTTTTCGGATGATGTCGCCAAAGGGCAGCATTTAGATGAGAATTAAGAAGGGGTCAAGTAACAAGGAGGGAGCGGGAAAAGAAACCATCGCAGGAGATTCTCTGGCTACAACTGGATTAGTGAGGAATGGAACTAGGTGCGTGCAGTCCCACCCACCTGGACAACAGAGGAGAGGTATTGGAGGAGGATGGTGTGATCAACCATGCCAAAGGCTGCAGACAGATTGAGAGGATGAGGAGGGATAGTTTACCATGGCCAGTCACATATAATGCCATTTGTGACTTTGATGAGGGTTGCTTTAGTGCTGTGGCAGGGGCAGAAACCTAATTGGAGGTGTTCAAACACGAGAAAAACGGGCACGGATTTGGGAGGTGACAACACGTTCCAGGTTTGAGCTTAGCTATGATGTCCTCGATGGAGGATTAACCTACTGCACCTCATTTTCTTTGCTTACGCATAAGAAATAAGCCACTCCGGTGAGCTTCCAGTACCGTGGAACATATCCTGACTGATTCACAATCTTCAGGAGAGAGAAGGGGAGGGGAAACTGAAGAAGTTCTCAAGACCCGACAGTGGAATATAATGCAGTCACTTCCTATTGTATATTTTACTTATTTAGTGGAAAGTGCATTCGTATTTTGGAAGATGGTGAGGAGTTCCAGTTCTGAGCAGCCATTTCGTGAATCACTATCTACACTGGTGTCCAGTCACTAATGCCACAAATACGGAGACAGCTGCAGTCTGGACACTGTCATGCAAAAATCTCCATCACACCTACGTATAGACAGAACAAAATCTGCTTCTCAAACAACTGTAAAAGGCTTTATTTAAAGCAAAGATGGTCATCGTAAATCCTCTGAGACATTAATTAAAGCATCATTTTATTATGCAGGGGTGAGGTTGGATTTGAATATCTAATCAGTCCAGTGCAACTCATGATGATTTTCAGTTTATGTTAAGAAACAACATCTCAAACAAACATTGGCTTCCTACACTTAAGCATCAAGAGGTTCAACTTGTTGGGTGGCTATTGCCATCTGAACATATGAAACATCCTTTTATTTCCTATAAACTATTAGTCATCACAGTTCCCAAGCCAGCAAAACTTGTGTATTTCCCAAACCCTCATGTTTGCTTTTTTTTAAAAAGTCAGAATTGTAGAGCAGATTGGACAAATGTAACCACACACATTGCTTGCTGTACAAAAGCAATTCTCTTGCTAATGGACTTGGCTGTTGTTCCAGAACCTCACCTGTTAACCTATGAGGCAAGATCAATTATCCCTCAGCGCACTACATATATGGTATTCATAAGGAATATGCTAAAGTGACAGTCAAGGGGAAAAAATATATTTATCACAGTACCAACAGCTGTCATGCAATTCATGTTCTAAAGGTTTAATTCTGAACGTATTTTAATGCTTCAATCCCAGAAATATGTGATTAATATTAAATTCAATTCAGCTAATACTGAGAAAATTTGCAATATTTTCCCATTCCATTGTGGAGCTCTTAAAATGTGGTGTAAAATGGCTTTCACTGTGTTACAGTGACCTTTACTGATTATTTGTGGAATGTAATCAGTTTAGTAGATTTTACACATGCCTCTCAACGATCCTGTGTTAACTGGGGCATCCCAGCATTAAACAGCACTACCGAGAATACAGCAGTGGTGCCAAAGGACCAAAGTCAGCTGAAGATTGTTCTACAGAAAACCTTGCACCCATTGACTATATTCAAGGCTGAGATAGATAAGATTTTTGGACTCGAGGGGAATCAAGGGTTATGGAGATCAGGCAGGAAAGTGGAGTTGAGGTCGAAGATCAGCCATGATCTTATTGAGCAGAGCAGGCTCGAGAGGCTGTATGGCCTACTGCTGCTCCTAATTCTTATGTTCTTATATTCTTCACACATTGCAGTTTGAGAGGTAGAATTTTAGATCTGAACATTACAGTAAACAAATCAACTGAATGAAATCCTTTTTAGAATAAAACTTTGGCAACACTATTACAACAATAAACTTGTCCGTCGGATAATGGTAGTTAATTTCTATAGTGCATGTTATGAAGGGTGACATAAGTGAAAACCTGATGTTGAAAAAGGCCACAGATCAGTGGATTAGAATAAAAAATTGGATATTTGCACAGGCAATGAAAAAGATCAAACAGAGTGATTGCAGGAATGAAGGCTAAGACGAGAATGTATCAGAAGTGTTCAAAGCTTTGAAAGTGCTTAAATTAAGTAAATAATGAACATTTATTTCAACTGGTCGGAGAATCAGTAATCTTAGAATCATACCACACTAAAGGAGGCCATTCAGCCCATCGTGCCTCTAACGGCTCTTTGAGAGAGCTATCTATTTAATCCCACTTCCCTGCTCTTTCCCCATAGCCCTTCACATTTTTCCTTTTCAAGTATATACCCAGTTCCCTTTTGAAAGTGACTTCCACCACTCTTTCAGGCAGTGCATTCACCTCTCGCCTCTGGTTCTTTTGACAATTACCGTAACTCTGTGATCTCTGCTTACCAACCTCCCTACCAGTGGAAGCAGTTTCACCACGTTTAGTCTTATCAAAACCCTTCCTAATTTTGAACACCTCTATTAAATCTCCCCTTAACTTATCTGCTCTAAGGAGAAAAATCCCAGCTTCTCCAGTCTCTCCACATAACTTACCCTCATCCCTAGCACCATTCTGGTAAATCTCCTCTGCAACCTCTCCAAGGCCTTGACATCCTTCCTAAAGTGTGGTTCCCAAAATTGGACACAATACTCCAGCTGAGGCCTAACCAGCGATTTGCAAAAGTTTAGTATTTTTGTATTCAATGTCCCTATTTACAAAGCCAGGCCTCCCATATCCCAACCAGTGATTTATAAAGGTTTAGCCAAACTTCCTTGCTCTATGCCTCTATGTATAAAGCCCAGGATCCTGTTTACTTTTTCAACAGCATTCTCATCTTGTCCTGCCACCTTCAAAGATTTGTGTGGGTGAACCCCTAGGTCTCTCTGCACCTGTACCTCCTTTAAAGTTGTACCATTTAGTTTATATTGCCTCTCCTCCTTTTTTTCATCGAAAATGCATCACTTCACATTTCTCTGCATTACATTTCACTTGCCATGCATCTGCCCATTTCACCAGTCTGTCTATATCGTCCTGAAGACTGCTACTATTCTCCTCACTGTTTACATGTCTGAGTTTTGTGTCATCGCCAAACTTTGAAATTATGCACTTTATATCCAAGCTTAGGCCATTAATATATATCAAAACGAGCGGTGGTCCTAATACTGACCTCTGGGGACACCACTTTATACCTCCCTCCAGTCTGAAAAACAACCGTTCACCACTACTCTCTGATTTTTGTCTCTTAGCTAATTAGGTATCCATCATCATCATCATAGGCGGTCCCTCGAACGAGGATGACTCGCTTCCACAACAAAAGGGATGAGTTTTCACAAATGTTTCAATGAAGGACCCGATATTCCAGTCCTGAACTCCATGGGTGGAAGATGCCTGTGCGTGGATTTTTTTAACGTGTGGTGACCATTGCACATCAGCCACCACACAGGCTTGACAGAGCTTTATCCAGTGGCAAGGGTTTATCAGGACGACTGGAGACCTGCTCTGCTGCACGGACCTAGTGCGCACACATATCGCACAGTGTGGGCTGGCCTGCTGCCCCTGTCCCTTTAATTCCATTGCCTTCAATTTTGCTAATAAGTCTATTATGTGGCACTTTACGAAACACCTTTTGGAAGTCTATATAGACAGCAGCAACCCCACTACCCTCATCAACCCTCTCCGTTACTTCATCGAAGAACTTAATCAAGTTTGTCAGACACAATTTGCCTTTAACAAATTCTTGCTGGCTGTCATTTATTAACATGATTTTCCAAGTGACAATTAATTTTGTCGCAGGCTACTGTCTCGAAAAGTTTCCTCACTCCCAACATTTGGCTAACTGGTCTGTAGATTCTGGGTTTACCCCTCTTGTCTTTTTTGAACAAGGATGTAGCATTTGCAACTCCAGTTCCTCTGGCACCACTGTGGTCAGAGCCTCCGCTATTTCCACCCTCACTTCTCTCAGTATGCATCCCATCCGGACTGGGTAACTTTTCGACTTTGAATGCTGCCAACCCTTTAAGTACCTCTTTATCTAGTTCTATCCTAACCAACTTCTCTATTCCTTCCTCCTTTACTGTGCAATTGGCAACATCCACTCCTTCTGTGAATAAAAGAAAGAAAGATTTGGATTTATATAGCAAGCATTGGTGCTAAAAGCATAAAGGAGGAGGTTGGTGGAAATTTTTTTAATGCAAAGGGTTATTAAAATATGGAGTACATTCTCTCAAGTGGCTACTGAAGCCAAGGCAGTCACAATATTAAAGCAAGGTAGGATGACTATTAAAGCGTGCAGGGAAATCGCAGAGCAAATGGGGTTTAAATAGATAGCCCCAGGATGCTGAGGTGAAGCTGACATAGGCTCAGTTAAAAACACAAGCAAAAGTGATCAGCCCACATTTTGTGGTCAGCGGCGAATGAACGACACCAGTCATTCATCATTTGACTGCCTTCTGAAATTTCTATAATACGTGAATATTTAGTGACCAATAGAAACCAAACTGTATTGGATAAGCTGCCAGCCAGTTACAACCCAGAACAAATGATTGATATTCAGCACTCATAATACAGGTAATATCATGCAATTCAGCAATACTACTACAATTGACTGTTAAAGGAACATTATTGTTTTGTAAAATAATAAGATTGGTGATACAGTAATGTCAAAATAAAACTGATCAGCCCTGATGTTGTGGTCAGCAGTGAATGAACGGTACCAGTTATTCATCACACTTACACTTCGCCCACAGTCTTTCTATGGGCTTTTGCACTGGAACGTGCGATGATTAGAACGCCATTTTGGCGCAGCGCCCTCTACAGGGGATCTGGGACCGATGTGAACAGGGAAAGCAACTGTGTATCTCCTTAACCAATCACAACGTATAAGATTATGAGGGGGCTTGACAATGTGGATGCAGAGAGAATGTTTCCACTGATGGGGGATGTTATGTCTTGAATGTAGGGTCAGACTAGATACTGCAAGCTCAAAGTAAGATGTGACCGTAATCCTTTATTACAGATCTCAGAGTGCCTCTCCAGCCTGTGAGGCCTCCTTATATACAGGTGCTCCCACGGGATTGTGGGATCCCTTGGGACTCCAGGGGATAAGCCCTCTGGTGGTTAGACATGGTATTTACAGGTTTACATACATACAACATTCTCCCCCCCAAAGTCAATAGTGTAATTATTTACAATGTGAGTCAATCTGGGACCTTCCTTTCCCTGGTTGATTGTCTCGGTGCAAATGCTGGTTTTAGTGAGTCGTTTGTTGGGCCCTCGCTGGGCTGCTGCGCATTTGGCCTTGCTGGGCTGCTGGGGGTGGTGACTCCTGCTGGGCTGCTACGGGTGATGGGTTCTGCTTCGTGGCCAACCGCTGGGTCGGTTGCCACTTGTGCGTGTGTTGGAGGGTCGATAAAGGTAGAGTCTATTGTGGGTTGTTCTGGATAGTCCGTAAATCTGAGTTTGGTTTGGTCCAAGTGTTTCCTGCAGGCGAGTCCATTTGAGAGTTTGACTACAAATACCTTACCCCCCTCTTTGGCCAAAACAGTGCCAGGAAGCCACTTGGGATCTTGTCCATGGTTCAACACAAATACAGGATCATTTATCTCAATTTCGCATGGCACGTTTGCGTGATCATGATATGTATTCTGTTGAAGACACCTGCTCTCTACCTGTTCGTGTAGATCAGGATGCACTAACGAGAGCCTTGTCTTAAGTGCCCTTTTCATGAGCTGTTCAGCGGGAGGGGCCCCAGTGAGCGCGTGGGGTCTTGTGCGGTAAATAAGCAGGAGTCGGGATAAGCGAGTCAGCAGTGAGCCTTCAGTTACCCTTTTCAAGTTCTGCTTAATTGTTTGAACTGCTCGTTCTGCCTGACCGTTGGATGCTTGTTTAAACGGGGCAGATGTGACACGTTTGATCCCATTGCGGGTCATGAACTCCTTGAACTCGGCACTGGTAAAACACAGCCCATTGTCACTTACAAGGACATTAGGCAGACCGTGAGTGGCAAACATGGCCCGTAGGCTTTCAATGGAGGCAGCGGATGTGCTTGCCAACATTATCACACATTCAATCCATTTGGTGTATGCATCCAAAACCACTAAGAACATTTTTCCTAAAAATGGGCCTGCATAGTTGACTTGGACCCTGGACCATGGTTTGGAGGACCAGAACCATAAACTTAGTGGTGCCTCCCTGGGTGCATTGCTTAACTGTGAACATGTATTACATTTGTGCACACAGGACTCTAAGTCTGCATCGATACCGGGCCACCACACATGGGATATGGCTATCGCTTTCATATTACGCTGCCTGGGTGGGTGCTGTGGAGATCACTAATGAGGGTGTCCCTGCCATTTTTTGGCACCACTACCCGACTGCCCCATAGGAGGCAGTCTGCCTGTATAGATATTTCATCTTTGCGCTGCTAGTACAGCTTTATTTCTTCCTGCATCTCTAATGGAACACTAGACTAACTCCTGTGGAGCACACAGTTTTTTACTAAGGACAGTAAGGGGTCCTGGCTCGTCCAGGTTCTAATCTGTCGGGCGGTAACAGGTGGTTGCTCACTCTCAAATGCTTCCATCACCATAACTAAATCTGCAGGCTGTGCCATCTCCACCCCTGTGGTGGACAATGGTAGCCTACTGAGAGCATTGGCACAGTTTTCTGTGCCTGGCCTGTGGCGGATGGCGTAGTTCTATGCATACAACATGAGCGCCCATCTCTGGATGTGGGCCGATGCATTCATATTTATCTCCTTGCTTTCAGAAAAGAGGGATATAAGTGGCTTATGGTCCATTTCCAATTCAAATTTGAGCCCGAACAGATATTGATGCATTTTCTTTACCCCGTAAACACACGCTAACGGTTCTTTTCCGATCATACTGTAGGCCCTCTCAGCCTTAGACAGACTTCTGGATGCATAAACAACCGGTTGCAATTTCCCAAATTCATTAGCTCGTTGCACTCCACAGCCGACCCCGTACAACGACACATCACAAGCTAGTACCAAACGTTTACATAGATCGTACAACACAAGCAATTTGTTTGAACATAACAGTTTCCTAGCTTTCTCAAAGGCATTTTCTTGGTTTTTACCCCATACCCATTCATCTCCTTTACGCAGTAAAGAGTGCAGGGGTTCTAACAATATGCTAAGACCCGGTAAGAAGTTACCAAAATAGTTCAGGAGTCCTAGAAACGACCGCAGCTCCGTCATGTTCTGTGGTCTCGGTGCGTTCTTGATTGCCTCTGTCTTCGAATCGGTGGGCCTGATGCCGTCCGCCGCGATTCTTCTCCCCAAGAACTCTACTTCAGGAGCCAGGAAAATGCACTTCGAGCGTTTTAGCCTGAGCTCCACACGATTAAGCCGACTAAGAACCTCCTTCAGGTTCTGCAGGTATTCGACGGTGTCCCGACCTGTGACCAAGATGTCATCCTGGAAGACTACGGTGCGCGGGACCGACTTCAGTAAGCTTTCCATGTTCCTGTGGAATATCGCCGCGGCCGGTCGAATCCCAAACGGGCATCTGTTGTAAATGAAGAGACCATTGTGCGTGTTGTTGCAGGTGAGGCCTTTCGATGATTCCTCCAGCTCCTGCATCATATAGGCTGCGGTCAAATCCAGCTTCCTGAACATTTTCCCTCTGGCCAGCTTCGCAAATAGGCCGTCTGCCTTCGGTAGCGAGTATTGATCCTGCAGTGAGAAACGATTAATAGTTACTTTGTAATCACCACAGATTCTGACGGTGCCGTCTCCCTTGAGGACTGGAACAATCGGACTGGCCTACTCATTGAATTCGATCGGCGAAATGATGCCCTCTTGTTGCAGCCTGTCCCGCTCGATCTCCACCCTCTTTCTCAGCATGTAAGGTACCGCTCTCGCCTTGTGATGGATGGGTCATGCCCCCGGAATCAAATGGATCTGCACTTTTGCTCCTTGGAATTCCCGATGCCCAGTTCGAACAGCGAGGGGAACTTGTTTAGGACCTGGGCACATGAGGTGTTGTCGACGGACGAAAGCACTCGGACGTCGTCCCAGTTCTCGCGTATCTTTCCCAGCCAGCTCCTGCCGAACAGCGTGGGGCCATCGCCCGGTACCACCCAGAGTGGTAACTCGTGCACCGCTCCATCGTAGGAGACCTTTACAGTAGCACTGCCGATTACGGGAATCAGTTTCTTTGTCTACGTTCTCAGTTTAGTACGAATGGGAGTCAGGACTGGCCTTGAGGCCTTGCTGCACCACAGTTTATCGAAAGTCTTTTTGCTCATTATGGACTGGCTTGCACCCGTGTCCAGGTCCATGGACACCGGAAGTCCATTTAATTCAACCTTCAGCATTATCAGGGGACGTTTGTGGTAAATGTGTGCACCCTATTTACCTCTGCCTCCTCGGTCTGAAGCTCTGGTTCATTGTGATCCACCGTGGATCTGTCCTCCTCTGCAACATGGTGGTTTGCAGGATTAGCAGGGTTTGCAGCTCGCCTGCACATGCGTTGGAGGTGTCCCATTGTTCCACAGCCCTTGCAAACATATCCTTTGAAGCGGCATGAATGGAAACGATGATCACCCCCGCAGCACCAACAAGGTGTAAATGGCCTTGTATTCACCACCCTTGATGGTGGACTCTGACTCATCTGCAGACGTGCAGCTGCAGGCGTGTAAGTCCTGCCCTGTATATTTCGATTCGAAAACAACGTTACTTTGTTCACTGTACTTGCAGCAGCACTAGCGTGCTGAGAAATTGTTTGGTATCGTCACTGATGGCAATAAACTGATGGGCTATCGCTATGGCTTTACTCAAGGTTGGGGTCTTACAGTCAAAAGTTTGCGAAGTATTACTTCATGGCCAATGCCAAGTGCAAAGAAGTCCCTGAGCATATGCTCCAAGTGTCCTTCAAATTCGCAATGTCCTGCAAGGCGCCTTGGCTCGGTGACATAGCTCGCCACTTCCTGGCCTTCAGACGTGTAGAACCGATACCTTGCCATCAGAACTCTTTCCTTTGGGTTTCGATGCTCCCGGACTAGTGTGCACAACTCATCGTACAATTTGTCTGTGGGTTTTGCTGGAGCGAGCAGATTTTTCATGAGGCCATACGTTCGTGTCCCGCAAACGGTGAGGAGGATCGCCCTTTGTTTGGCAGCATTCGCTTCTCCTTCCAGCTCATTGGCCATGAAGTATTGGTCAAGTCGCTCCACAAAGGTTTCCCAATCATCTCCCTCCGAAAATTTCTCCAGGATGCCCACAGTTCTCTGCATTGTTGCATTGGGGTTCGTCATCTGTATCTCGTCGCTAGTTGTTATGTCTTGAATAAAGGGTCAGGCTATACTGCAAGCTCAAAGTAAGGTGTGACTGTAGTGCTTTATTGCAGATCTCAGAGTACCCCTCCAGTCTGTGAGACCTCCTTATATACAGGTGCTCCCAAGGGATTGTGGGATCCCTTGGGACTCCAGTGGATAACCCCTGGTGGTTAGACATAGTATTTACAGGTTTACATGCATAACAGGGGAGATTAGAACTAGGGGAATAATCTTAGAATAAGGGGCCACCCATTTAAAACTGAGATGAGGAGAAATGTCTTTTCTCACAGGGTTGTGGATCTATGGAATTCACTGCCTCAGAGAGCTGTGGAAGCTGGGACATTGAATAAATTTAAGACAGAGATAGACAGTTTCTTAACCGACAAGGGAATAAGGGGTTATGGGGATTGGGCAGGAAAGTGGACCTGAGTCCATGATTGGATCAGGCAAGATTGTATTAAATAGCGGAGCAGGCTCGAGGGGCCGTATGGCCTACTCCTGCTCTTACTTCTAATGTTCTTATGATTGAAGAATCAATCTTATTGAGGCACAGGGGCCGGAAGTTTAATTGGGGGGCGGGGGCTTAGGAGGTGGTCGGGAAAACTGGGAGAATGGGTTTCCCACAGGTCCTGCCAAATTTAATGGCAGGGCCTGATTTGCACTTCAAACTTCTGTTTCCCACCCTCAGCCAGCCAGATGGAGAGGCTGGCTGGCTGTAGGCGGATAGGTCTGTGGCAGAGAGTAGGGAGGGTGAGATTGCACTGGGGGCCTGGGGTGGTCGGGGCTGGTGGACAATCAGAGGGAAGGGAGCAAATATTGGAGCAGCGTTGCTTTGGAGCATGGAGGGGGGGAAGGGAGATAACATTGGGGCATTGGAGCATTGGAGCAAAGAGGGGGGGGTGGGGGCGGGAAGGAAACATCAGGACCAGAGAATCGGTGGGGGTGGGCAGGAAGAGAACATTGGGGCCAGCCTGAGGATCATCGGTAGGGAGACTAGGAAGGCGATTGGGGTTTTGTGGTGGGGGAATCAGTGGCATGGTGGGGGGGTGGGGGGGGGGGAGAGGGAGTGGTGGGGGCGGGGGGATTGGAGAGATGGGGGTGGGGAGGGGGGTGGGGTGAGATGAATGGAGGCCTCGGGGCGGGGGGGTGCGGGGGGGGGCTAACGTAGACTTCGCGGAGGTTATCCAATCGCAGGGTGGTGTTTTCGGGGTGGATTAGGCAGGGATGCTAGATCCAGGAGGCAAGTTGTCAAGTTCCCTGAGGCCTGCGAAACCCGACCAGCCAGAGTTAAATTTGAAATGCTGGTTAAATCTGAGGCACGCCAGCCTCATTATAATATTTAAATAAGCAACTCGCTTCCTGGGAGTGGATTGGCTGCCTGCCCCCCCATCCTGTCTGGTCGGGATTCAGTTTTTTAACATTTTAACCTCCCAACCGACCCCAACCCATCTGTTTTTGGGGGTAAAATTTCCCCCCTCAGAGTCCAGGAAGTGTAAGTTAGAATATTTAATTCAATGCCAAATCATGTACAGAAAGCGAAATAAAGAGAGAAAAATAAAGATGAGAGTACGAGAGAGAGATAAAAGAGACAGAAAGAAAAACTGCCATAGAGGTTGATTGTCGGTAATTATGACTTACCACACAGTTAATAATTTACTTACCCTGGAATGGACAACCTAACCTTTTCTCGGTATCTATTATGTAAGTATCGCAACTTCACGTCGTTTCATGTATTGAACGGCAAGTCTCTCGGCAAGGTAATGTTACAGCACAACTTCTGAAGGAGCAGGGCAACTCAGACAGCAACTTCCTGATTTTCACATTTCACTGCACATGTGCAGTCGTGGGAAGCTGCTGTCCGATTTACTCTTTACTAGCAATGAGCACTGATAGCCTCACTGTTATTTTTACCGCAGTATCTGGGCCAATGTGTCTGACATTTTATAGCTTTAATAAAAAATTAATAAATCAAGATTGTAAACTCATTGGAGTGGTTTGCATTGCAGCATATTTTATGCCTCAAAGTTATATAAAAAGCAGCTTGCGTTTTTTTTTTCCCTTTTTATTTTTAAACAAGTTGAAACTCTCTCGATGGGCTGAAATTGCCCCACGGCCCATCCGTGGTCGGTAACCTTCCAGGCCCGGGAGGAATTGCCCTTTGCGCCCCTCAGGTGCCCCACCTCATTGGAGGGACACTCCCGAGGCATTAGCGAGGCGTTAACGCACCACATCGCCCCCCCCCTCCCGGTCATTTAAAGGGGAAGGCCGCTGCAGACTCTGCATGACCCTTTGGTTGCCATCACTGGGCCACCAGAAACAATTTCGACCTGGTCAGCGGTCCGGCACGCAAAGAGGAGTGCCGAGCTGTATGATGGCAGCCCAGTCGAGACGAGGGCCGCCATTGTCGGACCGATGGAAAAGTCGTCCAACAAAAAAAAAAGGCAGCCCAGGGTGTACGCAGCCTCCCTTGTAAGGGGTGCCCCAGGCGGGTAGTCAGCTGGCAGCACTAATGTGGCACAAAAAAGGGGCAATTTTGCCCCCTGTGTATTTTTCTCTCCATTTCTAATTTGGCTGTACCAACAACAGTCAAAAAGCTATTTGAGCTACTTGCTCCCAGGCCTCTGTCTCTGTCACTCTAAAGCAACCCCTTGGAGATGCATGACAACCTTCCATGGATGACTCTTCCTCTCATTTCCCATCCTTCCCTGTGGAAAAGAAACTAGCTTCAATGAGGTTTCCCCCAAGGACACTGCTGGGAGACGGAATTGGATGGTGTGGGGTGGCTGGTGTGTACGCTGATCACAAGCACTCCAACATGCTGTGGCACAGAACCATTGTAGAACAGGCAGTGAGCCATCAACAATGTCTGTTGTGTCAGAATCTGTAATAGAACAGCGTTAGATCGATGAGACTGCTGTGCCTTAGCCTGCTTAATTAAGTGAACTTTCCTGGTAGTTTTTTGATGGTCTTTGTCCCTAAGGGCTGGAAATTCCCCAGCCCGTCATTATTTGATAAATAATGTCATTTTAGTGAATAAATAAGAATAAAAATGTCACCATTTTTTAAATGGGTAAATTTGGCCACAAAATACGCCTGTCCTTAAAAAACAGCATCACATGACAATTTGCGTCAAAAAACCACGGTGTCACCAACTTTAGCCCGAGGCCTATCAACGCCAAAAATACAGGCCCTGGGAAGGGAGAATACACAAAATAAATTGCAAAAAACAAAAAACAAAAATCAAAAATCACAAATAATTTACAAGTAATTGCTGCAAAAGAATTAAAAAATAAAAACTTTGCATCGAAGACCTTTTTTGCAGGTCTTCCTACTTACCGACGTTTCTGAGGCTGCAATGCCTGCTTTTCTCGTGCGGATTTTTTTCATCCCAAAATGAGTTCGCCGAATGGCCAAACTTAGGGCGGTGTGCTTTTTTTTTCGCATTGCACATTGGCGATCCGCTTTTTATCGATATTTTCAAAACGCCATTCTTAAGGTTTGGGGAATCTTGTGCACTTTATTTTAAGAACAAAAAAGCAATTTTAACGCAAAGAAAATCACGTTAAAACATGTGTTAGGCTGGGGAAATTCTAGCCCTGTCTCACTCAGATACATATATTTATTTTTAGTGGCTGGATAATTTACAATGTTTGAAGCTGATGGGATAACACAGCTTTAAATAACTATGTTAAAAAAGTATGAGCTGAAAATTTGGGGGGGCAGTAACAGCCTCGAGGCGGGGGTTCCTGCGCCATTGTCATCGCCGACGCAGCGGCCCAGGGCACTACCGGTTAGCGCCGCTGCTAAACGCCCGCACAATATCACGGGAGTCGGTAGTGGTGTCGCGTCTGGGCGAAAAGTCGTTTGTGCCCCATGTGGTGCTAACAGGGTGGCACAAACGACCTGAAAGTTTCCCACCATGTTCTGGAAAAAGGGGTTTTAAGTGGATACCTTGCTAGAAATTCATAGACAATGGTTGGAAAATCTAACCTCATTTTTCACTGCTTTCAATAGGTTAAGAAAGATGTTCAAAAAAAACCAAAACAGCTTCACTACTGGGAGCCCGACCCATGTTGGATTCCCTGAAGCACATCTGCTGTCAGTAAATCCATCACAAAGCCCTGACACTGGTGAAAAGAACACTATCAGCTCCAGTCTTGGTGCAGTAAAACATCAAATTCTGATAAATCCATAACTAACTTGCCAAAACCACAATCTGCAGGTAGGGATCAGAATGATAGGATCAGGATTGAAGTAATCTGATGAGAAAATGGGAACGTTACATTCGAAACCTATTTGGATTAAGTATCATTTATCCAGATCAATCCTGAGATTGTTGACCTGATTTCCAAGCCCTTGTTATAGCAAAAAAGTATTAAGTATCTGAAAAAAGGAAACATCATTTCCAAAATGACTAAAAAATAACAATTCCATAAGAAAAAGGAATATGATATTCTCTCATTTGGATGGAAAATCGTGGGCTACATGTCTGCAATTTTCCGATACACTTTGGCAGCAGGCAAGGCACCTAGTCAAGGGTGCAAATGCAAAAACATCATCCTTGTATGTTCGCTCCATTGAAATTGTCTGCAAAGAAAGACTAAAGGTGCAGTTATACTGTCACTTTCATGTCAGTGTACTGTGATTCCCACCATACATTGATTCCAGAGCCAGGTGCCAATAGGGTTTGAAATGTACTCAGGCAGTCCTTTGAACATCCTGGGGCTTCATAAACTTAAGCCAATTTGTTTTCAATGTTTTGAGAAAGTGGACTACCTGTACTGTTTAAATGTTAAAGAAGGTTGTGTATTCAAGTCCTGCTCCAGAGACTTACTTATGCACATAATCAGATGAGACATTAAACCGAGGCCCCATCTGCTCTCTCAGGTGGATGTAAAAGATCCCATAGCACTATTCGAAGAAGAGCAGGGGCGTTCACTCCGGCGTCCTGGCCAATATTTATCCCTCAACCAACATCTCTAAAAAAAAAAGATTATCTGGTTATTATCGTGTTTCTATTTGTGGGAGCTTGCTGTGTGCAAATTGGCTGACGCATTTCCTCTGTTGGAACAGTGACGACACTTCATGTAGTACTTCATTGGCTATAAATCATTTTGGGGTGTTCTGAGGTCATGGAAGGCACTATATAAATGCAACTTCTTTCTTTAAAAATCTACTGTCGTAGAGCACAGTCGAGCGCATGGTGGAGTTCCCCTCTGGCAGCCCGGAGTGCGATTTGCGATCTGCGAGCACCCATCTAGCAGGGGTCTTGCCAGTTGCTCTTTAGATTCTATAGCTGCTGATCTCAGATTGGTAGTGCAATATAACCCCGGGCTATAATCTCAAAAAATATATTGCTTTCCTACAGTCCAGAGGAGTGATGGAGGAACATTAATCATATTTTTATCTGGTAGAAAAATGATACCACAGGTCTTAAAAGATTGTATTGCGCTTAGAATTTGCTTTCTCTGCAGTAATCCCAAGGCCTCCACTGTGTATAGACAGTGGAGCACTGAGGAGCTGTCATTGTGGCCAGTAGGGTATTGGATGAGCACAATATGTTGGCATGATGATTTGCTTCAGAACCTGTTGCTGCCACTCTCAGGCTCAGTGGGAGCTCTGTGTTTATCACTGTTTGCTAATACATCTTCCTGACAGTTTGGGTCAGAAAGAATAAGAAACAGCCCACCAGAAAAAACAAAAGCTTAAAATCCATTTGCTGAGACCCATTTGAACCCATTCTTGTTTTTAACACTTTTGTTTGTTAAACCTCCATCACAACAAACACAAGTAGGTCTTCCACTGCCAGCAGACATGTATTCATTTCTCTAGGTACTGAAAAGTGATGCGAATTCCTGCAGAATTCGGCAAGATTGAAATGGTTAGTTCTGATCTATTCTACTTTCTTTGGGGAAAATAAAATATTTTATCCACTGACTTTCAACTAATGGGGGTTGACAATAATTTGGAACGCCAGCACTAACTAACAGTCAGATTCCCTTCCCACACTAGGTGGCCTTCAACTATTCTGAACAGTCCCATAGAGGGAGCACTTTATGACACCAATCTGCTCCAGCTGGAGAAACAGTAAGTGTAGATCCATTTTTGGCCCATTAAAAAAAGCAAACTTGTCAGATGATCCTAGAGCTGCATTGATGGTGGCTGTGGCGAAATCAATGGCCCAAACCCAATCTTTCTGGCTGCAACAGGAAACATGATTTTGTGTGCGCGCGAGTGTAATGTGACGGAGTTCACTACAGCTACTGCCAGTACACCATTGCACTCAGCTGACACACTGACCACAGGCAAGCTGGATAATATCTGTTCTTTCACCTTTGAAGGAAAAATTATACTAATCGCAAGATCAGAATGGACGAGGAAGGCCATTTGGCTCATCATAATTCATCCATCGAGAAAGTCTCTCCACTGCAGTATCCAATTGTATCCAGGGTTTTCTCCTCCATGCATTCATTACTCTTTGTGTGAAGAACAAATTCCTAATATCAGTCCTAAATTTACTGTTTACTAACTCTAACATGTGTCCCCTTGGTCTACTCTCACAGTTTAACATAAAGTAGTACCCCAAACTTACCTTTTCCAGTTTGTTTCTTGGCTTCTAACCCTAATTCAGCCAGCAACCCGACAAAGACCTGGCGAAATTCATCAAGCTTAGGGATCTGTGGTCATTCTAATGTCAGCTGGTGCAGAAAGTTCCACCTCCGAGTCCATTGCTGTGCGGTGACAACCAAAAACCTCATTTACATAAATAAAGGTCCAGATTTTACGTGACATCCAGACAGGTAGCATAAGGCCAGTTCCAGTGCAAAGCCACATTTTAAAGATGCCCAGGAAGACCACTGGGCATTTTGTGAACCATATAAACCTATTTTTCAATGTTTTAACATCACACGGCCGGCAGCCTCTTCTAAATAAAAGTGAGCCACCTGGGGAGTGGAATCCGGGTTAGAAATTCACCTGGGCCCGTATCAGACCCAGAATCAGTGCTGGGGCTGCAATTGGCGCCCTAACTGGGACTCCCAATGCCGGTCTGAAACTGGTCACCGGGCCTCATTTCAATCATTCAGACGAGCTGCCCCATTGTAATACAAGTATTTCAGGCCACTTGCCTCACCGACAGCGGCCCTCAGATTGGTGCTGGGAGGTGGGGACAATGGGAGGGGGCTGATCACAGCCATCAGGAGGGCTGTGGTGCCGATCGGAGCACTCCCCTTCCTCCTCGCTCCACATGAATGTTTATTAAATAAATAAAGAAAGACTTGGATTTCGATAGCATCTTTTTCACGGCCATCGGATGTCCCAAAGCCCCTTACACCCAATGAAGTACTTTTTGAGGTGTAGTCACTGTTGTAATTTGAGAAACACGGCAGTCAATTTGCACACAGCAAGCTCCCACAAACAGCAATGTGATAATGACCCAGATAATCGGTTTTTTTGTCACGTTGATTGAGGGATAAATATTGGCCAGGACACCAGGGATAACTCCCCTGCTCTTCTTTGAAATACTACAATGGGATCTTTTACATCCACTTAAGAGAGCAGACAGGGCCTTGCTTTAACGTCTCATCTGAAAGATGGCACCTCCGACAGTGCAGCACTCCCTCAGCACTGCACTGGAGTATCAGCCGAGATTTTTTTGTGCTAAGGTCCCTGGAGTGGGACTTAAACCCACAACCTTCTGACTCAAGAGACGAGAGTGCTACCCACTGAGCCACAGCTGACACAGAAATAATCTAAACATACCTTTGCACTTGATAGGGCACATCCACATCAAGATAAAGCTAAGCTTTGCACACTGCTCTGCTCAGAGCAGCCCAAGGTCTTGGAGGGGACCTACAACAGGCATCAGGCCCTTCATTTGCATATGGGGGCCCTAACACTTGATTTAGATGGCCATCCCAGATGCCTGGTCCAAGGCCAAAGTGGCGTGGGCCACTTTTTCAGGCGTTCTTGAGGAGCAGGGCGTAACCCCGCAAAATTGGTTGTTTTCCACCCCAATTTTCAGTCCAGAAAACGGGCACAATCATAATTAATTTCTACCGCTATATGTGTATGAATATGCGTGTGCAGAGCTCCTTTGTTGCCAAGCTTAGTTTGAGATGTGCTCATCAACGTTCCTCCTCAGCCCCTTTAATGGCTGCGCGGCCCTATCAAAGTTCTACGCATCCGCAAAATTTCACATTTCAAAAGCCGGTCCCAGACTGCGTGGCTTAGAGTAAACGTTGATGCTCAGTATAACTCATGTTTGCCAGCTGTGCCTGCGCTATAAAATGAAAGACTTGCATTTATCTAGCACCTTCCATGACCTCAGGACGTTCCAAAGCCCTTTACAGCCAATGAAGTACTTTTGAAGTGTAGTCACTGTTGTAATGTGGGAAACACAGCAGCCAATTCGCGCACAGCAAGCTCCCACAAATGGCAATGTGATAATGACCAAACAATCTGTTTTTTTTTTTAGTGATGTTGATTGAGGGATGAGTATTGGCCAGGACACCCGGGAAAACTCTTCTTCAAAATGGTGCCACGGGATCTTTTACGTCCACCTGAGAGAGCAGACGGGAGTTCGTGCTAACATCTCATCCGAAAGACGGCACATCCAACAATGCAACACTCTCTCTGTACTGCACTGGAGTGTCAGCCTAGATTTTTGTGCTCAAGTCTATGGACGGGATGTGAACCCAGAACTTTCTGGCTCAGAGGTGAGAGTGCTACCGCGGCTGAAACTTAAACACAGATGAAATGAGATGAGTAACAATAGTAGAATTGCTGGCCTGTTAAAGAGGTCTGGTAGCAGATTACTTGCTCATTATTTCGGAGCATGGTTTATAGCATGAGGAAAATGAGAAAAGAAATAGTAAAACAAATTTTTAATTGAGTGCCATATCGATTTGTAACTAACTTGTGATTGCTTGATACCATTGCTTGATACCATATCAGGGCAGCCCACGTTCTTGGAGGGGACCTACAACAGACATCAGGCCCTTCATTCACATATAGGGGCCCTAACACTTGATTTAGATGGCCACCCCAGATGCCTGGTCCGAGGCCAAAGTGGTGTGGGCCACTTTTTCAGATGTACTTGTAAAAAAGCAAGCCCTAAATCTAAAGTTAGAATACACTGCAAAGCCTTCCGATTGCCTAATTAACTCTTTGCTGAGGAACGACCTTTGATTTGCACATTTACGCAGTTTCGACTCTAACAGTTGACACAGACCCAAATTTAATCAAACCTCATTCTCGAGTAAACAGTTTTAAATATAGCTAGTTTTTTTCCAAGGACACTGTCAGACTGGAGTGGGCTCCCTCAGGATGGAATGACTCACTCCTTTAACTGATGCTTATAAAATGTGCCTTCTGGTTCACAAACAGTAAGAAATCCAATCCTTTAGAGGATTACACAAGTTTATGTTTTTAAAAGGACCAATATTACAAATTAAAAGTTAAGTCTGAGATAATTCTGAATTTAGGAAATGTTCAGAGTTACACAACTAAACCATTTTACACCGTTCACTTTTAGAAAATGTTTATATTTAAACAAAAAGATATTATTGCAATCTGTTTTATTTGATAAAAATCCGAGTTTCAGCAATATTGTGTATCATGTTACTACAGATGTTATATTAAAGAAAATGCCTTCATATTTTGAAAGGTGAGAAAGGCCTTTCTGTACTTCAAGGGTGAGCACAAATAAATATAAATTTACAACTAAATTAAAAATTTTCAGTTGATTTCTGTTGGTTTTGTGAATGCTTTTTACTTCCTACATTAAAACAGTGACTACACTTCAAAAGTCCCTCATCTCTGTAAATCACTTTGGGATGCTGCAAGGCATGAAAGGCACTACACAATTAAAAACATTTTTTTGCTTTCTTTCTTGTAGAAAATTTTCTTTGATGCCAAACATTAGTGTTCCTACTTAGAATAATAGAATCTTAGAATGGTTACAGCACGGAAGAAGGCCATTCAGCCCATCGAGCCCATGCCGATTTTCAGCTAGTCCCACTCCCCCGCCCTTTCCCCGTAGCCCTGTAAATGGTTTCCCTTTAGGTACTTATCCAACTCCCTTTTGAAAGATAACATTGAGTCTGCCTCCACCACCCTTTCAGGCAGTGCATTCCAGAACCCAACTACTTGTTGCGTAAAAAAGGTTACGTCGCGTTGGTTCTTTTGCCAATCACCTTAAATCTGTGTCCTCTGGTTCTCGACCCTTGTTACTTGATGTATCTGAACGGCTCAATGTATTTTCTAAAAATGAAAAACTGCTTTGATTTCAAGCTCGAAGAAAGAGAAAGAAGAAACGTGCGTGTCCATAGCGCCTTGCATTTACATAGTGCCTTGCACATCCTTAAGATGTTGCAAATTGCCTCACAGCCAGCGAGATCCTTTTGAATTATCAGCACTGTTATGATGTAGACAAACAAGGCAGCCAATAAGAATGCAGCAAGGTCCCACAAACACCAGTGAGATGACAATTCTGTTGGTGTTGGTTGAGGAACAATTGTTGGCCGGGATACTGGGAGATCTCCCTGACTTTCTTCAGAAAAATATCATGGGACCTTTTATGTTGAACAGACAGACAGGACCTTGGTTCAACATCTAATCCAAAAGACTGCATCTGGTTATCTCCTGGAGTGGTTTTGAATCCATAACCTTGTGACTTAGAAGTTACAGTTGGCAATATTAGTGGATGAATACGACATTCTTTGGCTATTGTGGTGCAGGTGTTAACCTGTTTATTTTAAATGGGTTAACACCTACTCTGAAACAGCAGACAGAGCCACATCATACAAATACATTAAGCATTCGTTCATTAATATCATCAGCAGTAATTTCTGGGTTTATAGCTGGGATGGTTGATTGGAAATTCCATTTCTTTTTCTTTTAAACAAGCCCCTATAGAAAACCCCAGCCTCAGTTGTTTAAGAAAATGGATCATGGTAATTACTTACAATTTTGCACTCAATGCTCCCTTCTTAATACATCTGTGGCTTGAATTGACACTCAGTCCGTTTTAAAAAGAACTTATTTTACTGTTCTGAAAAATAACCACAGTTCCACATGGATTTCTCATCTGTCCCATTCTTTTTTAGATCAAAATTCTCATTTCGAATGTCTCCTCGATGATAATATGACTCTGTACTAGTTTCAATTTGAGAGAGTTGATGTTAGAACAAAAGAATATCTTTCATATATCTCTAAACTCACCACATTGAAATCTGTCCCCAATTATATTCTCTGGGTTATTCCCACTGTATGACAATAACCTGAAAACAGATATACACTATTGGAAACGAGTATAGTCCTACTTAATACTGAGACTATTTGATAACCCTTCAGGAGTTAGATAGTATAATTCCTACTGTGATATATATGCGATATATTACTCTTGTTTGTTTATTTATTGTTTAATAAATTTATTTGATAGTCAAAGATTGAAACAAGATCTGATGTGATTCTCTACTGCTCTTTGTAGATGGGAGAAAGATCCTGTGGAGGTATGCGATAATTATATGATAAAGTAATTAACAGAAAGATTTTTCTATATGTTATCCTGGGGCTATGACTGACGCTTTACCTAAATGTCAAGGGTAGTGAAGTTATTTTTGAGATTAATAGGGAGTGGAGACTGATCTAAGTGAGTGATCTCAATTATGGAATCTGAAGCATCGAGAATAATGAAGGTAGAAATGACCCCAAAATATAATAGTCTGTAGCTCCTGATGCTAATTCATCTTCGTTCATTGTCAGTTTAGTACCTCCTCTCAGGCAAGAAAATGGATTACTTTTCATCTCCAAATTGTTCCTCTTATTCATCCTTGTCCGAGGTCAGTGTTGCAGTCTATAGCTCCCAGGGCATCAGATGTCCTCCAGTACCCAGTTACTGGCCATTTGTCATGTGTGTGCCGATATAGTGAGTGTTAGGGGACTATTCAACCATGGGAAGCGTTTGAACTCAGTTCAATCTTGCCTTCCCCTAAATTCAGCACAGGCACGCGTTCTGGTTAAAGGTCCAGCTCAGGGAAAGCTGGAAGCAGGTCTTGCATTCATTTTGCCTGCAACCTCTTGTGTGTTTTGGGCCTTCAGTCCAAGGCTTCCTCCCCTCCCCTCCCCTTTAAGGTGCTGCTGCAGATGATTGGCTGCCTCATTCTTCCTAAAAGCAGCGGGATTAGCACAGGCCTATTGTATTTAAATGACGCCTGACCACTAAAATCGATCGGGCCTCCCGCTATGTCATCGGGCAGATGGAGTGGTGCCTACTGCTGCCTAATATGCGCCAGAGATGATAAGTTAACTCCGGGGTGCCAGCGGCTGTGGGAGCAAGGTTGGGAAGTTTCTTTTAGAAGGATAGTGAGTGGAACAAAGGCTGGCGGGGAGATGACGTTGATTGAGACATTAGGATGGATTACTAACCATTACATCAGAAAAGACCCAGGGCAAAAACGGCCATGCAGGAGCTGGTGGGGATAGTGCTGACAATTTAATATAATACTCACAAAAAGAATGTTGAATTTTGTGAAGTAATTGTTTTAGGAGAATTGCTCATTTCTCATGTGCTGCTACCATGGAGAACATGTTTTCAAAAAAAACCCTCTGAATTGTATTTCAAGTCAAGGTTAAGAAAACAAGGGGTTATGGAAGTTTGATTTCCTGAGGGTTTTGAGATCCAGCCTCCTCAAGTTAGCAGAAAGGATATTAATTGCTTGTGGCTTCAAATTCAGCTTAACATTTCCTTCGTTTGGGTAATTTCCCCATCAATTTATTTTGAAAGTATATCTTGAGGGCAAAGATTTAAAACAAATGATTACATTTTTACAAGTTTCTATTTTGTTAACTTAACCCCCATATTATATTTACACGGCCTTTCAAAAATTTCCGTTCAGATTTCTCCCCATCTCTCCTGCAGGCAATTGCTCGTTCTGAGGGACATTTGCACAAGCTCTCCAGTACCTCACACAAATGGCCAGTCTTCATGTGTGCAGCTGAGAGTGAGTATTGGCAGGCTATTTGGCCATGTTGTACAGCACCTTTGAGCCTAACCTCACTTAACAGTGACACACACTCACTTTCCAGCAGGAATCATTGGACAGCGATCAGGAGCAGGAACCCAGGCTAACTGATCCTGTCACTAGTCCAGGGTGCTCAGGTCAATTGTGGCATTGCTACTGCCATGCCAGCTAAGAATAGCTAACTCAGCTTTCCTATTTAGAGTGGAAGTAATAAAGCGGTTACCTTGAAGTAAATACTAACAAATTCAGAGAAATAAACTGCAGCGTTTGGCTGAAGAAAAAGTTTCTGTCAACTTTCGAATATAGTTCAACCTTTGAGGGTCTGCAGTAGCATCAGTAAAATAGCTGTATTAGCTCTTCCAATGGGTCGGATGGTTACGAGAATGAGTAGCTAAGCATACTGTAGAGAAATTCCCAATTCCAATTGAGTTACATGAAATTGTGCCCGAGGATGGAGTTTATGCATTTTGGGAGCGGAGAGGAGAAAAATGGTTGGAAAAAAATTACATAGGATATACGGCACAGAAAGAGGCCATTCAGCCCAACCAGTCCATGCCGGCGTTTATACTCCACTCGAGTCTTATTTCTATCATTAAACAACATGCAGCAGGAAATATCCTTGCATGTTCTATTTCACCAAACATTGAAAGTATCAGCACATTATAAGACAGCAGTTGCCTAGACCGCAACGCTCCATCACTATGAGGGGGCTTGACAAGGTGGATGCAGAGAGGATGTTTCCACTGATAGGGTAGACTAAAACTAGAGGGCATAATCTTAGAATAAGGGGCCGCCCATTTAAAACTGAGATGAGGAGAAATTTATTCTCTCAGAGGGTTGTAAATCTGTTGAATTCGCTGTCTTAGAGAGCTGTGGAAGCTGGGACATTGAATAAATATAAGACAGAGATAGATAGTTTCTTAACCGATAAGGGAATAAGGGGTTATGGGGAGCAGGCAGGGAAGTGGACCTGAGTCCATGATCGGATCAGCCATGATCGTATTAAATGGTGGAGCAGGCTCGAGGGGCCGTATGGCCGACTCCTACTCCTATTTCTTATGTCCTTATGTTAGAAGCCCCGCTGACTGAAGTGACAATCAACCACCCAGGCATTGTAACATTTCCCCCAGCAGATGCCAGCCTTTTTCCCCATGCCTTAAATAGGTATGTATAAATAGATCAATAGAGTGCATCTTTTTTTTCTTTATTTTCCCATTACCATCCATTTTTATCTTGCAACACCATCTCTTTTGTCATTTAATCACTCCTGCCCTCCACCCTATCTCAGCTGACGGGACTGAACAGGTTAGATGCAGGAAGAATGTTCCCGATGTTGGGGAAGTCCAGGACCAGGAGACATAGTCGAAGGATAAGGGGTAAGCCATTTAGGACTGAGATGAGGAGAAACTTCTTCACTCAGAGAGTTGTTAACCTGTGGAATTCCCTGCCGCAGAGAGTTGTTGAGGCCAGTTCATTGGATATATTCAAGAGGGAATTAGAGATGGCCCTTACGGCTAAAGGGATCAAGGGGTATGGAGAGAAAGCAGGAAAGGGGTACTGAGGTGAATGATCAGCCATGATCTTATTGAATGGCGGTGCAGGCTCGAAGGGCCGAATGGCCTACTCCTGCACCTATTTTCTATGTTTCTATGTATCTAGTTCCCCCTCCACCACCCCCCTCCTGCTTTTGCCCCTGGTTCCATACTTGTTTCTAAACTGTTAAATCTCTAACTTCTTCCAGTTCTGACGAAAGGTCATCAACCTGAAACATTAACTCAGTTCCACTCTCCACAGAAGATGCCTGATCTGCTGAGTGTTTCCAGCATTTTCTGTTTTTATTTCAGATTTCCAGCATCCGCAGGACTTTGCTTTTGATTTGCTGTGACGTTCGATCCGACAGGCTGGCAGAGCTTGCCGAGCCCTGGTATTTCACACTGTTGTAAATAATCACCGAGCGTTAGATTTATTCTTATTTCTCGCTGTAATTGGTGTCTGAGTGTTATCAGCACTGCTCTCAAGTGGGCAACACCATCCATGTAGTGCGTACCCTCTACCACTTCCATATCATGTTTCAAGCTTGCAAAAAGCATTTTCTTGGTGCCTGACCCTTCGATATTCTTGGCATCTGCACCGTTCTTCCATGAGAAAGATCCAGCTCTCTGAGAATAAGGGAATTTGTACTGATTCCAAGCAGGACTGTGGGAGGAATCTTTGAATGAAATCCCTTCCTTTTTGGTCCCCGTAGTTCCATTATGAAGAGAGGTAGGGCTTCCTGCATCTAGTTGGCCCTGCCCATCTACGTGCAGAGCCTTCAATGCACTGGACCTGTGTGTGTTTCACATTTTAGCACCAGGTCCCAGAGGAAGCAAGACACAGCCTTGTTTGCTGGATCAGTCAGAACGTTACTGGTCTGTACAAATTAGAGATATGGGCAATGGTGCGATAGGAACAGTGTTTACTTGCCGATTCATTGCCAATAACATAGCCAGGTGATATTCAGTGTCACTGTCCTGGGTACTGCCCGCCTACATTTTCAAAGCTTTTCTTTTTGCAGGACTCTGTAGTGGATATTTTCTGACTGGATAAGTAATATATCCCACTGCAAACCAGCTCAGTTCTTCCTTTAACTTTCATAGGAGAGCTAAGAGTGAACTTTGCCGTTGCAACTTTCAAATTTGCATCATTAGTTATTTTTTTTTAATCGTTTGAATTTTCAAAAGTTAGTATTATTGGATTGAGTCAGGTTGAAAGTTGAATAAAGATCCTGATAGCTATTAGCTTCAAAACTACTGTTGCTAGATGACCATTGAGTGCATTTTTACGGCATTCTTCTATTTACTATTTTAACGCGGCCATTAACCTGTTTATTTTAAATGGATTATTGCCCCTATTAAAAAAGCAGACAGAGGAATGGCATATGTGTGATGGAATACTCTCCACTTGCCTGGATGAGTGCAGCTGCAACAACACTCAAGAAGCTCGACACCATCCAGGACAAAGCTGTCCGCTTGATCGGCTCCCCATCCACCACCTTCAACATCCACTCCCTCTACCATCGGCGCACCGTGACTGCAGAGTGCACTAACCAGATGATGCACTGCAGCAATTCACCAAGATTCCTTTGCCAGCACCTGCCAAACCTGCGACCTCCACTATCTAGAAGGACAAGAGCAACAGGTGCAAGGGAACACCACCACCTCCAAGTTACCCTCCAACTCACACACCTACCCAACTTGGACATATATCGCAGTTCCTTCATCTTCACAGGGTCAAAATCCTGGAACCCCCTAAATAAAAGCACTGTGGGAGCACCTTCACCACATGGACTGCAACGGCTCAAGAAGAAGCCCCCCCCACGACCTTCTCAAGGGCAACTAGGGATAGGCAATTAAGCCTGGCCTTGCCAGCAATGCCTATATTCTGAGAATTATTATTTTTTTAAATCTGTTAATCCTTTTTTCACTAATATTAGTAACAGACTTTTCTTTAAAACAACTGGTGAAACTCCAACTGTCTTGGTCACCGTTAGTTGGAGGAAAAGTTGGGGAGGATGTTCCTCCTATTGTGTTTGGGCAATTCTCCCCACCAAACTTTCCTCTGTGAGTTTTGTCCAAGCTACCCTTTATGTCCAAGCAGTAAGAGGAAATCTACAATGGTATGTCTTTTAGCTGTGTTCGTTATAACAGGGCAAATGGCAGGCAGACCTGGGTGACTTCTGTTGAAGTTCCAGTGGAGAGAGGACAGAATTGCAGGCAGTATAGTGTTGCCTATTAGAAGTCAGTGTCGGTTTTGGTGTAGACTTTAGGCATTGCCTCTAAAGGTTACCAACGTCACAAACGCATTACTAAACCATGGGAACAGGAAATAGATGCGACAAACTGTAAGTCTCAAGCATTTAGATGCTGAAAGGCTATTTTCCCCGGGGCTGGGGAGTCTAGAACCAGGGGTCACAGTCTCAGGATAAGGGGTCGGACATTTAAGACTGAGATGAGGAGAAATTTCTTCACTCAGATGGTTGTGAATCTTTGGAATTCTCTACCCCAGAGGACTGTGGATGCTCAGTCGTTGAGTATATTCAAGACTGAGTTCGCTAGATTTTTGGACACTAAGGGAATCAAGGGGATATGAGGATAGGGTGGGAAAGTGGAGTTGAGGTAGAAGAGCAGCCCTGACCTTATTGAACGGCGGAGAATGTCGAGGGGGCGTATGACCTATTCCTGCTCCTATTTCTTATGTTCTTATTTTATATACCTTTGTAATTATAACATATCTTACAGATTTTGTTATGTAGCATTGTTAAATCTAAATTCTTTCTACTTTTTGGAAATATATAATATAAAAGCCCAGATATTCTGAGATACGTTCGACCAACGTTTGTTGCTGAAAAAGCACCAGGCTGCAAGTGAAGCTGCTTCCAGCATATTCATGCAGCAGATGCACACACAAATTCAAGATTTCAATAGCTATGAAGCAAACAGACTCGCATGCACCTTATGAATCTTGACAGATAGGAATTCATTTGTGTTGGTTCTGCTGATTTTTAGAAAATCAATCTAAAATAATTGCAAGTAATTGAAAGCAGCCCGATACACATTCTATCTGGTTTCTTTCATTTGAAGGGCTGTGGAAAACAGAGTGACATAAAATCTATTATCGTGCATTACTGTAACCGACGGCGATTAAAGTGATCGCAAAACGTTCTACCTACTTAGCCGACCGATTGCAGTTCTTTCACTTTTGATGTACTGTACCTGATTCAAGAGGAGCCAAAGGGGTGCAGCTTATTGGTGGAGCAAAACGGGGCGGAATTTCTGCAGAGCTTCTCCTGATTGTCGACTGCTGCAAAAGATGCGCAGAATCCCCAGAGCAGCGCCATTGCTCCAGCGGTTGCTATGGATACCCCGCTGAAGGTACAGTGATCAGGAGAACCCCCGCGGAAATAACTGTCCAGAAACTATAAAGTACGTTATTCCACAAATCACTTCCTGACACATTCTTCTGGTCTGCACAGCAATTTCCCGCCGACATAACCAGGCTCATGAGGTATAAATCAGTTTTAAACAGACAGTGTGGCAGTTCTAAAGCAGACAATCTCCAGAGAAAATAAAACAAATCTCCACCCCACCCCCGCACCTAATTCTCTGCCTTCTTCTCGTGAATGCAATGACTTATATTGGGGAACAGGTCCACTGGTGCTGTCAGCCCAGGTCTAAGAGGCCATTCTTCAGGTATGAGCCGGAGTAGTTTTTTTGTGGGCAGTTTTTTTCAACTGTTGGAAGCCTCACAGCCCAAGCCTATTGCTGTCCTTAATAAATCGCCATACACTTTCCAGCAGGGGTCCACGAGCAGGGATCAGGAGTGGAAACCCTGGCTGATTTAGTTCCCCCTCCTCCCCTCCCAGCAAAGAGGTCCTCAGGACAATTGTGGGGTCCCAATGCCACCCTGAGCTGAGATCAGTTAACCACGGAGATCAGAGATTGAAGGCCAAGGACTTCCCTGCCCTCTATTGCTGAGCACCACACTGAACTCTGCACTTGACCACTGAGCTGTCCTCCACCAGCCTTCTACTGGCCTGGTTTTGATGCCGTGATCCTCACCAACAGAAAACAAACACAGCCCACCAAAAAGATTGAAATTCACCCCTAGCTAAGAAAACATTACATTAGAGGTCTAATTCTGCAATCCTTTACACAGTGTCAGCTGTGGCTCAGTGGGTAGCACTCTTGCTTCTGGAGTCAGAAGGTTGTGGGTTCAAGTCCCACTCCAGGGACCTGAGCACAACAATTCTAAGCTGTCACTCCAGTGCAGCGCTGAGGGAGTGCTGCACTGTCAGAGGTGCCGTCTTTGGATGAAATGTTAAACTGAGGCCCTGTCTGCTCTCTCAGGTGGATGTGAAAAATCTCATGTCACTATTTCGAAGAAGAGCAGGGGAGTTATCTCTGGTGTCCTAGCCAATATTTATCCCTCAATCAACATAATCAAAAAAAAACAGATTATCTGGTCATTATCACATTGCTGTTTGTTGGAGATTGCTGTGTGCAAGTTGGCTGCTGTGTTTCCCACATTACAACAGTGACTACACTCCAAAAATACTTCATTGGCTGTAAAGTGCATTGAGATGTCCGGTGGTCGTGAAACACCCTATATAAATACAAGTCCTTCTTTCTTTCTGCCCAGTGGGTTGGTGCATTCACAGGGAGCACATGACAGTCAGAGAGAGGGTTGCAACATTGTCCCACGTGGATACACTGCGAGTGTCCGCAGGATTGCAGAATTACCCCTTAGATTTCCAAAATCTGAATGCTCAGTTGACTGTTTGTCCACATAGACATCGCTACCATTATTGCGTTATATTATAACTTTACTCCAATCTCCAAGTGGTGTTAGAAGTATACATTTACTGTTGGAGTAAGGCACTTTTACCTTGAGGGAATGCCATCAACAGCAACTTCATGTATAAATGAGGTGTCCTCCAAAGTGCTGGTGCAGCGAGACTTTTATGGGTCTAGTGATCTGATATTCTACCAAGTGGCCTCCCGTCCTTGCCTAGTAAATGTGAGGAGCCAGTGCTCTGTGTCTTTGTGTTTCTCTCAAGCTGTAAACCACAAGCACATAGATGCATGGAGTTGGCACTGATATGGATGTTGAAATATGGGAGGTGAGATGTGATTTGACTATTAGTGGCTACAGAACCTAATAGCTTTTTGATTCATTTGACCTTTTTTCAAGCTCTTCCCATTTCCATGGAGCAGGGGAGCGTGTGTTGGGTTGTGACGTTAGTACATCGCACGTCCCCATTCACACACGCACAATGTGGGGATCTCCATTTTCGGAATTGGCCTACGTCAAGAAGAACAGTAGGTTGGAATATGACTACTGAGAATAGTCACTCTCCTGGGACACCATCACAAACATGAAAGTATTTTTCAGCCCCCACACGGTAAAAACATACTGAAATATGTTATGCCATGTGTTCAGAAGGAATGGATAGCCAAAGACAGAAGAATAGCTGAATGGGCTTGAAGATGATTATTATGGTTTACAAACATTTCTAGACTGAGAGCTAAATTGATCTGTGTATAATTTGTCTGCAACTTCTAAGAAAAAAACAAATTCTACCCTTTTGCCAATGTACCACATGACCTAACGATAAGCCACAGACATGGTTCCTGGGTTCTCTTGGGTTATCCCAGGGGAACCTGTTGACCTCGCCTACTATGATTTACACAACTGCCCCCATCCTGACCTCCAACTCCTGGCCACTCCGGCACAGCTGGCATTTTTCACTGGTGTAGTGCACTATGTTGAATGTCTCACAGACCGTAGCGTATACAGCGCATGTTATCGCCCTCATGGGAAAGATTGTTCGATTTAGATGGTCAGGGTTGTTGACTGTGTGAAAATCGTGATTAAACTGAGTGATACGGAATTCACCAGAGATCTTGACATTTTGCTGCAGATGACCATCTCTCAACAGACGATTCTTCGCAAAAGTTTTAATTGGGTGCATATCAAAGAGCATCTCCACACTCAATGCAGTGGGTGGAATGCCACGAATGTACAGCTACTGCAAATGCTTAAATGTTATATTACCAGTGTTGTGGCAAGATGCTCAGGGAGGTCCCATGAATACACAATTTAAGTAGCGTTGTATAATTCATTCAGAAGTATCACATGTGTTTTTTGGTTACTTTCTGGTTACAGGGGACAGTAAAATATTGCTCGTGACATTTTTTATTACCCCTGCAGAAACAGCTGAGGAAAATTTCAATGAAGCACAGTGAATTGGTCCCTCTCTGAACACTCTATCATTCTTCTAATTTAGAATGCTATAATTCAACATTGCAGACTAACACGACATAACCGTACTTACATCAGACACTAACAAGAATAGTCATGGGGTGGTTACAATATAACACAAACAGTCCTGCCAGGTTTTCCTGCCTAGCAAAAGAAAGAGAAGAGAGAAAAATAAAGAGATTGTGACAAACTTTGTCCATGCAGGTTATGACATCCTATGAACCCCTCGACTGTACTAACTATATAACAATCCCAATTCCATGTGGGACAGAACTTCAACACAGCTCAAGTCACTTATTTGAATTTTGTAATCTGGTGGTTGCTGGGCAACAGTAGAAAATGCAGCACGCTAAAGATAGATACTACAAACCCAGGCCAAGGTCTTTCTTAATCCCTGAAATTCTTTCACACAGACTCTTAAGGGTACATCTCTGTTCCCAGGCCCTGAGGTGGATGCAGGGTGCCTCCCTCAACCATAGTACTGCTGCTCGGGCTTTTTGTGTAAGATCCTGTGAAGCAGAGTTGGTACACATTTGGAAACCATCCAACTGAGCCAGCCAATGTTCCACAGGCTCTTCTTTCACATCCTTCTACTCCCACACTTCCACCTCCCTTTCCTTTTCCTCATCAAGGAGAGATAAGGGAAGGGTGGCTGACCTTCTGTGTTGGTGCCGCAAGTGAAGCTTGGCAGAGCGTTTCACTACAATACAAGCTAAAAAATTACTGCTAGGAATATTAGTGGATGTAGGCATAACAGGTCAGTATGCCATTCCTCTGACTTCTATTTTAATGGAGGTGTTAATCCATTTAAAGTTAAACGGATTAAAACCCGTGTGAAAAGAGTGGATGAAGGAATGTCATATTAACTCACGAAGCATTCATGCACTAATACTCCTAACAATAACTTTGAGGATAAACAACAGAAAATGGTAGTCAAGCAGTACCTGTGGAGAGAGGAAGGTAGGGTCAACGTTTCAAGTTAATGTCCTCTTGTCAAAAAAAAAGAATTGCATTTATGTAGCGCCTTTCACGACCACCAGACATCTCAATGCGCTTTACAGCCAATGAAGTACTTTTGGAGTGTAGTCACTGTTGTAATGTGATAATGACTAGATTATCTGTTTTTTTTGTTATGTTGATTGAGGGATAAATATTGGCCCAGGGACACCGGGAATAACTCCCCTGGTCTTCTTCGAAATAGTGCCATGGGATCTTTTACGTCCTCCTGCGAGAGCAGGCGGGGCCTGGGTTTAACGTCTCATCCGAAAGACGGCACCTCCAACAATGCAGCGCTCCCTCAGCACTGCCCTGGAGTGTCAGCCTAGATTTATGTGCTCAGGTCCCTGGAGTGGGACTTTCACCCATAACCTTCTGACTCCGAGGCGAGGGTGCTACCCACTGAGCCACGGCTGAAACTCTGCCAAGTTACAGGTCGCAATCCCGGTGGTAGTGCCAGGATCGTGCCTGCTGTTGACTTCCAGCGTTGACCCTGTTGAAGTTTATTGGGTCAGTCAGAGTTACAAGCGGGCACATGGGCCACTTCAAGCCCGTCTCCAGCACCCACCTGCCCATTGCTGCCGGAAACTACAGCGCCTGCCACTCATGGAAGGGTCAAGGGGTGGGACAGGAGGGTCAACCCCAAGACACTGGCCCTGGTCACCTTTGTCACCTTGGTAATGGGGCTGATCTGTAAAAGGAGAGTGGCCTGGCCTGGACTGGACCCTACAGGTGGGATTGATATCTGACCTTGTGGAGACTGGTACACCTCTC